>NC_045748.1:20274583-20283120 GCF_008692095.1 Etheostoma spectabile | reverse complement strand
TGCATTGCCTTCCACTTTTTCTTTCCGCCCTCACTATTTTGCAGACGACAGCCAAATCTACTGTATGTGACTCTTAAAAAGAATGACACTGTCGGACCACTACTAAAGTGTCTTGCAGACATAAAGGCATGGATGGCTCTTTTTAAGTTTTGATGAGAGGAAAGTGATGGTTTTTGGTGGCACCACTAGGAACCCCCCTGTTAATTTGGGTTCCTTGGCCAAATACATAAAGCCAAACATCACTAACTTAGGGGTGAAAATGGATCCTGATCTTAAACTTGACAGTCAGATTAGGACAGTTGTTAAATCGAGCTTTATCCAAATGAGGCATCTGGCCCAAATAAAGCCAATTCTTCCAAGGGATCTCTTTGAGACAGTTATCCATGTCTTTGTCACCACTAGGCTGGATTAATGTAATGCCTTGCATGTGGGGATCAATGGGTCCTCTGTTGCCCGTCTTCAGATGGTGAAAAACGCTGCTGCGCGTCTTTTAAATGGGACACGTCAAACACAAGCGCATTTCCCCTATTTTAGCCTCACTCCACTGGCTTCATTTTAGGATCCACTTTAAAGATTCTTTTTTGGGCATTTTAGACAGGATAGCTAAAGACATGAAAGAGGAGCGAGAGGGGGGATGTCATGCAGCAAAGGCCCGCAGGTCAGAGTCAAACCCGGGACCGCTGCGTCAAGGAGTAAACCCCTATACATGGACGCCAGCTCTACCAACTGAGCTATCTGGGCGCCCTAGGATCCACTTCAAAGTTCTGTTATTTGGTTTTAAATCCCTCAATGGCCACTCTGCATCTCTAAACTGCTACACCCATATACACCAACCCGTTCTCTCAGGTCAGCTGATCAACTTGCCTTTGCTGTTGCAGCTCTGAAACTGTGGCAGGATCTTCCTCTGCCCATTAGACAGGCCTCGTCACTGTCCGTTTTTAAATCTTGTCTTAAAACTCACCTCTTTTCCTTAGTCTTTCTGCCTTTTTATTCTTCTGTACAGCACTTTGGTCAACTTTGGTTGTTTTAAAGTGCTCTATAACTAACGTTTGATTGATTGTCTTTCTCTGCACACACGCACGCACACCATTTGCTCAAAAAGACTTCTATCAAGAACAAATAAACTAATAGAATTAGAAATGGGAAATGGCAGCTACAACATTGTTTCAGCCTGTTTCACAATGCTACCAGGTGTGTGTATGTCGGCGAACTCAGGCTAGATCTTTCCAGAGTTTTAATTATTTTAAACTGTTTTTAGTTCATGTTATATTATACGTTGTATTTCATACCTGCTGTGATGTCATCATCCGTGACGTCCATTTCTTCTTCAGGAACCTTCGTTTCTATTGGCTGAGCCTCGGGAGGAGGCGGAGCTGGCGGGGAGGGCTCAGTGCTCGACCCAGCTGAAAAGTGAGAAAGACGAACATTATATTAAATATCATCCTGCATTGTTGCATGAAACAGACGGACAACGTGTGTGTGTGTGTGTGTGTGTGTGTGTGTGTGTGTGTGTGTGTGTGTGTGTGTGTGGTGTAAAACAAAAAAGCGGCTCTCCACTTCTCACACAACCTACGCACGTTATTCCTTAAAGGAGTTTCCTACTTGTATAACGTATTTTAGTTTTTAAAACATCTGACCAATACTTTTAAAAATAATTCCTGGTCCTTTGGCCCGGTGGGGAGGCAATACGCTGGCTGAAAGCCTGGATACAGGCATGACAGGATGTTATCAGGCCCCAGTCAATAATGTGAATGAATTCATGAACAAACACTGTGTATAGTAAACAGAGCACAAATCTCCTTATCTAAAATATTCAGTCATACGTTTTTTTAAATAACACTACCACACAAGGACAAAATGTATGTCGATGACTCTTCTCACGTCAATGCATGTTTGCGCAGATGTGCGTGCCTGTGTGTGTGTTAAAAGTAAGCTTATCACACCAGGTTTCTGTGTTGATCCTTATTATTAGGCAAACTATCCTGGTTAAGTAGCTCATAAAGGTTTATTGGGCCTCCTTATCTTGAGAATGAATGGAGACACACCACACCCCCCACACACCCACACACACACACACACACAATATTTAGTGTTTTCATTTAGCCCTTATCTCTCTATTGCCAATTAAGAGTGGCTTTTCATTAGCCCCTGGGTTAATGAATGAGTCTGCGCTAATGAATGAAGCGACAAAAGGTAACAGAGCCTTTGCTGGGCTAATCTCTGCAAAAACAACCTAATATTGAATTAAGGTACACACAACACATGCACACACACACAGCTCCCCTGTGCAAGAAAACAATGGCCAAAAAAGGGTTAATCCCCCCGACAATAATAATACAAACATCGTACAAGAGTTCATGAGGATACCCTGAACACACACAAAATCACTGTCATTACACTGGGTGTAATGACATTGATTAATCCTGGTTAACAATGTGCATCATGTTCCAATTAACCTGCATCACACACTGACACCTTTACATAATGGCTCTGTACAGCTTTATATTGCACGCACACACACGCACACACACAAACACAGGTTGTTGATTATCTATCTCAGACGTTAAAGTGATACAGACTTAATTGAACTTAATTAAAAAATAATTGATGCTTCGCTGATTGGCTGATGTGTCTTCATAAACCTGGCTCTCTGTCAGCTAAATTTCATGCTGACGTGAAGCACATTGGTGTTTATTGCCAAAGCAAATCATCACCAGTAAAGATACATGTGATAAATTATATTTTCTGATTGGCTGCAAGAAGCATGAGGCGGGATGTGTTCATTTAAACAAACCACAATCTTTCTTAAACCAAAGTGTTTCAGTAGCCTAACCACATGCAGGACATGACTGCCATCTGACAAGAATGTTGACATTAGCCCAGATTATGGTAAATGACAAAATTACAACAACAAAAAACAATACAATATCTGTGCATTGCAACTAGGACATGCCTAAAGTTAGGGAAAAAATATGGTCACTGCAAATAAACTGTGATTAAGGTTAGGGGTGGTAAAAATAAAATCTTATGTATTGTGACTTTTTTTGCAATGGCTTTTAAAATACATTCTTTTCCCTAGAAATTTCTCTCTCTCTCTCTCTCTCTATATATATATATATATATATATATATATTTTTTTTTTTTTTAACCAATGATTCACCTGCATATTATCTTTTTTATAAGATACGCTGATCATAAACTGCAAACTGGTCCAACATTCTCCAATGTGCAGAATACTGGACCATTCCATAGATTACTTTTTATAGATGAAATTATGACACTGTAATAACTTTCCAGTTATGAAATCTCATAATAAAAATATGAGCAGATTTGGCTAGATCTGGTCTGTATGTGTTGTTTAAGGTGGATCATCTTATACACACACACACACACACACACACACACACACAATAACTCAACTGTCCTAGGCGAGGGAATGAGGAGGAGAGCGATCCAGGAGCAGAGGGAGGTGGAGGAGGGGTGGATGACAGGGGGGAGGAGTAGGCGTTCTGCCTTGCTCCAAGGTCAAGCTTGTCATGTCAGCCAAGACACATAGCTCCCAGCATGCCTTGTTAACCTCCAGGATCCTGTCCTACTCTCTTCTGTCTGTTGCTCTCTCTCTTTTAAAACATGTACTGCCTGTTCTTTACTCTTCTTCAGCTTTTATTTCCTTTTCATTTGGATCATTTGTTCCTTTTCTTTATTTTTAATTAGGTCCCTTTGCTTTTTAGCATTTGTATTATTATTCATTTTTAATTATCTTGGGAAAACCTTTCACTGTTTATACACATATTTCAGATATATCCTACCTATTTAATGGTTTCTATATGTTTAAAAACAACAGGAAGACCTCCAACTAATCATGTTTCTCTCTGTATATATTTTTTACTATTTTTATTCTGTTTTATAAATCAAACAAAAACTAATTTATAGGATATAAATACACTATATACAAGATAAATATAGAAGAATATAAGGCCACTTAATTTCACCTCCAACCACCCAGCAAAAAAAAAAAAGCTGAAAGAAAAGAAAAAAAAAGAGAAATGAAAGGGGGATGGGGAAATAAAGATGGAAAGTATGGAAGGTTCAAGATGGACTGGCACATCAGTTAATTAAAAGAAAATGAGCAAACTGGAGAATAAAACTAGGGTGAAAAGAAAGAAAGAAAATAAATGGAGGAGTAGATGTGATGAGATAGATGCTAAAAAGAAATGGTTGGGAGGAGGAGATGAGAAAATGACAAGAACAGGAAAGGAGTGGAGAAGAGGAGGAGGCAGATCTTTAACAACAGCAGGTTCATGAGTTTAAAAAAAACAGGGCGAATTGAGGCAGATAGTAAACTAAAGACAGAGCGAGAGAGAGAGAGAGAGAGAGAGAGAGAGAGAGAGAGAGAGAAAGAGAGGAAATGGTGACTGCTGCTCAGTGATCAAAGAGCCAGCTTTAAACACACAGTTTGACCCTTAAAACTGTGTGTGTTCATGCGTGTTTGAGGGTGAACAATGCGGGGGACTTTGTTTAATCATGTGTGTGTGTGAATATGAGGGTGTGAAGTGTGTGTAGAGCCCCTCTCTGTCCATCCAACCCCCCCAGGTTGACTCTTTTTCCCTGCACAGCCTCGCAGGCTCTCTCCCAGGCCACCACTGCCCCCTTTCCCCCTTGCAGCTGTGGAAGTCTTCCACCCCGAAGATTAAATCTCAACTCTCATGTTTTATTGTTCGTTAGTATTTTTGTGCAGCATGTCCAGACAGAGAGGTTGGTAGGCAAAGTTTTGAACTGCTTTCAGTTGTCAATGTCCTACTCAAGCTCCTTATTTAACACAGAGACAGAAGAGTGATATTGATGTTCTCATCTCACTATGAGAAAGGAAACTAAGAATAATATGCTGAACTGCTCTTTTAAGGTGAAAAGCAGCTAATTAAACAGAGCAGTGATGATAAAGAGGATGTGTACAGTTAATGTCTTTCCCTCTGAGTGCAGGTTAACAACTCCAGCTCGCCCTGTTTCCTTTGTGTTAAAGCCTTTTAAATGCTTCCAGGAGAGCTGAAAGGTCACGGCCACTCCACTGCTTTGATAGTGTGTGTGTGTGTGTGTGTGTGTGTGTGTGTGTGTGTGTGTGTGTGTGTGTGTGTGTGTGTGTGTGTGTGTGGTCAGCAGCAACAGTGGGACTCAGTGACATTTCCTCTCACTAAAAGCTAATGGATAAACACAGGTGTCTTCATACAAACACCCACCACTCTGGTGCTGGAGTGGGAGAGAGAGAGAGAGAGAGAGAGAGAGAGTGAAAGAGAGAGAGTGAAAGAGAGAGAGAGAGAGAGAGAGAGAGTAAAAAGAGAGAGAGAGACAGAGAGAGACAGAGAGAGAGACTATTTGATGACAGTGTCAACAGAGTGAAGTAGCTCCAATTAGTACACTTATGTTACACTGATCATGGCATGTGCAGGAAAACTGAGTAAATATGTGAGAGCTACACTATAACGAAAAAACATGTACTGGGGACAAACACTTTTGCGAGATCTTGACTTTGTTTGGCGAGATCTTGACTTTGTTTGGCGAGATCTTGACTTTGTTTAGCAAGATCTTGACTTTGTTTTGTGTGATAGCGAGTTTTATTTGCAAGATCTTGCAAATCCAACAAACAATAAGGCTAACCTAGCTAACGCACTAGCATGTAGCGCACTAGCTACTATCTAGCTAGCTAGTAGCACGACATGCTTACGTCTTCTTGGTTGTCTAAACACATCCGTTTATTTTGATATTAATATTTATATATTTTCTATGGGTCGAACTCATGAACTCGCCGTTTCATTGTACACAATATGTAACGGTAAACATTGTGTTTTCATTGTTCCTGATCTTTTACATGCGTATAAAAATAAACAAATATAGATACTAGCTAGCTACTAAGGTTAGCCTGCAGTCATTGACCTCAACAGTCAACAAACAATGTCCATTATACCACTTCACTTGGGCATGTATTAATTAGTAATGCTTATCAAAATAAACATTGGATGTATTTAGACAACCAAGGAGATGTAATTGTGTCGTACCACTAGCTAGCTAGCATCCTAGCTAGCTATCTAGCTAGCTATTGTTTGTTGGATTTGCGAGATTTTGCAAATAAAACTTGATATCTCTCAAAACAAAGTCAAGATTCCCCCCCCCCCCTTCAAGTCACATCCAGGGCTCCGTATGTTATGACATATATTTTTTATTATTTTAAAGATAATTTTTCAGGCATTTTGGGCCTTTATTTATATAGAACAGCTGAAGATATGAAAGGGGAGAGAGAGGGGAAATGAAATGCAGCAAATGGTCGCAGGGCAGAGTTGAACCTGTGGCCGCTGTGTCGTGGAGTAAAGCTCTATACATCGGCCCCTGCTCTACAAGGTGAGCTACCCAGGCTACCATAATTGTGTTTATTTTACACTGAAAATTAAAAGCTAAAAAAGGTTTAATATTAATATTAGCATTTTGTCAGATTTATCATCTGAAACAAGTTCCACCCTCATTTGATCTCCACTAATATTGTCATCTCTCTCCTGTCAGCTGTCTGATGCTGGTTTTTCTCTTACCATGGTGTCTACTGTATGGGCGCACATTGGATTTACTGCCTCACAGCTCTCCAGCCTCAACATCAAACACTGTAACTCATTCAATTCTGTGCACGCTGAGAAGAAAGATACACAGTGGAAATTCTCGCAAACAGCTTGCAAACTAAGAATTAATATATATTCACAGTCTATTTGAAAAGCTTTGCTGTCGTAGGATTCAGAAAATGTGTACACATTTAGACCATTACTGCAGTGCCGGTACAAAACCGGGCCAAATGCTGGCCTCCTATATTGCTGCTTACAACTTTCTCCAGAACCATTTTAATCCGAAATTACTTGCAGAAGGCCCTGAAAGCACTTAATATGCAACTCAGGGGCGTTTCCAGGAATTGCGGTTGGGCGCTTAGCCCGGACCCATTTAAATAAACTGAATGCAATGCAAAACAGCTTGTTAATAGCCAGGGCATGTTCATTTTAGCAGCCCAGTTTGTAGATGTTAGATGGCACCAAAATTCGGCCTAATCATAACTGGCCAGGCAACCCAAAGGCCGGGGTTTTGTTTCCAGATTTGTGTGGTGACCTATGATGTGGGGGTCTGGGGGTCCTCCCAAATACAATTTTGAGCATTAAACACTTCATTTCCTGCATTTTGGTGAATTTTTATCCACCTATTTCTACCTTTTCTGCATCAATTTATGCTGAAAATTTACTGTATTTATGTAAAGGGAAACTAAGATTATAATCCAAATATAAAAACATAACGGAAAACATTTCAATATGGCTCTCAAGCATTCTGTATTGCTTTCAACTATTTATTCTAATGTAGATCAACTTTTTTAATTTAATCTAAGTAAGCACACATGTAGTCTAGGAATCATTTACTCTTCCCTCGTCTTTAGCATTGTTTGTTAGGTATGTTACTTCCTTAAATGTGCATATGGTACTATGGTACTACTTTGTCTGCTCAGCCTATACATTGTACATACTGTATATTTTATTTTCACATTCCTTGTGACTAGGATAACTTATGCTTTGACTGAAATGTCATTTCAGTATCTGACCTTCTTATTTGTCTTCTGCAAGCTGTACCCTATGAGCTGTTGATTGTCACATTTGCAAATAAAAATTTAAATTGCAAAAAAAATATGCATATGACAATTATTCACCTCAATGATACATTAATTAGTAATGAATGAAACCCTTGGACTTTAATATTTCAGATGTGTTTGAGCAGGATTTCTGCTCATGTATAAAACTTTGTGCACATTTAAAATCTATCTCATCTGTGTTCTTTGAGATTTGATGAAAAATAAAGTTATTATAGGCTTTTACAAGAATAAAGACACTATATTTCAGAAAAGAATCTACCTGCACCATAGTCTGCTGTGCATTACGTGATCGCTCTGCTGATACGATAGATCTCAGACCTCCTGACAGACTCAGAACCCCGTCTGAGACTCTGGTCTCTGAATGAGCAAAAGTTCAGGGAAGAGTCTGTACATTGCTCTACATCAGAGGTGGAAAACCAAAACTACGGCAGAAATACATGGAGCACAAATGCAACACACCTGCCGCAGCATGCCCATCGCCGAGCACGCCCATGCTTTACACCTCCGTGTTTTTGACTGGAAATGTCACAGAAACGTCAACTAAATAATTAGTATTGCGCTCCTAAACTTTGTGTTGATGGCATCAATGTATTAGACTGATTTGGCTATGATACCTCCAAAAATCACACCCTTCACAGCTTACCTCAATTACAGTTGCTAGGTGATAGCAACGTAGCTGCCCGTTTTATTCGCCTTGGAAAGTTACAGTACAGTTCTACCATGACTTTTACAACAAAAAATGAACAACTGAAAGTGCCTTGGAAAATACTTGTTTACTTCATTGGCATGTGGCATTCTGGGGCTTTTCTATTATTTTAAACTTGGTTTTATAAAAACATAAAAATAAGAGAGAGAGAGAGAGAGAGAGAGAGAG
>NC_045748.1:20266012-20274573 GCF_008692095.1 Etheostoma spectabile | reverse complement strand
AGAGAGAGAGAGAGAGAGAGAGAGAGAGATCAAGGGCTATTCAAAAAATATTCAGGGCTGTAGCCGAGAATGCCGAGGACGCAAAGGATGCCGAGGACGGCGAGGCCTAACAACGCCTCTGATGCAACTCAACTGTATACTGCTAACCAACTTTGTACTTCTATTTCATTGGAAAACATTGAACTACTAGATTTACCCGACAGAGACATGTTACTGGTTATGTTGGAGATTCAGATTTTAATCACAAAATATCACAATTAAGATATGATCCCTTATTATTTTAATGAAAATATCCAGCATTAATATAAAGTTAAAAGCTTCACCATGAACACATGTTAAGTAAATTTAAGGACATTGTGCTGATAATGCCTCTCTTTTCACTTTGAGTAATCATTTGAATGCAGGACTTGTTCTATGCGGCCTAAAAGGGCCTGAATTTGTGTGTTTTTATTTTTTAAAATATAGGACAAAACCTGGCACATATGTTACAGCGTGGCTCAATGAAGCGCAGCTGCGGCTCATCTAGAGATTCGAGATGTTTCCTATTTTTTTCACACAACCAGGTAGTAAAAGGCGTGTGGCCTGGGGGGGGGGGGCACAGGCACAGGGAGCACGGCTCAGCCTGATAGCAGCTGGAAGCCGCTCATATACAGCATGCAGTGCGGCTGCAGAAAGGTGTATAGCATCTTGTAAAGTAACTTTTAAGCATGTATTTATTAGTGGAGGTATTTTGTCGGCAGTAACGTTATTAAGGGTTATAATTCCGTTTTTTTTTTTTATTTGAGTTGGCAGAGTCCACGATGTTTGAAACAATGCTTCGGATGCTTTCAGTGCGTTTGGGCCTCAACAATTCTGGAATATCAGAGGGCAATTGTTTTGCAGGATTAGCAGTGGCTTAAAAACAGCAATGCATTGTAAACCACCTAACAAACTTTCTATTACTCATTGGAGTCTCACAATTATTCATTGTGATCCACATGGAACATTCAACTTCTCATGACGCATTCCTATGTCCCAGTGTGTTGTTTGTTAATTCTTTCAATAAAATAAACATATTTAATCACAAAAGAAACTTCTTGTATAAATAGGGCTAAGGAACAGGACAACCTGAATCAATAGCCTCTGGCTGCTGTGAAGTTGAAGGCTCTGGTCTAGTCCTTATTCTGTAAATGAACCAGTTGGTGTTTCAATCATGACCCTGTAGGTCCTGGTGTGGGAGGTGTTTTATTTCATTATTATTTTTAATTGGATTGTGATGTAATCTTGATCTGTTAGTTTTCTGTTTTTGTATTCCCACTTGTGTATTTTATTATTTTTATTTTATTATATAAATTATTATTTAAATGTTGACGTTTGTCATTCTGGAACAATTCTTTAATTTTAGAAAATTTTAACAACTCAATAACTCAGACAGGTGTTAAGATGTAACGCCCTGGATTTCTTCTTTTCTGCTCCAAGTCAATTTTATTTTTCCTTTAGCATGCTTCCTTCACATGCTGTTGTTCCAATTACACAAATCTTTGGCTGTCTATTTGATGGGGTCTCTCTAATCTCTAATGATTAATCAAGGCATAGAGCCTATTTGCAAAGTATGTTTGCTGTCCTTTCAGCTTCTCAGGTGCAGCAAAGCTGACAGAACAGCTGCATCTGAGAACAATGAAGCTGTAATAGAGGTCTGAGTTGGTGTGGACTTAATGGATGGATGCTTCAGTAAAGCTTACACAACAATGACGCCCAACTTCCAAAGTGAATTCCCAATTAGAAAACAATCTAAAAATTCTGAGTTACTATTTTTAGCAGCATAGGCTCAGTGCAAGGGACAACTGATTTCAATATTGAATAATGGGAAAATGTTTGTCACCCTCCTCTTAATGCATTAGTGCTAGTACTGGATAGCAGGACAAAAAGTAGACCTGCAGTTATCATGCAATGGTAGGGGGACTTTGGTACCAAACACAGGGGTCACAGACCACAAAAGGTTGAAATACCCTGCTAAACAATGTGTGGAAACCACATATTAGGCGTAGAAAAAGACAGATTCAGTCCAAAGGACTCCAGAGGATTCAACACATTCCCCGACTTTCCCATAATATTCCAAGACCAGCAGAAGTCACCTTACTCTCTGTTCCAGTCTTGCTGTGCAGCACACAGATCAAATTGAATGACCCTTTAACCTAGCTCTCCCTCTCTCTCCCCACCCCCTCCATCCTCCCTAGTCCCCTGAGGTCACCGGCCTATCACTCCTCCCGCCTCCCCCGCCCACGGTACTGCTGTGGTAACACAACACTGACCAGTGCCCGTTTCCATGGCAACTTTTCCCCTGAGAACCCTCCCAGCATCCTCAGCAACCACAAGGCGAGTCCCGAACAGTGTCAGTTCTAGTAAAATATGGTGGAGATTCACCTTTCTTCCCATCAGCCGATGTAACTATAGACTGGGATAGAGACCAGAGAATATACAGAAGACAGACAGAGCAAAGAAAGACAGCGAAGAAAAGAAAATGACAAATGGAGAGGGTGATAGCTAGATGTTTCAGATTTGTTCAAGTAGGTCTTGGTTTGCACTTTTTGACAGCACCCATCTAAAGAAGCAATTGACCAACCACAGCTTTGTAGGTAAGATTTCAGTCTACAGCCCAAACCGACACCAACTCAAGTGACATCACTTAAAATGAAATCACCTTAAGTGAAACCACCCAGCTCCCTCTGGAGTCACAAAAGGCTTTATAACACTTTTTACATATGTATGCAGTAGTACACATAATTGGACTGTATTTATATAGCGCTTTTCTAGTCTTAACAACTCAAAGCGTTTTTACAGGAACCATTTACACACACTGGTGGCCGAGGCTGCCATACAAGGTGCCCCTGTTTATCTGATAAACATTCACACACATTTACACTTCGAAGTTTAGTGTCTTGTGTGACATGGAACTGCAGGGCCAGGTATCGAACCACCAACCTTCTGATTGGTAGTCAACCACTCACCACCTAAGCCCCATCCACCCCACCTGAAAGTGGCACTCACTAGCTTGTTTCCATCCACACATTTTTATCCAAATTAAGGGATATCGAATGAAAATTTTGAATTTCATGAATATTGACTCAAAGAAAATAGGTTCAGTCTCATCGGATTTTATCTTGATCGAAATTCAGCTTATGTGCTAAACGCTGATGCAAACATTATTTGCCAAAAAAATAACGACTTACGATTGAGTTTTTGGTAATTTTATGACCGCCTCAAAACTAAGAATAGTTTCAGTTAATTTATTATATTATATCATATATATAATTTAATTTCCGTTTGCACACATGGCGGGTCTCAACAAAGACAGATGGACATGGATGGACAAGGAGATGAGAGACTTTGTGAATTTAATTTACGAGCAAATTATAACAGCTATTTAGAGCAAAAATCTGAGAAATTCAATAATTTATCAGGAACTCGCAAAGGAAATGGCCAACAAAGGTTACAACAAGCCGTGGGACGTCCTCCGGAGTAAATGGAAGGCGCTCAAACAGCGAGACAATGAGTAAAAAAGGAGTTGTCTCGCAGCGGCACAAACGCACCATTACAACTTGTTCAATATTGATCATTTGTTGATATTTTCTCTAGAAAAACTTTGTTTGCAAATGTTTGCTTGAATGTTTTGCGATTCAGTGCAAAAATAATTGGAAACGTCTCAAATCAATTCAATATACCAATTTGATCGCAAAACAGAATGTGACGTCATCACCGCAGGTTTTTATTCACTTTAAAGCTGTTGGATGGAAACACACTTTCACCAGCTTTATTTACATGAGTTTTTTTTTTTAAAGAACTTCAGATAATTCGATTGACAAGTAGGTCAAAACTTAGCTACTGTCAGCAGGCTTGCCATAGTAGTCGGTGTTTCTGGTTTTACACGGTGGTCAGGCATTAACAGATTAAATTACTAGCCTACCGCCCCCTCCATCCTCTTAGTTGGCACCGTATGTTCATTAAATAAGAACTAAACAAAAATAATTTAGTAAAATACTAAGCATGTTATCATATTATAATAAACTGCTCCATTCAGCAGCAGCAAAGTTGCAGCACAGCGTAGCAGGAGTCAGGGGGTTAGGAGAGTTTACCGACAAGACAATGGCGAAGGATTTAGTGTCAAAGTGAAAAGCAAAAGCGCCTGTTTGGCAATATTTAGAATTTAACCCCAATGCTAATAAGGAACCCGATAACGCTAATAAGGTCCCCTGTAAACTCGGGCGTCCATCTTTCGACCAGAGAGGCCAGAGATCAAACGAAGCGCTCCACAGATATTGAGCATCATTGACGAATATCTTTTCTTGTGAAATGGGTAACACTGCTGTTGTCCCAAGTGTTTTAACCAGTGTGAAAATGTCCTCACTGTGGGTATTTCAGAGTATGGGAAAAGAAACTGTTCGGTAAACTAATACAGTGTGACACCAAGAACCAGCGCAACCAAACACAGATATCTTTCTCTTTCGCTTTCTCTTAGATAAAAAAAGCAACGTGAGGTACTTACGGGAGCTGACGGTGTCCACATACTGAGGAAGGTAGGGAGCCCACAAGTCAATGGTGTCCTTCCGTCCGGATTGGCCGATCCTCCTTAACTCAGCCAATAAAAGAGCTTGTGCTGCTTCTCGCACCTAAAACAACAAAGAGGTTAAAGTTATGACTATCAGTGAGTGAAGTGAAGACCCTCTACAGAATTGTAGAGGGTCTTCACTTGAGTAGCCATGTTAGCTTTTTTAATTGTCCATTATTTCCACTTCAACAAAATGAACAGAATCAAATATGTAATGCAGGAAACATTTTGCAGATATAGTCAGTATGAAAATGTTGGAACATTGCAGATACATTAACTGAAATGTTTCCTTGTCATTTTATTACAAGAGTAATCCATACAACATTGTGTCTTTTGTAAAGTGTAAATAAACTATATATAAGGGTTGGCTTGGAAGTCTTAGTTTGGACCTGTGCATACAACATGTGTGTGCTCTTGCGTGTGTTACCTCCAGACAGCGGTCCTGCCATCTCCTTGCCAACATCTCCAGCAGAGGAGGTCTAAACTTGTCCAGTCCAAGGAGGTCAGGGAGCATCACACAATGCATGGCTGCCAGCTGGCTCCAACCTGCGCAGACACACACACATACACAGTCAGAAAATACTACAGGGGGGGCCAGTGGATACTTCTATATTCCAAATCCTCTCTCTCTCTCTTTCTCTCTCATACACACATCTCACTCCTGTCACATGGAAATACTTTTCATATTATACCAGGCAATATGAAAGTGGTGGGACAAAAAAAAAAAAAACCTGATTTAGCTTTTCTTACAGCCTAACCAGTACGGTTTTCTGATTTTGTGTACAATTTGAAATTTTGTTAATGGATGACATGTTAGATAAACCACCTGACATCGTAATCATTGTAGAAAGTGAAGAAAAGAATTTGTTAAAATCTAACGCAAACTTTTTTTAAAGGTACAATATGTAACATTTCTGCATTAAAATGTCTAAAAACTATATCTCTGTTATATATTTTGTTGAGTTATGTACTTACACTATTCTAAATGTTTCCAACAACATTCATACCCAGAGAAATCTGTTTTATTTTAATGACATGGACGTTTCAATTAGTCAGTGTATCAACGGATCTAGCTTAATGTTATGTGTTACGTTGACAAGTAAAGTTAGCGTTAACAGGTTTTAGCTGCCGGCTAATGTTAGCTTGCTTGCTTGCTAACTAACTGGTCAACTAGCTAGCTAGCTAGCTATCACAAGTCAATAAAATGTCATTGTGGGGGAAATTGAAGCTATTTAATCATAATGACATGAATAAACGTTAAAGGGGATAAAACTGTCAGTGAACAGATATATTTTAATTGGCGACAATGAAAACTACTATGCCCGTAATGCCAATCACAACGTCATAAAAAGTCTGTGTTTACATCCTAGCGGCAGAAAATTACATATTGTGCGTTTAAAAGTTTAACATGAACATACTGTAGACATGAGACTGATATTGATCTTTACAAGTAACACTTTGAAAGAAAGTGTATTTCCCATAATGTTAAACCATTCCCTGTAGAGGTTTGAATCACTATTTTTTTCTGTTTTTTTTATGCCCCGTCAGGCTGAAAAAACTGTTTCCATTTGACAGATGTGAGCTACTCCCATTGTTAGTCACACACAGACAGACACTCACACACCTCTTATACAATACTCACATAAATGTCACACTAACAACAGTTAAACACAGGATGGGAATATTTTTGGCTAATACTTGCAGTCTTGGTTGGAGCAGTTATTTTTTCTGCTAACCAGAGCCTGAATGTGTTTGATGGAATTCAACAGGTAAACAGCAGATACCCAGCACTGCCAGGAGGATCAACACAAGCCTCATAACGATACCTTGTCATAATGAACTTAAGTGTGTTTTATTTCATTCAGCAACACTACAATGTGTGAAAGATTATACTTGAAAATAGAAGAAAAACATTAGAAAACCTTGTAGGTTTATAACGGTTATACATAACACTTTTTTCAGTTGCATTAAGTTGAGTGACTGAGGAAGAAAAGTAACATTCAAAATGTCATGGTATCGCTTAATTGGGCTTGAATTCAAATCCAGCTGTATCAGTCTGAGATAACATTATGGCCTAGATTTGTATTTCACATAAAAAACACCAGAGAAAAGTACACCAGCTTTTACATGTCTGTGACAAAAGATACACTTAAAAGTTTACTCGCTGATACTCCACATAAACCAAGCACCTTATTCACATATATCGGTTTAATATATGGTTTCCAGAGGAGATGCATACATGTATAATGCACTTGAACAGACAGTGAATGGCTTTTAAGCAGGAAAGAAATTCCATACAAATTTCTTTGCCAAGGGCACCAATGTAAACTTACCTCCGCCATTGAAATATACAAGGAAAACTTAAACAGTTAGGCTTTTTACAAACATATGACATTTAGAAAATAAATCTATGTAGAGGTTGACAGATTGCGATGAATCATTCACAAAAAGTTGTAAAATTGTTGACGTTCCTCTTAGGCAGGGATATACTTGCTTTTAACTATATATTTGTGTGTGCATGATTGCTGCCTTGCTTATCTTACGTCCGCTGGAGCATTGGTTGTGCACGTCCTCACAAATTAATACTACGTGTTTGCAAGATGCACTTTACACATGCACGGTAGGGGCAGTGTAGAGAGAAACATGTTGGCCATTGTCATGCCGTGCTTGATTTAAAGGTTTACATACTCACTTGTGTGATCTCAGAAAAAAAAAGGTAACCTCCTTGAGTGTCACCATGTTTATTGTTGACATCATGCAAACCTCTAAGTTCAATAGGGTTTGAGTTCTCTACTTTGTCCTCTAGTGGAATTCTCCAGCAACACGTGTAGTACATAGGCAAGTATGTGAGGAATTCCGTTCATGACACAACCGGTTGTCTATGTGACTGTGTCGTAAAAAGTATATCTTTGGGGCGCCTGGATAGCTCGCCTGGTTGAGTGTGCGCCCCATGTATGAAGGATCAGTCCTTGCTTCAAATCAAACCCCCTCTCTCTCTCTCTCCCCTGTCACATCATCAGTTGTAAAGACATTGTCTCAGTATCGGCCAATCAGAAAGAAATAATCAGTCAACCTCTAGATTTGCATCACTGTCTTGCAGAAACCCCTTTTATAATTTGAATAATCTTGTTAAATTCCATCCTAAAATCAAAGTAAAAACCCTGACCTCTTCTTCTCTTTTTTAGACTGTTTCATAAATTATTACTTGCAACAGCAAAGCAAACCTAGGGCTGGGCAATGTGGCCAAAGCATTCTATCCTAATATAGGTAATTTAATATCTCAATACCATTATAGAGTTTATCACGATATTTGGTAATTTCAAAAATAGTCCTATAGGAAATAACCTCATGGTAAAGCCTATTTTTGTATAGTCCTGTGACAAATCATTATTTTTTTTTAAAGGTCCCATGGCCTATTTCATTTTATGAGATTTTGTGTGACATGGTGCTCTTCGGATGATTTTATAAAGTGGGGCTCGAAAGTGTGGGCACCCCAGGTAAAAATTTGTATTTATGTCCATAAAGAAGTCAAGAAAAGATGAAAAAATCTCCAAAAAGGCATCAAATGACAGATTAGACATTCGCATAATATGTCACAAAAAGTTAGATTTTATTTCCATTACACTTTCAAAATAACAGAAAACTAAAAAATGGCATCTGCAAAGGTTTGGGCACCCTGCAGAGTTAATACCTTGTACTGGCCCCTTTGGAAAGTATCAGAGCTTGGAAACGCTTCTTGTAGCCAGCCAAGAGTCTTTCAAATCTTGTTTGAGGTATCTTCGCCCATTCTTCCTTACAAAAGTCTTCCATTTCTGGGCTGTCTGTCACGCACTGCTCTTTCAAGGTCTATCCATAGATTTTCAATTATGTTTAGGTCAGGGGATTGTGAAGGCCATGGAAAAACCTTCAGTTTACGCCTGTTGATGTAATCCACTGTGGATTTTGAGGTGTGTTTAGGATCATTATCCATTTGTAG
>NC_045748.1:20265802-20266002 GCF_008692095.1 Etheostoma spectabile | reverse complement strand
CTCTTTAACTTCAGCTTTTTCACAGATGGCATCAAGTTAGAGTCCAAAATTTGCTACAATTTTATTGAATCACTTTTTCCTTCTACTTGGGAAATGTTCCCTGTGCCACTGGCTGCAATACAACCTGAAAGCATGATTTATCCATCCCTGTGCTTAACAGTTGGACAGAGGTTCTTTTTATTAAATTCTGTGCCCTTTCT
>NC_045748.1:20265579-20265792 GCF_008692095.1 Etheostoma spectabile | reverse complement strand
TACCTTTGCTCATTCCGGCCAAAAAGTTCTATTTTAACCTCATCGGTCCATAGAACTTGTTCCCACAATGCATCAGGCTTGTCTATACGTTCATTTGTAAACTTCAAACGCTGATTTTTGTGGGGAGGACGTAGAAGAAGTTTTCTTCTGATGACTCTACCATGAAGACCATATTGGTACAAGTATCTCTTTATAGTGGAATGGTGTAGCACA
>NC_045748.1:20259211-20265569 GCF_008692095.1 Etheostoma spectabile | reverse complement strand
GTGTCTGCCAGGTCTTTCTGGATGGATCGTGCGTCAAACGTGGATTTTGACTTGCTTTTCTCACAATCCTGCAAGCTGTTCTGTCTGATATTTTTTTATAACTAGAAAGTGCCTTTCTAGTTATTATTATAATCAGTTACAATTACCCTTAAAAGGAATAAAATCTGAAGTTTTTATTTTTGGGGTTGAAAAAACACTATTATAATTGAAAGTATAAACAGTTTTTGATGGCAGTATGTGTTTAAAGTTTCAATACACTAAATAGGCACTATCACTACATTGCTGCAACCCTAGTTGATGGGATGAAGTCACCAGGTCATTGAATGACCAATGTAGAAGTTGCTTTTAACTACATCTAAAAAGACAGCAGAAAAAAAATAAAACTACTACTACTGCTATCTACTTTACCACAATTGCTGCTAACAACAGCTATTTCTGCTGGAGCAGCAGCTATTACTGCCAATGTTAACAGTAACTAATACAGCTAACAACGAGTTAAAGCTGCTGCAACTACTGCTGCTACCATCCATTCCTGTTAGTATCTACTAATGATAATAATAATAATAATAATAATAATAATAATAATAATAAGGATGATGAGGATGATGAGGATGAGGTTTCTGCAGGGCAGTGTTTTAGTAACAACCATGATATAATACCTTGACATATTTGCTACAATTGCTGTTTACCCCAACTGAGAATGAGCCTCATACTCCCGTGTGCATGCTTGTTGGTTTTCAGCATAAAACTAATTGAAAAATAATCCTGACCATCTATGTTTTAGTCTCTGAAAATTGTAAACTAAAATGTATAAGCTTTAAAAAGGCACTTTATTTTCCATGTAGAAAGCACAGAGGTGAAACAGTTGAGATAACTAGTACATTCATTGTTTAGGTGGATAGGGCAATGGACCTCCATGGTAAAAGCCTAAATCAAGTTGGCCCAGTTAAAACAAATTTGTTTTGATTTGTTTTCCCCCCCCAGTGACACCCCATTCCATCAGGTAGACATAGCAAGCATGCAAACAGTTAGCATAGTGACACTAAAACGTTAGGACACAGACATTCAGACAGACAGAAAACACAGAACAGGATTGCACAATATTGCCAACAGAATAAATACAACAGACCAGGGCATAAAGGACTGTGGACAATGCACTTCCAAATCCATCAGTTACAAACATTACTAAACTCCACTTGTTTGCAGATGACACAGCTTTTAGTCTCACCAAATGTTGTTGCAGTAGATAGCTTGGCCTGTAGCAGATTGGATAAAAATATGGAATTCACACCATTTCCACAAAATTGCAAATTACAAGGTGGTATAAATCATTTTGCATAAGATCTTAAAGGCAATAGGTCAAGATTGAGGAAGTGTTTTACTTGTGCTTGATAATTGTTCTACCATTCATTAATTCCCCCCCCCCCCTAATTTTAGAAATATGTCAGGATTAAGCAAAACTGCTAGCTCTTGCAAATATTGCAGAACTGGTTTAATTTCACATGACCAAGTTGGGTAGAAATTACATTAAAAACACTTGACCAGTTCCTGTGCCAAGTGTTTTTCAGCATTCACATTTGGAGACCTAAACCTATCAATTTCTTCAACTGACTGGATTGAAAGTGTACTGAATCTATGACAGACAGACAGATAAAGGGACAAAAACGGTAGACCAAAAGAAAGACAAAGCAAAAACTGGACCGAGACACCTGAGATGAAAAACTAACATTGGCTGTAGGGAAAAGCAAGGTGACGAGAAACAAGAAGGAGGGGGGGGGGGGGGGGGGGAGGTTCTCCAAAGAACTGAAAAAGTATGGCTGCAAAACTTTCCCTAAGCGGTACCCATCAGTTCAGTCTGTACCTTCGTTGACTGAGGGGATGTTATAAGAAGCAGGGCTGGGGCTCGGGGAGCCAGGGGCCCTCTGAGGGAAGACCCCAGGGGCCCCCGGAGCCCCAGCAGTGGTAGCAGTAGTAACAGTGCTGGTGTTGGCTGTGGCAGCTACAGCAGCTTGCAAAGGAAGAGAAGGAGAGAAATAGTAAAGAAGGAAAGAACAGGTTAGGAAGATATAAATAAATACAATAGTAAACTGGAGAGAGGAGATAAGCAATCAGGCAGCAGGGAAGAAGAAAAAGTATTTAGGACACACAAGAACAGAAATGAAAACACATGTACAAAAGGAAAGAAATACGGAGGCCATCACAAGAAAGAAAGTAATAAGTTAAAAAAATAAATAATGCATTTACAATTTGATTTACACAAATGACCAAAGTCAGCTGGCAAGCCATTGACCCACAACAAGTTCTTTTAATGTTAAAAAGTGAAGTCTTTAAATAATTTAATTATCTGCACATGGCAAATTATAATTAAGGATAGAGAAAAGTGGTAGTTATGGTAAATAAACCAACCAGTCTTATTGGAAAGATAATAAAAGGATTACAGCAAATGGATTTATGCTAATCTATTTCTTCTGCTTATATTAGCTATCTATTCTATATTATGTAATGTGTTATAGTAATAATAGCAGTTAGTGTTGGCACTCATAAGCAATCGATTATTACAGTTCAAATAACCTAGGAATAATAGTGGAAGTAGGGTTTGATAATGAGCCCTTTGACCGCCTATAGTTAGCTTTAGCAAGAAACGAGGAAAAATAATTCAAGCAATATTAGCAAATAAAACACAACATCCACAAAACAGAACATTTTATAATCTAAAAATTACAAAACAAAAAGGGAAAAAGGCATAAAACAGCGATATAATCCCAAAGCACAAATAAAGACTTCCTGTGGATAAAAGTGACAAGATACAAAAAGCAATGTCAAAATGTAGCACCAATAAAAAAAAGATGCCACGTTATTTGCCATCAAGCACTTCGTAGAGAGATTAGAAAAATGTGTTAGTTTGGAGATAATAAACTACACCTAGGCAGACAAAAGCAGACTAAAACATTAAAGTTTCAGACTGTGGCACGAGCATCTTATTAACCTGTATTTAATAGGAAAAATTTGAAAAAGAAATATGAACCTTATTTTAAAAAAAGGATGACCAACAAGTGTGTTACCAATTTACCTGCAGGTGAAATATTATTATGCCATGGTTCAAATTGTAATAAGAATATAGATTTGATGTTCGTGCTAGGGCCAGAAACATTAAACCTTTATACTAAGAAAAGCATTTGATTAAGTACGTTGTTTCAAACACTTGACATTTGCCAATAAAAGAGTTAAGTAGTGAAGAGTATGTTTTAAACATATATACATATTTAATTAACTAATAACATTTCAATGCAGTGTTTGACAGTACATACCCTTACTGTTCACATAAAGACAGCTAAGCAGCAAGAATAACAAATTCATAAACTGTCAATAAAATGGTCTAACAACCACATGATGTAGCACAACAGGACACAACATAGAGAACATTAGAGCAACATTACATCAGTTGATGGTGAAGAAAAAAAGAAAAATGCTAATGTGAAAGTGCACAAACACAAAAACAAAGATTGACTGAAAGTACAGTGGAAGAAATATTAAAGAAAGAGTGTGTTTGTGGAACTGGTTTCTTTCTAGAGAACAGGCAGCAGGCTGAAGCCATGCAGTGAACGACGGTGTAAAGAGAGAAACAGAAGGGGTGAGAAAGAAATCAGAAAGATAGACAGCAGATGGCTGAGGGCAGTCAACAGCAGTTTGCCAGCATTGGTTGGATTCTTTTGTCACCATATATTATTCCTTATACACTTTAGGTACTGGGCCAATAGTTGAGCCTTGCAGGACAGTGCCCTCTAGAAAAGGCTTGGATGTTAGTGGTAACATCATTAGATTAACATCACCCTTAATACTTCAATACTAATTTCTGCCTCACAAGTGGTAAAGCTAAGGAATTATGGATTTATTGTAATCATGGTACCTGTACAGTAAAATGAATTACAAGACTCTCTTTCATTCTGATTAAAGTATTGCAATTAAATATTAAACCATGACTTAGTACACGGACAAATATCCAAAACCATGTGTATGTTAAGTACATTCAAGCTTTCACATTTAATGTTTTTCCTCCATAAACAATTCCTTGCTAAACGTTTATATATTGTATAGAGAATAATGCTGTTGTTGAGTCACAGGCCAAAGCTTTTTTAACTCGAAGACACACCAAAACCAAATCATAAAAATATGTACGATTTGATAAATTGTAAAAAAAAAATTTAATTAATAATAATAATAATAACTGTTAACTTCTCGTGAGAGATTTACTAATAATTTTTGAAAGACTGAATGTTAAGTGTATATTCAGGTCTGCTGCTTCTTTACCAGCTTGATTATTAATGGAGGCCAAACTGGCTAATACTTTAAATGTCAGTATTACGTCATTAATTCAGTGATGTGTGAATGGTCTGCTGCTCTATATGGACATGAGAAAAGGTGCTTCACCAGGCAGAGAGACAACACTCAAAAGTTTGGCTTTGGAAAAACATATTTTGACAATGATCACGGGGTTTTAAAAGACAATCCTCAGACTTTACTACGAATGAAGTTGTATCCCAAAACCTTAAGCTGAAGATCAGCTAGACTAGCTGCAAAGCCTATGCAAGGTAGTAGGGAATCTTATTTTCCCAATATTTCCCAGCCCGGGAGCAGAAGCACATAATATACAGTATATCCCAAGTTCATTGTCTGTGATTGGTCTGCTAAAAAAAGCCATTTGGAAGTAATATATGACAATTTTTATTGTATAAACAAAATAAATTCTTCAAAAGAAAGTCATTGGGTGTTTCCAAAGTCATTATATTAAGCTGAGATGAATTCCATATTGTGATTGCGTTAAGAGGCTACCGGTGCGTGCTGCCTCTGTAAAGGACTTCTGCAAAAAGACTTGCGTATTTCTGAAGTGAAACATATATTTTTTTCGTATCATTTGGTTTACCCTTATAATTTAACTATTTTTTCTTGTTGTCCTGGAAATGGGAAAAATTATCTAATATGCAGATGATACTTTAATATTCGTATTTAACATGATGACTCAGGTAGCTAACCTCTTGAGGCATTCAAATTATGATCATGTTCACACTAATACAGAAAGATGATTATTTACACACTAAAAAAAGCCAGTCAAATTTGGTTTAGCCTAAAGAATGCTGGCAAAAACAACTACAAAAGGTGCCTAACGGCCAGTATAGCACTGTATTTTTTACTATGCCCATTAAATAAGCTTTTTGTTACCTTTAAGTACTTCTGAGTTTCCCAGGCATAACTACAACTTCGATGTCGACATGAATGGTATATGGAAGTCAAAACGCCCCCATGATATGAATCTGATAAAATCAACCTGCAGGTATTTTGCTGTTTATAAAATACTAGAAAATAGTGAAAAGTGTGCATCCTGTTTTCTACACTGTGTGCACAATTATTAGACAAGTGAGTATTTTTGACCTTATCGTCATTTTTACGCATATTTTCCAATTCCAAGCTAGAGAAACTTAAGAGCTTGTCAGGTGATGTGTATTTATTTAATGAGGGAGGGTGTGGCCTAAAGTGATCAAACCCTATATCAAGGTGTGCATAATTATTAGGAAGCTTCTTTACCTCAGACAAAGTGGGCAAAAAAAGAGATTTAACAGGGTCTGAAAAGTCAAATATTGTAAAATGCCTTTCAGAGGGATGCAGCACTCTCGAAGTAGCAAAGATATTAAGACGTGATCACCAAACAATCAAGCGTTTTGATGCAAATAGTCAACAGGGTCGCAAGAAACGTGTGGGGGAAAAAAAGACGCATATTAAATGCTAGAGACTTGAGAAGAATTAAAGTTACCCATTAACTTCCAGTACCGCCATATTCCAGAAATGCAACCTACCTGGAGTGTCCAGAAGTACAAGGTGTTCAGTGCTCAGAGACGTGGCCCAGGTAAGAAAGGCTGAAACACGACCACCACTTAACAAGACTCATAAGGTGAAACGTCAAGACTGGGCCAAGAAATATCTGAAGACAGATTTTTCAAAGGTTTTATGGACTGATGAAATGAGAGTGACTCTTGATGGACCAGATGGATGGGCCCGTGGCTGGATCTCTAATGGGCACAGAGCTCCAC
Organism: Etheostoma spectabile; assembly: GCF_008692095.1. Lineage (NCBI taxonomy): Eukaryota > Metazoa > Chordata > Actinopteri > Perciformes > Percidae > Etheostoma > Etheostoma spectabile. Next base: position 20,259,486 of record NC_045748.1, on the reverse strand, counting down.
TTCGAGTTAGACGCCAGCAAGGGGGAGCCGAGGTACTGGTATGAGCTGCTATTATTAAGGATGAGCTAGTTGGACCTTTTCGGGTTGAAGATGGACTTAAAATCAACTTCCAAAACTACTGTCAGGTTTTAAAAGATACTTTCTTTAAGCAATGGTACAGAAAAAAGTCTTTATCCTTCAAGAAGGCCATGGTTTTTATGCAGGACAATGCTCCATCACATGCATCCAAGTATTCGGCTGCGTGGCTAGCCAGCAAAGGCCTTAAAGATGACAGA
>NC_045748.1:20253631-20259201 GCF_008692095.1 Etheostoma spectabile | reverse complement strand
TGACATGGCCCCCTTCTTCACCTGACTTAAAACCCCATTGAGAACTTGTGGGCCCTTCTTAAATGTGAGATTTACAGTGAGGGAAGACAATACACTGCTTTTAACAGCATTTGGGAGGCTGTGGTTGCTGCTGCACAAAAAGTTGATAATTAACAGATCAAGAAACTAACAGATTCCATGGATGGAAGGCTCATTACAGTTATTGAAAAGAAGGGTGGCTATGTTGGTCACTGAATATTTCTTGAAATGTCAATTGTGTTTTTTTGTACATCTTGAGTTTTATTCTTACTCTAAGAAATTAAAATAAACAAGATGGGAAAAATTTTAGTTTTTTCATTTAGTTGCCTAACAATTCTGCACAAAGATATTCTCCTGAGAAAGCCAAAACTCACTTTTCCTTTGTTAAATATTCACATTTAAGATGTATTAACATTTCTGATTGACTGATAGCAATGCATTTGTTACAGTACAATACAATAAATCCCCAGGAATAGAACGTGTGTGATAATTTTGCACACAGTGTAAAGCTGAGAGTGATTGTTTGTGTGCAACCTACAGAAACCCAAAGATATTAAGTTTATTATTACATAAGACAAAGAAAACCAGTGAATCTGCACAATAGAAGCTAGAAAACTAGACTGATTGGCATGATTTAAATAAATATGACTTAAATAGTTACTCAGTTACAGTGGTGTGAAAAAGTGTTTGCCCCCTTCCTCATTTCCTGTTCCTTTGCATGTTTGTCACACTTAAGTGTTTCGGAACATCAAACCAATTTAAACAATAGTCAAGGACAACACAAGTAAACACAAAATGCAATTTGTAAATGAAGGTGTTTATTATTAAAGGTGGAAAAAAATCCAAACCATCATGGCCCTGTGTGAAAAAGTGATTGCCCCCTAAACCTAATAACTGGTTGGGCCACCCTTAGCAAAACAACTGCAACCAGGCGTTTGCGATAACGTGCAATGAGGCTTTACAGCGTCCGGAGGAATTTTGGCCCACTCATCTTTACAGAATTGTCCTAATTCAGTTACATTAGAGGGTTTTCGAGCATGAACGGCCTTTTTAAGGTCATACCACAAAATTCAATAGGATTCAGGTCAGGACTTTGGCTAGGCCACTCCAAAGTTCATTTTGTTTTTCTTCAGCCATTCGGTGGTGGACTTGTGGTGTGTTTAGGATCATTGTCCTGCTGCAGAACCAAGTTCGTTTCAGTGGAGTACACGAACAGTGGTCGGACATTCTCCTCAGGAATCTTGGTAGACAGCAGAATTCATAGTTCCTTTTATCACGGCAGTCTTCCAGGTCCTGAAGCAGCAAAACAGCCCAGACCATCACACTATCACCACCATTTTACTGTTGGTATAATGGTCTGTTAGAAATCAGTGTTCCTTCTACGCCAGATATACTTGGACACACACCTTCCAAAGAGTTTCACTTTTGTCTCATCGGTCCACAGAATGGTGTCCAAAAGTCTTGGGGATCATCAAGATGTGTTGTGGAGAAATTGAGACGAGCTTTGATATTCTTTTGCTCAGCAGTGGTTTTCTCCTTGGAACTCTGCCAGGCAGCCATTTTTGCCCAGTCTTTTCCTGATGGTGGAGGCATGAACGCTGACTAACTGAGGCAAGTGAGGCCTGCAGTTCTTTGGACGTTGTGGGGTTTTTGTGGACCTCTTGGATGAGTCGTCGCTGCGCTCTTGGGGTAATTTGGGCGGCCGGCCACTCCTGGGAAGGTTCCACTGTTCCATGTTTCGCCATTTGTGGATAATGGCTCTCACTGTGGTTCGCTGGATTCCCAAAGCTTTGGAAATGGCTTTATAACCCTTTCCAGACTGATAGATCTCAATTACTTCTTTCTCAATTGTTCCTGAATTTTCTTGGGTCTCGGCATGATGTGTAGCTTTTAAGGATCTTCTGGTGGACCTTACTGTGTCAAGCAGGCCTATTTAAGTGATGCCTGATGTGAACAGGTGTGGCAATAATCAGGCCTGGGTGTGGCTAGAGAAATTGAACTAGTGTGGACAACCACAGTTATAGTAGTTTTAACAAGGGGGGCAATCACTTTTTCACACAGAGCCATGATGGTTTGGATTTTTTTTCACTTAATAATAAACACCTTCATTTACAAATTGCATTTTGTGATTACTGTGTTGTCCTTGAAATTGTTTTAATTGGTTTGATGTTCCGAAACACTTAAGTGTGACAAACATGCAAAGGAACAGGAAATGAGGAAGGGGGCAAACACTTTTTCACACCACTGTATAACGTTTCTGTCAATTGACCAATTCATTAATCGACTTATCGTCTTAGGTATACGGTGGCCGAGACGGTTCAACACAAATGTAAAGCTACAACACAAACCCAAAAGCCACAACACAAATACATAACTGATCACGGAAGTGAGCCTGTTGTTGACAAATAGAGCCGGCGGAGGAAAGTTCTTGTATGTTTGAGAAGTAAGTGAAACATGGTTCCTTGCTTGTAATTAGGATTACTGTCGCTATATGATTGTCACAAATAAACAAATAAGCAATGTTGTTCAATATCTTTGTATTTTCATATGTGTGTACTCTGCCATTTAGGGTACAAAAGAACAAACAAAGGTGTGTGTGTGTGTGTGTGTGTGTGTGTGTGTGTGTGTGTGTGTGTGTGTGTGTGTGTGTGTGTGTGTGTGTGTGTGTGTGTATTTTTTAGGGTACAACTGAGCAACATTCAACAAAGCCATAGGCTGTACAAATGGTAATACTGTATACGTACATGGCTTTAAATACAGTGTAGACACAGGAGTCCACAGTCTGAATTCTATTTATTTACTTATTTTATTTTCCGGTGGTAAGCACGAAGCAAAGTCATTGTTAAAATTCTGGGTTCACTTCATTCAGACCAACCACTGTAGCTTTGTAGCTTAAATATTGAAAATAAAGATTGTGAACAACATTTCTTATTTGGGACAATCGTGTAGCGACACTAATCATAATTAGCCAGGAGCCATGTTTCACGTAATTTTCAAACAACAAGCTCTTTCCTTCTGCTCATCCACAGGCTCCGTTTGCCGTTCACTTCTGTTGGCGTATGTATTAGTGTTGTAGCTTTGGCGTTTGTTTTGTGGCTTTTGCGTTAGTGTTGTAGCTTTGGCCTTTGTGTTGTGGCTTTTGTGTTGTAGCTTTTGTGTTTGTGTTGAACCGTCTCGGCCCCCGTATAGCTCATATTGGAAACAAAAAAAAGATGTCCATGTCTGTGTTGACATTCATACATTAGCAGAAGGCTCTGTTTCCTCTGACTACCCCTAGCTTATTAAAGGATAATTCCTGTTTATTGAAACTTGTTATTGCAGATAAAGTAGTGGACGCGTTGCTTAGTCTTTCTTTTATTCAACCACAGGTGCTCTTTGGATATTGCGGGTGCACTGTGTTTATCTCTCATGTGAAGGGGTCATTGCATGAGTGTAAACGGATCTCAATTCCAAAATGTATACAAGTGCATGTCTCCTTAAAAAACAATTTAAAGCACTCCGTAGGTTTTAGGCAAAAATTGTTTGGTCCAACATTTATGGCCCACATGTCAAAGATTAACTTGGTGGGTGCAATGTTTTTGTTAATGAAAGAAAAAGTTGACAAAACTACGAAAATAAGACCCATGTTGCAATAAACCCAAATGATCCTTTGTTCCCATCCACTTGAGTAAGTCTGTGTTTTCCCTGACGGAAATTGCTTGAAGAATTTTTTTCTTTTTTTTCCAAACAAAAAATTGAATTAATGTGGACATGATCGTAAAATAGTAACTGTAAGATGTTTTTAGGTGTGTTAAATTATGTGTAGACACCTTGCTCTCCCTGTTAATCTCACTGTAAATGTTGCAGTATATTAGAGGGGCCTCTTGATTTCCATGTGAAAAGAGACAGTGAACAGGGTTAGCAGCGCTCTCCTTCACAAAGCCACACACACACAAAGCCACACACACACACACACACACACACACACACACACACACACACACACACACACACACACACACACACACAGGGAGTAGCTTGCTGAGCAGAGGTCACGGCCGAGCGTTCCCCCTGAATGGTGGTGAATAGGCGTGTGGCGTGTATAAGTCCACGAGCTTGTCACGCTTGGCCTCCATTAAAACAGGACAATAGCACTAAAAACCCGCCTCCCCTGAACACCCAAGGGTGCCACCCATGGCATATGTGTGTACAGTGTCTGTTTTCATATAGATTTGATTTTTAGTCTGTGTATTTGAAGGTACTGAGCCTGATGTGGTGTGGTGCGTGTGTGTGTGTGTGTGTGTGTGTGTTTGTGTTTGTGTGTGTGCGTGGTTGGCAGATGGTGACGGCAGGTTAAAACCCCTACAGTGAACCACAGTGGGTTTCTCTTTGCAAAGAAAGACTCCACAAAAAATGTCACCTTCACTAAGTGATATTCTCTTTCTCTCTATTTCTATTTTCTTCCTTTTGGTCTTTATAGATGCTTCATCCACCTCTCTTACGTGAAAACAGTTACAATCCACCATAACTACGCCAAAACGGACGTCCTAAAAAACTTGCTACATGTTGGGGCTACAGAGGTACACCAAAACAGACATTTTTTTAGAATCAAGGCAACATTATCTGACTACGCTGATGATTAGATTAAATCAAATATCTTTCATGTGATTCATACAGGTAAAATGCATACCATAACAACTGGGAATTTAAGGTTTTGTTGCACTTTAAAAAACAGTGCACTTCTCTTTCCTTTGTTCCCGACAGACAACAGTTATAATTCACACGGTAACTAAAGACCCATGTCAGGTAAGCATAAACACAGTACATAAACAAGTTATTTTAGAATTTTGAACACAACACAATGCTATGTTTCTTGTGAGGACAGCCTTAATATTTCCAGTACAAACCTCTCTTTTTGAAAAACCGAGGCTGTCAAAGTGAATGTGAATCAGCCTCTCCCCCGAATACTCCCTTTAAAATTCTATTGAGGAAGGCACAAAACCCAATAACCATCAAGTGAGTACAGATTGAGGTTACAGTACAGTATTAACGTAAAACTGTGTCTTTGTTCTTAAATTAACAAATTCAGTGCGCAATATGTCTTTCATGGAAAAATGCCGCAAAGCTGCTGTCAGGTTTGTACAACTCCACCCACATGTCAAAAACAGCAGAACATCCCTTTAAAGACTTGCTGACCAAGAAACGGTAGCAGCTTCATCCTAGGATATTTTAGGTTTTTTTTTACTTTTCCCTGTGGGTTTCATTGCCTGTGGGCTGCATTATCAAACGTCCACCTCTCCTCCCTCCCACCCTCCCCGCAGGGCCCTGGGGTGTGTGAAGCCAGCGCCCCCTCCCCTTTTGTAGTTACCTTGTTTGATCTGGGCCTGTAGTGCTGGGTTGGAGGGCTGATGGGGGGCAGCCAGTGTCCTGCGAGGAGTCTCCGGGGTTCCTCCCGGTCTGGGAGGCCTGGAGGAGGATCACAAAGAGGAGGCATGAAATATTAAAAGGAGCAGGGAGGATAGAGGACTGTGTCCACACTGTGTGTGTGTGTGTGTGTGTGTGTGTGTGTGTGT
>NC_045748.1:20246546-20253621 GCF_008692095.1 Etheostoma spectabile | reverse complement strand
TGTGTGTGTGTGTGTGTGTGTGTGTGTGTGTGCTCAGTCTCCAGCCTATTGAATTTTAGGTGGAGGACACAATCCTGAGTCTGAACAGACTGGAGGCGTCTAACCTTCGCAGACACAAACATTTCCAATACAACAATCAATGGAGTAATCAATAAGGGTTGCCAGGCAACAAGCTGCCAGGGAGCTCTTCAATTAGCCGTTAAAAATGCCAAAAATCTATTGCAAGGACAATTTGAATGGCAACAAGACAATGTTAGAAAAACAGAAGAAAGACAAAGAAAGAAAACTTGCACATCTATTCTGCTGCACTTCATCAATTGTATGGCATAATGTACTACTTACATTATGCCATAAATGCATAAATCTGGGTCGAGTGAAAATTGCTTTCAGTATTGAAGGTTGCTTGGCGATTTAAAAAACGATGGGTTTGTTCAGGGTGTCCCGTGTCAGGCTAGTACTGATTCTCTCTGATCAATCAGTGGTCTGCAGTGTTTTAACTACATCTCCTTGTATTGGCTCAGCTCGATGGAACCGATCAGTATCGTACCAGGCACTATCCACAACTTTCTCCAATGGAAAGCCAAAAAAGAGCGATTCAAGTCAAGCCGTACCATATAGTGGTAAAATGGAATTATTGTTACTTTGAAGAAATAAAGGGTGTAAGGGTAAGGGGTACAAAAAAAAGATAATTTGTGAAAAATGGACAATCACACACTTAAAAGATGTGTTTTTTGGTGACATTATCATTATTATTAATAATATTATTCACCCCACTCTCTCTCACACACACACTCACTGCTTTTCACTATAAAACACACAAAAAACACACTGGCAGCACACACGCCCACACACACCCAGACACACGCAACACAGCGGCTGGTGCATAAGAGAAAGAATTTACGTGGGAGAAAATTGCTGCAAGAGTAAATGCATGAGTTTCAATATAGTGCATTAATATCATATTTATTACGGTGCTTGATATGCCTTTTATTGTCATTATCCCTTTTATTGTCTTCACTTTCGGGATTCTCTCGTATCCCAACCCGTGACTTATTTGGGATTTTAAAAACACTTCTGAAATATTATTTTACTTCATAAACTATTAACAAATATTGTCTTTATCTCAATTTCAAACAATTGAGATAACATATGTTTAGGCAATGCAATCAGTCTCTACTAGAACACAATTAAAAATGGAAGTGTGATTTGTTTTTTGTCATTAGGTCATAATTCATGTTAAATATCCAAATTGGTCATATCCAGAATAATTTTCTGAACAGGAATCAACAGCTCAAAGGATGACTTGATATCCTGAATATGAGTCATTTCAAATAGTGTGGGCCCTGGTACCATCCGTATTATGATGAAGACCATTTGATCTGTCCATTCTTATACAAATATGGCTGTGGGATTCTTCCAGCAGCGGCCGCTTGTGGTGCATATTCCAAATGAAGGCCATCTTCAAATTGACTTTCAGAATCATAATACTCTGAATTGATATCTAAATTATCCTCATATTCGGGAGACATGTTCCCCTTCCACATCGCTCGGTGGCTGACTCTCTTCAAATAGGAGCTCTAAAGCTCTCTGAAAGCTAAATATTTTCATCAAACTAAGGGTGGTCTGTACTGTGATGCCGAGGTATTTATGTCTTGCCCCCCCCCTTTCTCCTTGATGTGCAGGTGTGATGCATATAGTGCAAGAAAATAGTTTCATGTATCAAATGTTATGGTGGACACATGACAGGGTGCGGGAAAGAGTGCTCAGATTATAAATATGCAACATTGTGTGTTTGTGTGTGTGTGTGTGTGTGTGTGTGGGCCTGTTTCTGTGTGTCTCTCGTATGCGGGTCAAACAGACCATATGAAGGATGTAAATGTGTAGGGTATAGTGAAATGTGTTCTCCATTTTTTTTTAAATCTTTTTTAGTTTATACATGTTTATCACAGAAAATAAAGTAAGGCCATTGATTTTCAGGTGTAAATTTAAAACAGCTCAATTTGACCCAAAAAACCATACAAGGGTTATACAATGGACAAGATTAAAACTCCTTTTCCAGTGTCAACATGTACATAAGAGAAATGTAACATGGAATAAAATAACATCTTTACAACAACCCAATGATGTTCAACAATATCAGAATCTATCAGATATCCACACCTTGAAAAGAAATAACAGAACAAATAAAAGTCTCTATAATATTTCACTTTTTTCCTATTCCCCTTCCGTCATGAGCTTTGCAGTCCTACTTTTGATGATAAACATAATGGGTCACTAGTAACATTTGGGCATATTATTTTGGTTATACTGTAACTAATCTGATCGTGTGTGATTTGTTCACACACTGTGGTACAACAGCTTAGCTATTCCTTTCACACTGACAGCAGCTATGCATCTTGACTTGATAATTGACACTAAAATCACTTCTGTTTTTTTTTTTAAGTGTCATACTTCTCAGCACAAGTCTCCCCTTTTCACACAGCTTTCTGATCAAGTCAGGTATGTTTGATTGATTTATCTCTAGGCATTTTTTCAGGTCTGCGCCATACTCCATTTTAATTCTAGTTCTTGTGAGAGAAGAAGTTCTTATGCTAGATCACCAGGCGGATTTGGTCACTGGTTGCTACGTCACATGTTTCGTTGCTTTGAGGCATTTTGGTCTATGTCTGAAAACGCCCCTTTGAAATCGTACAGAGAAGTCTCAGGCTAACTCACATTTGAGATTTGGCATGGTGATGACAGGCTGGTTACAGTAATCACAAGACACTGAGGAACGGAATTCCTTTTCCAAATTGTACTAATTTCCCCACAATTTTAGGAGATTTTTAAGCGGCTTTTAAGGTACATAATTAACTTGAAAGCACTGAAAGGCTCCGGTAACATGTACAGAGGCAGAGCCAGTTATTAAACATTTTTAACAAAGATTATGAAACACAGAAATAACTCAATTATAGACTGAAAACAAGTGAAATATCTTTTCTCCCTTGAAAAAATTGTTTTCTCTTGCTTTGTGTTTTCCTCCCTGACTCGACCTCGCTCGCCCTCCCTGCAAGGTTATTCTGTGCAGGGTTGAAGAAATTATAAAATGTTACAAAGGTGTTCCAGCAGCAGGACCTCGACCTCCATGTTAAATCTTTCAGAGCACAATGAGAGCTCAGACAGACTAAACAATCTGCTTCACAGACTTCAAAACTTGACAGTAGTTGAACTTCAGCTGCTGCTGGTATTATTGTGCATGTGAACAGCGTATGTGTTATGTGCTTTGAATTTAGATTCTGTTCTGTTTGTTTGGGTTGTTATTGTTGTTTTTCAGCTGGAATCACTGATGACAGATCAGGTGGTGTTGTTCTGCCTGGTGAATCCAGATATGTTGAGCTAAGGTTAAGACGTTCTATTAAATACATCTACAATCTGCACTATTAAGGAACAGGTCTGTGTCCAAATGCTTCTGGTTTCGTGGGCAGTGCAGTGCATCTTAGTTACTCGTTACTAGAAATTGAAATCAGAAGAAATTTGTTACATTGGAAAAAAGAAGGTTTGGCGAATCATTGCTTCTAGATTGCATGTTATTGCAGGCTCCATTCGAGTTGGTGGCATGTTGCCAAGCAAAAAGAACAACCACCATAGGCCAAAACTGAAGAAGAAGAGGAGGAAGCATAATGACTGATAGTAGCTATGTTTCCATCTATACGTTTTTATCCAATTATATCCAAAGTGATATCAAATAAAAAATGCCCTATGGAAACAGTAAAATTCGATGGAATTTCATGAAAGGAAATACGTTCGGTCTCATCGGATTTCCTCTTGATCGATACACTGCTTATGCGATAAACGCTGATAGAAACGTTATTTGCAGAATAAATAATGAATTGCGATTAAGTTTCAGGTCATTTTATGGTTGCAACCCGCCACAAAAATGAAGAAGAAGAAGTTTTTGTTAATTTCCGGCAAGTATTTCCTCTCTGTCTGCACACATGGCGGGCATCAACAAAGACAGATGGAAGTGGACGGACGAGGAGACGAGAGACTTTTTGAATTTAATTTATCAGGAACTCGCAAAAGGTTAGGACAAGCCCTGGGACGTCCTCCGGAGTAAATGGAAGGCGCTCAAACAATGAGACGTGTCTCCAAAAAAAAAAAAAAAGAAATAAAATAAAATAAAAAGAGTCTCACGGCAGTGCCAGAGGGAAAATAAAAAGCAAGTTGCATCTGCATCATCATAGCGTTGTTGTTTTCTTATTATAGCTTGATATGTTGCTACCAGCTGGCACATAAGCACTATTACAACTCGTGCAATATTGATCATTTAAGGCAGGGCAACTTTATTTCCACTTTTCAGCAACAAGCCAATTCAAAGTGCTTTACATGCAACATTAACGAGCAATTAAAAACAGTCATGATGAAAATAAAGAAGGCTAAAAAAGAATAATATACAAATGACTGTTGCCAAATTTAACCCCAGTATACAGCGAACAGGAGTTAAAGATAGTTTGTTCTTGACTAAAACATCAATTTCCTTACATATTTTGACCGAAAAGTCATTAATAAAGGGACATTCCAATATGCAGTGCAAATATGTACCTTCACACAACTAACTTTTATTACAAAATTTCAAGAGTAATGGGTTAAACCTATAGCGTTTCAGCGGTGTGATTTGGAGCCTGTGTATGACCCTAAATTTCATCTCCCTGGCTTTGTTGGTAAATAAGCAACCTGCAGGGCCTGACCAAACCCCATCCCACACATCGTCCAAGACAGTCTTCCCAAAATACACTTCCCAGAAAGATCTGACGTGACCCGTACAGTCACTGGTTGAAGTTGACAGGACCTTGTAAAACCTGCTAATAAGTTTCCGGGAGTCAGGCTTCAGGAGAGCCTTTTCCACAACTGAGACGGAAAACCCATTAGGATACAACCTACTATTAGAAAGAATGAAACTGCGTATTTGCAAACACCTAAAAAGGTTATTCTGCAGACGATTTTACTTCTCTCTAAGCTGATCAAAAGGTTTACTTTTAATATTTAAGTACATTTAAAATCAGAAAATTACTTTTCACACATAAGTACAGTAAACATCAGCTATTTTAAGATTTTTACTCAAGTAATATTCTAAAAAGTGACTTTAGCTTCTACCAAAGTCATTTTCTGGTAAGATACTTATACTTTTACTAGTATTGCTTTAAAGTACTTAAACAACAGTTGGCTTCCTTGTCCAGCCAACACAGAGAAACATTATCATTCCGTTGGAGTAACGGTTTGGGCTCTGTGTGTGTGTGTGTGTGTGTGTGTGTGTGTGTGTGTGTGGGGTGTGTGTGTTGGTTGTGTCTGTGTGTGTGTGTGTGTGTGTGTGTGTGTGTTGTGTGTGTGTGTGTTGTGTGTGTTACCTGACTGGTGCTTTCTTCATGTGCTCTCCGACAAAGGTGGCATTGGTCATGCCCATCAGAGTGTTGGCCAGTGAAATTACAGACAGCAGGTGTTGTGTGGTGACGGCCCTTGAAACGCCGTACGTCCCCTTCCCTACGATGTCAGTCAGAGTCAGCTTCAGACCAGTCGCCAGGGACAACTGCTGCAGCAAGGACTCCTGGGAAACAGAGGCAGACAAATGAACCAGGGACCCTGGAAATACAGGTCAACGTGAGTGTGTTTCACTCAGCTCGGACACTACAGACTGCAGAATGTGTCTGCTGTTATCTCCCAATTCACGGATATTAGAAAAATGTTATTTGTTGGTGTTCAGTTGTGTTCATTGACTGAAGAAGTACTTTATGACACTCGCTCCATGAAGCTGCTACAAAATTGTGCTAAAAAATCACTTACTAATACTGTTATATTAATAACTGTCATGTCTGAAGTTGAAATTCTATATGAATAAAATAATAATAATAATGTAATAGTAATTATAACTGGGGTGTTGGAATATAATAATGTATAAGAATTTATGAAATACAACAAGATCCCATATTTTACTGTATGTTATACATTATTAGTTTGGAAAAAAGTACCTCTTTAATAAGCCAAAAAACAGTCACAAAAAATCACAGAAACGGATTCAATTTACGGGAAAAACAAAACATTCCTCACATCACGGCAGCTTAAGTAATACATAAACATAAGTCAATGTAAACTATCAAAATTGGCACTGATTACTTCACAATCAGTTTATCATTGATGTTTTTTTAAAAGGAAAAAATAATGACATACAATCATTTTATTCTTCTTCTTTGTGCTCTATTATCTTTTTTTTTTCTTCTTTTTTTTTACTGTACCCCGGGTCAGCTTGATAGATACTGATCAAAGTACCTTGAAGGTAGGCAGCATAAGGGACATGTGACCTCCTCTAGAAATCAGGCCGAAGGAGATGGGGCAGTGCGGTCTGAGCATGCCCAGTCGCTCCAGACAGATGCCATCAAGCTGTTCATTGAGACCCCAGGCGTGCAGGCAGGACATGAAGAGTTTGGCCGTGTCCATCGTTAGGTTGTATTCCAGCAGACTCAGAGACTTGGACTTCTCCTCCCGCCTCCTCATCTCCTCCTCCTCCTCCTCATCTTCGTCTAACAGGTGCTCCTTGATGGTCTCCTTCATCGTTTCCTTTACCTGGTTTAGACAGGGGACAATTTTATTTAAAAGAAAAAAGAAGAAAATGGTAAAAGAAAAGAGTAAAAATAAGTCACTAAATAATATCCTGAAAGCATTCAGACAACACGTCCTAGAGTTATACCCTTTAATAGCCAATTTGCATGCTGACTTTGATTGTTTAGGAGAGATACATTTTCCCTTCTTTTCATTTGTGTTTACTGACCTGTTTGAAGATCTTGTTGGCCAGGAAGGACCCCCCCTTATCAGCCCCAGCCTGGCTCTTCTGCAGCGTCTCTGGAGACACCAGCGTGGGACTCGGTCTCTGGGCTTCCTCTGTCAGCAGCTGAATGATCACCGCCTCCACGTCGAAGAACAGCACGTGCATGTCAGGGTCTGTCAGGTTGGTCTTCATCGCCTGGACCACAAGGGCATTATGGGAATATTTCGGCAGGTTGCCCTAGAAAAGAGACAGATTTTTTTTTTTTTAAATGGTCAAAAT
>NC_045748.1:20239227-20246536 GCF_008692095.1 Etheostoma spectabile | reverse complement strand
GAGGCCGAGATATCCTGACTATAAGTTCCCAGAATTCAGTTTTCCATTGGGCGGCTGTGGCTTAGTGGTAGAGCGGTTCCCTGCCAATTGGAAGGTTGGTGGTTCAATCCCATGTCAAAAGTGTCCTTGGGCAAGACACTAAACCCCGAGTTGACTCTGATGCTGCGCACTGTGTGTGAATGTGTGTGAGTGTTTACCTGATGAGCAGGTGGCACCTTGTACGGCAGCCTCGGCCACAGTGTATGAATGTGTGTGAACGGTGAATGTATCCTGTATGATGTAAAAAGCACTTTGAGTAGTCGTTAAGACTAGAAAAGTGCTATATAAATACAGCACATTTACATTGCCGTTGTCTTTTTGCAGTGCGCAATTTTACATTTCTGTGGGTCGTTTTCTTTCATTTAAGTTGTATGTGTTTAAAAGAGAAATATGCCTGCCCTACCCTAATAAAGAAATATTTTGGTTAACTTATAGTAATTATTCTCGTTTCCAGCCGCATACAAATCTCAACACCCACAGAATGGATTTGGTTTAATGGAATGGTTTAGGAATCATTCAATGGTTTACTTTAGCACATTTCATTAGTTTGTATAATGGAGTTCTGTAAAATATTGGTTTTCTACAGGTTGCCTAGATTTTCAGAAGAAAAGTCACAGACAATCCACCTGGCATTTCAACATTTGTGCTGCAGCATATGTCACGCACACAGCTCACCTGATCACGCAGCCAAATTAATCATTGCAAACTGTGGTGATGATGGACATAAACTGTGTTCCTTTGCCCAAATAATAAAAAAAAAAATGTGAACAAATTTGAATGATATCAATACATTACATGGGCTAAAAAGATAAATAGATAAAAACAGCTTTTTCCCGGGAAATAGCTGTTTTTATTCATTTATCTTTTTTATAATCTTATTTATATATTTATTTATCTGATTCATCTAATTTTTGGTAAAAATATTACACCCTAGTCTCCGCCAACACCTGATAAACATATCTGGAAATTTAGCTGTAGCTAATGTGCTGTTAAACCAAATCTTAAAGACGGTAAAAAGCCACCACAAGTTACACCTTCCACATGAAACACGTTTTCTATTGTTACTAAAAATGTGTGCAGTGGAGCTTTAATATCCACTTTAGGAGATAATTTCAAAAATTTAAACAACAACATTGTCCACTTCAGAGAATGATTTAAATTAGTCAGTGTTTAAACACATACTGTCATTAAGCCAGCGTGCACAATACACGCACGCGCACACACACACACACACACACACACACACACACACACACACACACACACACACACACACAATTAGCTGTAATTGCCACCGATACTTCCACAGCACTCGACTTAACTGTATTAGCAGAGGCGCCTGTGCAGAGTTTTTTGTAGAACAGTACCGTTTGTTTACATGTTAATGACATGATGACTGCAGTCACAAAAATGGCTCGCAAGCGCCCCCTACAAAGTTAAAAAAAAATGAGCCCCTGCAGTGCGTTTAATGTAGGCTAACAAAAGGTGGTACACATACAGTATGTAGCATGTAAAGACATACAAAAACGCTCATTTGACCCAGATCCTTGACGCAACAGGAAGACAGCCATTTTGAATTGAAAGTTCAAAATTTGAGCGTTTTTGGCTATTTCTACATGTCGTACTTTAACAAACTCCTCCTAGAGATTTCATCTGAGTGACTTCAAATTTGGTCTGTGTCATCTTAGGACAATAAAAGATGATGAAAAAACAATAAAGACAATGAAAAATGGTGTATGTTTTGATGGTGAGTCCAACATTGAGGACATCTTAAGGCTGGTATTTACTCAAAGGCGTAGCATAGCCCCCTAGTGGCAACAGGAAGTAGGCCTAAAGGACAAGGTGCTAACTCCTCCTAGATTTCATCAGATCGACTTCAAATTCAGTCAGTGTCACCTAAAGACTTTAACAATGAAAAGTTATTAAAAGCAAAAAAAATTGTCCAGTGTGGTGGCCATTTTTAGCATTTATTGATGAACGAAGAAGTTGTTGTAGCTTTAGTGTAAATCGTCCAATTTGGTCGAAATTTATCACAATTGACAGTCCAGACATGAGGACATTTTTAGGCCACAATTGACTTTTAGTCATAGCGCACCCGGCAACAGAAAACAAACCTTAAATGACAAACATCATCCAATTTACATGAAACCTATGTGTGGTGATACTGAGCCACCCCCTATAGTCTAGCCACGCCCCTTTCATTACATTTAAACCATTTAAGGTAGAGTCTTGTATGATGTGTCATTAAACTTAGCAGAGAGTTCTGTTTTCATATGTCATGGTTTGGCCCGCCTTTCACCACTAATGTACTGTATGACGTACTCAGCAGGGAGTTCCCTTTTTATTGATGACGATTTGCGTTTCTGAGTGCAAATGCACGCATCCGCCAGTAACCCCGACGCGGGCAGAGGAGAGGGCCCTTCCAACGCTGCTTGCAGCTTTAGTAGAATTTGTTTCTGTCCGTCTGGCTGTACTTCGACTTTAGGTGTTTTCACCATATTGTTACTTTAATTTAACTAATAAGTATTTGATCGTGTTGCACTGCCTGGTTTAGGAAACACTGTTTTTAACCATTCGTGCCAGTAACAATCATTGAATAGAACTGGATGGGCCAGTGTGAGAGAGACAGAGAGAGAACAATAATTAGCTGTGGAGACCCCTGACTGAACGGGAGACACAATACACCTGCAGCTGGGACTGTGTGTGTGTGTATGTGTGTGTGTGTGTGTGTGTGTGTGTGTGTGTGTGTGTGTGTGTGTGTGTGTGTGTGTGTGTGTGTGTGTGTGGTGTGTGTGGCACACAATGCAACTACCAGATTGCTATGCCTCCTGTACAGAGTTAAGTGAATTAATTAAAATTCATAAAGAGCTTTTTTTTATTCAAGCTCATATCATTTCCAAAAAAGACTACCAATAGAACACTGTGTCTGTACTATGGTAAATATAGATAGTGAAAGCTTGCTGACATTTTACCTAGGAACACATTGCACTGGCATCAGTGAACAGTTTGTTTTGTGAGAGGTCTTGGATTTTTGCCTGGGAAAAGGCAAGACATTTGTGCCTCATTCCTAATTTTTCAGCCCAAGTGTGTTTGCAGGTTAGTGCTGTGTGTGTTTTGCAGTGTTAGTGCCTGTGTTGTTGTGTGTGTGTGTTGTGTGTGTGTGTGGGTGTGTGTGTGTGTGTGGTGTGTGTGGTGTGTGGTGTGTGGTGTGTGTGTGTGTGTGTATTTCAGTGGATGAACACTGCCATCTAAAGGCATTAGCCAATATACACGACGATAATAACACAACATGCGTAGGGATTTGTGATTGGCCTGTATTATTCTTGAGGCTGTGAATCAATGGAGACAGAGAACTGAAACTGACCATGTTTTGGTTTTGATGAATCTGAATTTTCACTCTTAAATTCTCTAGTTCTCCATGTGAACTCTATGTAGCAAAAAGGGAGACATAATGCACAAAGTCGTTTTTTCAATTAAGTTCTTATCTAAGCGTACACACACAGTCCTATAGCTTCTGGGCAGTAGGTCTAAAGGTCATTTCCTGCAGAGCCCTTCTGGCAAACCCCTGGAGCCAACCACACACCCACACACACACACACACACACACACACACCCACACACCACACACACACACACACACACACCACACACACACACACACACACACACACACACACACCACCACACCCACACACACACACACACACACACACACACACACACACACACCCCCAGTGGTCGGAGGACGCCATCGCACAGTTGCAAGGCTCTCTCACCTGCACCGACTGGGGCATTTTTCAGGGAAGTCTGGATGAGCAGATCTCACTACATAAAGTTCTGCATCACCACCACTATTCCAACAAAAAACATCACCAGAAACCCAAATTGTAGACCCTGGATCACCCCTCTGATCAAGCACGCTCTCAAAGAAAAACAGAAAGCTTTTAAGCAGAAGAACTGGGCCACTTTCAACTTACTCAATAGACAGACAAAAAACGACTTCATCAAGCCAAAATGAAGTACAAAGATAAATTGGAGCGGGAATTTAGTAACATGAACACGAAACAAGCTTTGCAAAGAGTCAAACTATTAACCTGACAGGAACAAGAAAGAAACACATCACAGCACCAACCTAACACCCTAAACAGCTTCTTTGCCTGGTTCAACACCCACAACTACTCTGCCACATGTGAGGACTTGCTCAGCTCCCTCCCTCGCCAAGACCCAACATACCCCCTTCACAGAGGAGGATGTCTGACAGCAGCTGGCCAGGTGCAAACCTGGCAAGGCAACAGGGCCAGACAGCATCCCAGCAAGGGTTCTGAATAGGGCTGAACGATATTGTGTTTTAGCACTGACATTGCAATGTGCACATGCAAGATTGCCACATCGCAGGATGTTGCGATGTTGACGAAAAACTTTTTTGCTGCTTGATAGAAAAGTAAATGTTCGCTGTTCTCCTTTTACGTGATTATTACTGTCCGACCCTTCCCCTTTAAGACAGGTAGCCATGTGGTCAGCGTGTGTATGTGACGTTAGTCCGACAGGGTTTATTGTTATAGGAAATGAGGCTCTCTGTGTGTAGAAAAGTACCATAGGCAGCAGCTGCCGCTGACACAGTGATGCTCATAGTTTCGATGGGTTGTCAGAGAAGACTTAGACTTAGACTTAGACTTAGACTTCTCTTTATTGATCCTTTTGGGATGACTCCCGCAAGGAAATTGAAAATTCCAGCACCAGTTTTAGCAAGAAAAAACAAAAAAAATAGATTAAAAAAGAAAAGAAAAGACAGTATAAAGACAACAAAAATAACAATAATGATTAATAACAACAATAAGAACATTTGTCAATAAAACAAAACAAAGACCATAAATTGTTATTAAAGTGTCAGTGTTGAGTCCAGTATTGAAGTGATAAAGTGATAAAGTGACTAGGTGTGTGCGTGTATGTATGTATGTATGTGTACTGTGTGTATGTAGTATGTAGTGTGATGTGTAGATGTGTATGATGAGTATATATGTATATGTTATATGTATGTATGTATGTATGTATGTATTGTCCTATGCCCTATTTCCCTCCCCTCGTGAGGAGTTGTATAGTCTGATGGCATGAGGGGCAAAGGAGTCCTTGAGTCTGTTGGTCCGGCACTTGGGAAGGAGCAGCCTTCCACTGAACCGGCTCCTCTGGGTGCTGATGACGGTGTGCAGGGGGTGGCTGGCATTTTCAGTAATAGCCAGCAGTTTGTCCAATGTCCTCCTCTCTGCCACCGTCACCAGTGAGTCCAGCTTCATGCCGACCACAGAGCGGCCCCTCATCAGTTTGTCCAGCCTGTGGGTGTCCTTCTTTGATATGCTGCCCCCCAGCACACCACAGTGTAGATAGAGAGGACCTGGTGGACACACAGACTGGTAGAACATCCACAGCAGTTTGCTGCAGATGTTAAAGGAGCGCAGCCTCCTCAGGAAGTACAGCCGGCTCTGTGTCTTCTGTACAGGTGGCTGCTGTTTGTTGTCAGTCCAGTTTGTTGTCCAGCCACAGCCGAGGTATTTGTATGATTGGACTGCCTCCACCTCAACTCCCTCCAACAGGACTGGTTGCGGTTTGGTCGGACCTCCAAAATCAACGACCAGCTCCTTTGTTTAGAGGTGTTGAGCTGTAGGCAGTTAGTGCGCACAGAGAGCAAAGTCCCCCACCAGACTCCGATACTCCTCCTCCCTGTCCCCCCTGATAACACCAACGATGGCTGTGTCATCTGCGTACTTCTGTATGTGACACAGCTCCGAGTTGTGCAGAAGTCCGAGGTGTACAGGTGAAGAAGAAGAGGGGCAGCACTGTGCTGGGGGGCTCCAGTGCTGCTGACCACAGTGTCAGACATGATGTCCTTCAGCCTGACGTACTGTGGCCTGTCGGTGAGGTAGTCTCTGATCCAGTCTACCAGATAGGGTCCACCCCATCCTGATCAGTTTGTCCTGGAATAGGGGGCGGATGGTATTAAAGGCACTGGAGAAGTCCAAGAGAGGACCCTCACTGTGCCATCCCCCTTATCCAGATGGGAGTGGCCCGGTGTAACAGGTAGAGGATGCGTCCTCCACACCAACATCTGGCTGGTACGCAAACTGCAGAGGTCCTGGGCGTGCTGTACCTGGGGTCTGAGGAGGTGAGGAAGAGCCGCTCCAACGTCTTCATCAGGTTGAAGTGAGCGCCCCGGTCGGAAGTCATTCAGCTCGCTGGGCCTGTTCTTCTTGGGAACTGGAACAGTGCAGGATGTCTTCCAAAGGGTGGGCACTCTCCTAGCTGCAGGCTAAGGTTGAAGATCCGTTGGAGCGGCTCCCCAGTTCTGCTGCGCAGGTCTCAGCAGTCTCGGACCACTTTATCCGGGCCTGGCTTTCGGGCCGGAGCTTCTCAGTGCTCCGACTGGTCCGTGGTGATGTGGGGGGGGATTGTATTGAGGAGAGGAGGGGGGGTATTGTGGTGGGGGGGGAGGTGTGTAGACTGGGATGGGTGGTGTCAGGGGGGAGGTGTGTGGAGGGAAGGGAACATGCTGGGGTGAGGGTGGGGGGAGGGGGGGGGCAAGGGAACTACAGTAGTCAGTGTTTTATGTTCACTGCAAATATAAATTATATCACCTGATTAATGCAACATAATCACAATGTCACCCGACCAGAAAGCTGCTACCAGCCAAGCTAAAGCTAATATAGTTAGCCTAAAGAAACAAGCAGAAAGTTGTTACCAGCCAGGCTAAAGCTAATATAGTTAGCCTAAAGAAACAAGCAGAAAGCTGTTACCAGCCAGGCTAAAGCTAATATAGTTAGCCTAAAGAAACAAACAGAAAGCTGCTACCAACCAGGCTAAAGCTAATATAGTTAGCTTAAAGAAATAAGCAGAAACCTGCAACCAGCCAGGCTAAAGACAATATAGTTAGCCTAAAAGAAATAAGCAGAAAGCTGCTACCAGCCAGGCTAAAGACAATATAGTTAGCCTAAAGAAATAAGCAGAAAGCTGCTACCAGCCAGGCTAAAGACAATATAGTTAGCCTAAAGAAATAAGCAGAAAGCTGCTACCAGCCAGGCTAAAGCTAATATAGTTAGCCTAAAGAAACAAGGGGTCCATCCAATCCAACTAACATTATGGTTTGGAGCCACGACGCTGTAAACGTAACACTAACCTACAACAGAACTGTGTGTCTGATCTAATGTAATTTCCTCTGATTTAATTGTTCTTGGATACACAGAGTTTGTTGCTAGCGTGCGTGACATGCAGGTCTGATCAA
>NC_045748.1:20239018-20239217 GCF_008692095.1 Etheostoma spectabile | reverse complement strand
TAACTAGTCGACCACAACCTGAAATTTAGAGAAAGCAACATGAAGTCATTGTCATACACTTTAGCCTGGATTGATAGTGTTATATGAATACAATGGCGTCATGCTAGTCAACCAGCGTATTTCTACCTGGTGTCCCTCTCCAAAATCACTTCAGAAGTGTAGTCACAGCGCTTACTTGCTTTGGTGTTTGTAAAGCATT
>NC_045748.1:20235440-20239008 GCF_008692095.1 Etheostoma spectabile | reverse complement strand
CAAAGTATGGTTCACATTAGAAAAGATCCTTTTTCATTTTTATCTTCTATGTCGATGCACTCCCTTACAAAATCACTGTGGTAGTTGAGAATGATTATTATTTCCAAACAGAGCTATTTAAATCATCTTTTAAAAATTACTTTTTTCTTTTTTTTTAGGACTCTGTAAAACCTCAATCGTTGCACCCATCCCCCAAAAAAAAACGCCCCTCAGAGCCCAACCATTATCAACTAACTGCACTCACACTCATAATCATGAAATGCCTGGAAAAATTAATCCTCTACTTCATCCTGTCAACTGTCAGACAACACCTGGACCAACATCAATTTGCATACAGACCCAGACGAGGTACGGGGGACGCAGTGGCATGCCTTCTCCATCCGATCCGACCCACGAGTCACTCATGGGTCTCGCTTTTGCAACCGGTAGTGCCGTTGTTTTTTTCCTTTATTAGCATGTCACGGTCATAATCTATGCTTGAGACTATGCTTGTTTTTACCTAGTGTATTGTATTTGAACTGCAAAGTGACTGCAACATTTGCAGTTCATGGAGTTCATCACCTAAAGGCCCTGACACACCCACCTGACGGCTGCTCGTCGGCAGAAAAGGCAGGTGGACTGACTGCTTCCCCGAGTTGGCCAAAAAACGTGCCTTTGAACCGAAGCAATGCAGACGGCAGCTGATTGGCTGAACGCGTCACATGAATCTGGTTTCCCCGGAAATTCAAAGCCAGATTGTCATGGCAGCTTATTCATAATACAATCTCATAATTCACCGAAACATGTTTTGGAAAACATTTTAAGCGAGAAATAGGCCAGGCAGTTGCCAAATCTGTTTTTGTCGGATTCTGAGATGCTGCTGTGACATTTTTGGCCTGATCATTCTCACACACACACACACACACACACACACACACACACACACACACACACACACCACCCACACACCCACCACACCCCACACACACACACACGATAGTGAGTGGTTTTGATCCTTAATTTCAGTAGATATGAGAAAGAAATGACAAGGGCTGTACCGATACACCAAACTTTGGCTCAATTCGGTTCACTTTTTGACCCACAATTGGTGCAGGTTGACAAGTAGCTAAGGCTAATGCTAATGTAATTCTTGGTAGGTGACATAAGATTATGACACCGTTCAACACGCTCCGTTATTTTTAGTATGATTGTTTTGACCACGGTTCACAACTCTGGGCTAACCCAAAAATTCATCAGTATCGTTAACTGTATAGATAAACGACTAATCTAATGGTAATTTAGCTACCTAGCACACACGTCTTCTGCCTCAGTCTCCCGGAGCTGTGAGGCTTCAGTCCGGTTGACCGCCCCGGGGACACATCCACAGTCAGCCCCCAGCCAGCTAGCAGCCTTATACTATCATTACAGCCCCGGCCTAGGGACAAATCCACAGTCAACCCCCAGCCAGCTAGCAGCCATTCACTATCATTACAGCCCCCAGCCAGCTAGCTGCCATCCCGAAAAGCACTTAACTCCGGTGCTAAGGACGCTAACAGCAGTGTACTGAACTGTCGGGAAACAGATCCAGACACCCGAGCCAAACAGCAGCCACTCATAACGTTAAACCTCTGTTAGCGTTACCAATGCCCCCTCTTTCGCTTTTAGCCGTCTGTACAGTTAGCTACTTCAATAGGTTTAGCTCACAGCCATCCACTGCCTCCTCCACCACACCACCAACCCCCCACACCCCCTCATTGCCTCCTCCCCCCCCTCTTTTGTTCCGAAACCTCACTCTCCTCACCTCCCTCAGCCCTCCTGCAGTCAGCCCTCTCCCCCACCACCACTACAGCAAATTTCCCCTCCCCACTGACACTTCAAGCACCCTCTGCTTTACATTCACACCTGGCCAGGTGAAGAGACAGGTGGAGAGGCTACACCAGCGAAGGCTGCTGGCCGGACGGCATCAGCCCCAGGGTCCTGAAGACCTGCGCCAGTCAGCTCTCTGGTGTTCTCCAGTACCTCTTCAACCTGAGCCTGCGAGGGTGCCGCTGTTGTGGAAGACGTCCTGCTTGTCCCGGTCCCAAGAAGTCGACTCCCATCTGGCCTTAAGGACTACGCCAGTGGCTCTCAATCTCACGTGATGAAGGTGCTGGAGAGGCTGGTCTTGGCCTACCTGAGGCCGCAGGTGAGTTCTCTTCTGGACCCTCTACAGTTTGCCTACCAGCCTGTCTGGGAGTGAACGACGCTGTCATCATCTTCTGCAGCGAGCTCATTTGCACCTGGATGGTGGTGGCACTGTTAGAATCACATTTTTTGATTTCTCCAGTGCATTCCAACACCATCCAGCCTCTGCTACTTGGTGAGAAGCTGCGGGTGATGGGTGTCGGGGCGTCCATAGTCTCTGGATCACTGACTACCGACAGACAGCCACGTTTGTACACCTGGACCGTGTTCTGTCTGATGTGGTGGTGAGTGGTACGGGGGCGCAGGGACTGTGCTGTCTCCTCCTGTTCACCTTATACACCACAGACTTCAGTACAACTCAGAGTCATGTCCTACAGAAGTTTTCTGATGACTCTGCAGTTGTTGGTGTATAAGGGATGGACAGGAGGGGGAGTACAGGGCACGGTGGGTGACTTGTGGAGTGGTCTGGTGACAGAACCACCTGCTGCTGAACGTGGATAAGACCAGAGAGATGGTGATCGACTTCAGGAGGAAGGGAACGGCTCCGCAGCCCTTTGCATCTGGAGAGTGACGTGGACATGGTGGAGGATTACAGATACCTAGGTGTCACATCGACAACAGGTGAACTGGAAGACCAACAGCACTGCTGTTTACAAGAAGGGATGAGCAGACTCTACTTCCTGAGGAAGCTGAGATCCTTCAACGTGGCAGCAGGATGTTGGGATCTTCTACCAGTCTGTTGTGGCCAGCGCTCTGTTCTCTCCGTCATCTGCTGGGGCAGCAGCATCGGAGCCAGCGATAGAAACAGACTGAACAAACTGATCAGGAAGGCTGGCTCCGTGATCGGCTGAAACAGGACACTTTTGAAGCTGTGGTGGAGAGGAAGTCACTGAACAAAACTGTTATATCATGGAATACCCTGACCACCCTCGCCCCCCACACTGGTCCAACAGAGGAGCAGCTTCTCAAAGAGGCTCAGACAGCTTAAATGCCGCACGGACCGCTACAAGAAATCATTCATACCACAGACAATAAAAGTCTTCAACACGTCATCACTGGGTGCTAGATGAGACTCTGAGACACCCCAAATTCCTAGGACACCGGCACATTGGGTCATTTACATTTTAGCATGCCCATACTTAAACAGTTGCACATTTTGTTTTTGTTTTTTTTCCCATCTTGTATATATTTAAATACTTGTTCTTATATTTTTTCTTATATTTTGTTATTATATTATTCTTCATGTATATTGTATGTATGTATATTTGGTGTGCTGCTGTAACACTGTAATTTCCCATATTTTTGGGATCAATAAATAAATATCTATCTATCTATCTATCTATCTAAATTTACTAGACAAAAGAGGAATAAGGCACCAAAAGGACTACTAGTAAGTTAAAGATGT
>NC_045748.1:20232755-20235430 GCF_008692095.1 Etheostoma spectabile | reverse complement strand
GATCTGGACAAGAAGGATAACTCTGGAGTTGGAAGGGGTGTATCGTGATTCTGCCTTCTCCCACCGCGACACAAGATTGTGGCGCTGAGTTTCGCGATTTCGGTTTCATTTTCCATATCGTTACAGCCCTAGAAATGAGACTGAGGTGGGAAGCAGAGTGATGTATTTCAGATAGAACAAGGAGGAAAGATTGCAGCAGTTGTGTGTTGGCCTTTTCAGAAAGGAGCTTTGATTATGAGCAGTCATGGCAGGAAAAACCTGGGAGACACCTTCAATAAAACCAACAACAAGAGGGGAAAAAACAACACAAAGGTTATATGGTGGAAGAGGAGAAAAAAGGACGCTGCTTCCAACAAAGGACGCTGCTTCCAACAGAAGAGGAGACAGAATGCTGAGCTAAATGGATTCCAAGTCAAACTATAAAAGTCAAACTGTACCAGCAGCTGAACTAAGCACTGTTCGGATACTAAATAATTCATAGCATTTGTTTTCTGTGCTGGGAGGCCCAGGTGGGCGGGGTTTACTCTGTCAGGGCAGATCAGATCATCTGAGTCTGACAAGTGAACCTCTGATCCTCTAAGGGCACACAGACAGAATGGTCCACAAAACAAAATGGTTAAAAAAATGTCGGTTTGTTTGAATTGTTAGAACTATGGCTGAAGAAATTAAATATGGCTTACTGTCACGATGACAAGAACTTGAATTTGTATAACTGCTTTCAAAGGTAGACTTAATGGATGAAATGTGATATAAATGGTGTGTGCTTGTGTGAATATCGAAATAATTGAAACCAATCATTCTATATTAGGCAGCTGAATTGTCTTGAAGTCTAACACAGAGCTCACAGTTCAACTTGTTGCACTGCAGTCAGACTGGCTTTAAAAATGTTAATGCATTTTTAATTTCAATGCATTATTTTTTACAAAGCTGCATGTAGGGCATGGGAAGAAGAAGCCCTACTGACTTTGTTTAAAAGTTGATTGCGGAGCAACTCGGCCAAGATAACGTCAGCATACCTGTAAAAAGAAAGAGGCGACTGTTGTCGAAGCCCATGCCACGGCCTAACGAGTGGCTAGCAGGTCATCGTTGCCAAGGTCCGCAGCAATCAAGACGTCATCAACATACTGCGGCTCAGTTGTCAACATGCACCCCTGCGTTACCATGGCGAGAGTTTCCATATTCCCTGACAACACGGCAGAGGTTTCATCACAGCAAAAGGCTGAGGAGGCGGCTAACCGAATCTGGTGCAGTGTTCTTTGCATTTTCCAGCCAAGCTCAGTTCCAACTACACAACTAAGACATGAACAAAACGGTTAGTTTTAAGAGTCCCGTGGTCATTCAGGTCTGATAATGCCTCTCTGAGCACTCTATGCTATTCTGTCCTACAGGTGCACTGTAGCCTACTGTCCTACACTGTGTAGTGTTAAATTGAAATACATTTTTGTTACATAGCCTAGATGTGCCCTTGTAGCCTACATAACCAGAGACAACAGATGGGAATTATCGTTGTGATAGCCTATGTCTGGTGCAATACAATTATTGTCAATGTTTTAAGCCAATGAATGAAAATTGTAAGCTTTGATGTCTCCCCCCCAGTCTAAATAACATATGCCAGTATTTATTATTTACACATAGGCTATGTTAATGAGTGACCTATCTCTCTGCCCCTTCAGATGCTGTTTTCCTACTCCTCTGAGTCCTTCTCTGGCTGCCCAGCGAGCTAGTAAACCTTACGCCCACAATAGCTTGTGGAGCTTTTTACTCCGAAAGACTGATAACCGTAGGTTGCCGTTTGTCTTATAATGGATAATTGTGTTTTGTTATTTAAACAAACGATTGAGGAAATAAAGTTGTTTATGAGTTTATTAAGAGACTTCCAGCTTACAGCGGGGTCTGTGAGCATTACTAGCCGTTCGGTGAGCGAGCAATCCCGGCTGCCACCAACTGGCTGTGACGTCAGACTAGAGCTTCTCACATCCGACAATCAACAATATACAATTCACCTTTAACTTTCGTAGAACTGCCCATATTCAAACTCTACCCAGTTGATTTATTGCGTAAAAACAGTCTGAGAAGTGAATTTAGCGGTGAAATAGATGAAAATTGTAAAAAGCTTCCAGTTGTTGGTTACTGCTACACACCCCCAATCTAGATTCTAGAATCAATAAAATCGATAAAAATTCTGAGTAAAAAATTCTGACAAATAATTTCAATGCATAAATATTTTGAGCTAATATTTCTGGCTTTTTAATTTCACAATCCAATGAAACTCTTGAAATTGAAAAAAATGAAATTCTTCCATAAGACAAACCTGTGTTTTTGGAGAAATACTGCTGACTGCTTGAATTTCCCCCTCGGAAAAGGGTTAATTAGACTAAAGTATACTACGACAGCATATTAGGGCCACTGTATGAAATGGAAAAAATATATTGTCAATATATAATATATAGGTAATATATAGGAGCCAGGGGGAGGGGTAATATTCCCGGAAATAAAATTCAGAATTTCCGACACTAAAGTAGTAAATTTACAAGATAAAAACTCAGAAATTCAGAGATTGAAGTGATTAATTTACAAAAAAAAACTCATTTCAAGCACCTTGAAGTAGACTTTACCAGCAAGGCGGAGAAGTGTGATACTCCTGTAATTGGCACACACCCTCTGGTCCCCCTTTT
>NC_045748.1:20232350-20232745 GCF_008692095.1 Etheostoma spectabile | reverse complement strand
AACCACCACCCCAGTTTGCCACTCCTTAGGCACTGTCCCAGACTTCCACGTTAAAGAGGCGTGTCGCCCAACACAGCCCCTCCACACCCAGAGCTTTCAGCGTTTCTGGACGGATCTCATCAATCCCTGGGGCTTTGCCACTGTGGAGTAGTTTGACTACCTCAGCAACCTGGAAATGGACGACAATCCCCCATCATCCTCCCGCTCTGCCTCTACCACAGAGGATGTGTCAGCTGGATTTAGGAGTTCCTAAAAGTGCTCCTTCCACCGCTCTATTACCTCCTCAGTTGAGTTCAACAACGTCCCATACTTACTGTACACAGCTTGGATGATTTCCCCTTCTGAGGTGGCGAACGGTTTTCCAAAAGAACCTTGGTGCCAACCGAAAGTCCTTC
>NC_045748.1:20232039-20232340 GCF_008692095.1 Etheostoma spectabile | reverse complement strand
CTCCAAACTTCTCCCACAACCGCTACTTTTCCTCTTTTACGGCAGAGGCTGCTGCCCTTAAGGCCCGTCGGTACCCTGCAATTGTCTCCGGAGTCCTCTGGGATAACGTATCCCGGAAAGACTCCTTCAGTCGGACGGCTTCCCTGATCATCGGTGTCCACCAGGGTGTATGTGGGTTACTGCCCCTTGAGGCACCTAAGACCCTAAGACCACAGCTCAGCCGGAGGTGTGAGTTGAAAGTCTGTCTGGCAGGGGCCTCTTCCAGACGTTCCCAATTTACCCGCACTACCCGTTTGGGCTT
>NC_045748.1:20211109-20232029 GCF_008692095.1 Etheostoma spectabile | reverse complement strand
CAGGTCTGTCCAGAGTCTTCCCCCACCCCCTGACCCAATTCACCACCAGATGGTGATCAGTTGACGCTCCGCCCCTCTCTTCACCCACGTGTCTAAAACATACGGCCTCAGATCAGATGAAACAATCATAAAATCGATCAATGATCTTTGGCCTAGGGTTCCCGGGTACCACGTACACTTATGAGCATCCCTATGTTCAAAAATGGTGTTTGTTTTGGACAATGTATGACTAGCACTGAAGTCCATCAACAGACAACCACTCTGGTTTAGATCAGGGAGGCCGTTCCTCCCAATTGCGCCTCTCCAAGTATCTCCATCATTGCCCACGTGTGCGTTGAAGTTGGAAATACTCTGAGATTATAAATCGTAAATTTGTGAGAAAAAAACTCAAGGAACCACATTGGTTTAATTTGGAAGGTTGGATCCATCGTTATGCCTGCAGTGATGATCTGTCATATTGCGTCCTACTGTATAAGGGCATGGAAATAAAAGATAACAAAGACATCACTGCGGTCATTCTGTCATCACAATTATTGGGCTTTTTTTAAGGACCTTTGGACACTCAGCTGCCATGACATTTACAATGGTATGTAACAATATAGCCTACCAATGTGACGGCTACGGCGGAGTGGGCACAGCTGCACCACATTCTACAATGTCAGATTACAATGCTGCCGCCGGAGTTCCCTTTTAGCGTTGCGTTTGAATCCAAAATATTGACAGAAAGGTGCATATATTTTTTTGCGTTGACACCAAATCTCCTGCCATTTTAATGGTTCGGAAACTCTCTTGACTCCTGCGATTTTGCTGCTGTGTGATGCCTGAGCTTTCAGTTATGGTAGATTGCCCTAAGTGTTCTAATCTGTCAAAATGACAACCTTCAGATTTTTTTTTTTTACCATCGTTAAAAAAGATTTGGTCAATGACAAAAAAAAAAAATTCTAGTAACGCCACCTCTGCTCAGGACTCTCATTACTCCACCATATGTATTTACATACAAAATATTGGTTTGTTGCGGTTCTGAATATTGAGTACATCCCCTTTTAAGGCAGAGTTAAAAAACGGACCATAAGGAGTAATGGACCATAAGTCCACTCTGCAACAGTGACTTGTGTTGTGTCTCCTTTAAACCACTAAAGCTGCTCTCTGGAAATTCCAGCGCAGAGAAAAGAAAGACTGCACTTCTTTCTTTATTTATATATAATTTTGACATTTAAGATAGTACATCCTTCCCTGAGAGACTACAGTGGTGTCTCACTCACAAAAACACACACACACTTACAGGCTGGAGAGTTGACCTTTGGTTCGTCAACAGAAGTTTAAATTGGTATGTGACTTTAGCCAGCTATCTGACTGAGTGTGTGTGTGTGTGTGTGTGTGTGTGTGTGTGTGTGTGTGTGTGTGTGTGTGTGTGTGTGTGTTTGCGTGCACCCACACGCTCCAGCCTATTGAATTTTAGGTGTGTTAAAGGTATTGTCTGTTTTGCTGAATAACAAGTGAAAAGACATGAGAAAGAGAGACAGAAATCAGTTCTGAATCAATTCATACTCAACCATGTGCCAATATATCTCTTTTCTGAGTTTTCTTCAATGTTTGCTTTAATATTTTAGAAGAAGCCAAACAATATGACAGCAAGACAGTGACGTGTGATGTGAGAGAAAGATGATGTTTTGTTACACAGATGACTAGCGTAGTAACTGCTCATGTCATTTTTTTGTGGGTTTCGTTTTCTCCAAGTTCTCATGAAAAAAGGTGGCATAAGTCAGACTTCAACACAGCACAAAAGTTATGGCTTAAAAAAAAAAAATTGTTCTTTTGCATACCACTACATGTTTTACATTTTATTGAACTGGCTGGATGGACACTTATTTGGCCACAACTGTACTGTAGTTATTTTGATAAACTGATTACAAAAATGAACAGTTTAGACTGCAACTGTATCATAAATATTGACAAACTGGTAGAAAACAGAATAGAAAAAGATAATTATATAAACTGTAATAATATGGGGGGGATAGTTGTTGTGTGGTCAATGCATTTCACTCACTTTTTAAATGAGGAACTGTTAATATAAAAGGTATCAGAGAATCATTTGCTTAGGTACCTGTGTACACATAGCAACCATAGTTACCATGTGATTTTGTGTATAATATACACACACACACACACTGAACTGTAAAGAATGTGGTGTGTATGTGTATATATATATATATATATATATATATGTGTGTAAACAGTATTTGATACACTGCTGATTTTGCAGGTTTTCCTACTTATAAATCAGAATCACTTTATTTAAGCATGTAGGTGTGTAATTTTTATCATATGTACACTTCAACTATGAGAGTAAGACCAGTAAGAATTCCAGTTCTCACAGGCCTGTTAGTTTTTGTTTAAGATGCCCTTCTCTTCTCCACTCATTAACTGTATTAACTGCACCTGTTTGAACTTGTTACCTGTATAAAAAGGCACCTGTCCACACACTCAATCAAACAGACCCCAACCTCTCCACAATGGCCAAGACCAGGAGCTATGTAAGGACATCAGGGATAAAATTGTAGACCAGCACAAGGCTGGGATGTGCTACAGGACAACAGGCAAGCAGCTTGGTGAGAAGGCTACAACTGGTGGCGCAATTATTAGAAAATGGAGGAAGTTCAAGATGATGGTCCATCTCCCTCTGTCTGGGGCTCCATGCAAGATCTCACCTCATGGGGCATCAATGATCATGAGGAAGGTGAGGGATCGGCCCAGAACTACACGGCAGGAGCTGGTCAATGACATGAAGAGAGCTGGGACCACAGTCTTAAAGAAAACCATTAGTAACACACTACGCAGTCATGGATTAAAATCCTACAGCGCACGCAAGGTGCCCCAGCTCCAGCCTGCGCATGTCCAGGCCCGTCTGAAGTTTGCCAATGACCATCTGGATGATCCAGAGGAGGAATGGGAGAAGGTCATGTGGTCTGATGAGACAAAAATAGAGCTTTTTGTTCGACTGCACCGTATTGAGGGGAGGATGGATGGGGCCATGTATCACCAGATCTTGGCCAACAACTCCCTTCCCTCGGTAAGAGCATTGAAGATGGGTAATGGCTGGGTCTTCAACCCAAAACACACAGCCGGGGTAACCAAGGAGTGGCTCTGTAAGAAGCATCTCAAGGATCTGGAGAAGGTCTGTATGGAGGAATGGGCCAAAATCCCTGCGGCAGTGTGTGCAAACCTAGTCAAGAACTACAAGAAACGTATAATCTCTGTAATTGCAAACAAAAGTTTCTGTACCAAAGATTAAGTTCTGCTTTTCTGATGCATCAAATACTTGCAATACATGCAAAAATGCATATTTAAAAATCATACAGCGTGATTTTCTGG
Organism: Etheostoma spectabile; assembly: GCF_008692095.1. Lineage (NCBI taxonomy): Eukaryota > Metazoa > Chordata > Actinopteri > Perciformes > Percidae > Etheostoma > Etheostoma spectabile. The sequence continues at coordinate 20,228,657 of NC_045748.1, read as the reverse complement.
ATTTTTGTTTTAGTTTCCGTCTCTGACAGTTGAAGTGTATCTATGATTAAAAACAATTTACAGACCTCTACATGCTCTAAGACCCCATTCTTGATAGTTCACAATCAGCAGGTGGATTTATTAGTCAATGTTTTCCCTTTAATTGTACAAGCCAAAAATCTTTTTTTAAGGCCAAAAATAACTCAATATATCCATTATGTCTCCCCCACATTCATTCTGCAGCGACACACTGCCGTGAGTCCATTAACAAGGCAACTGTCTGCGGTTAGTTCACGTCTGTAACAGCAGGACAGTAGAGTGTGTTATCTAAACTGCTCAATCAATTGAAACGTTGTTGGTAGCCTACTGGTTACAAACAGGCTCGGTAGTGAACGACACGCTAGGGCTAAGTGCTGACAGATGCGGTGTTGTTGGGTTTTTAGCTCAGCTGGACCAGAGCACATTTGATTAAAACAGATCAGTGATGCTGTTTTGCCCTCATTGTTCGCTGTTAAGTTTTCTGGATGTAATGTAGCTTTTTATGTTGAGTGAGCACTGTGCCAGACTTTTAAAAAAATAGTCTTAACTGCTACATTGCTTAAGGAAATAAAAGGGAGTAACAGGCGAACCAGCTTTAATAATGATGCAGTTTTAAATAAGTGCTTTGCGGTGGAGCCAACTCATGCTGATATGATGATGATGATGAGGATAGAAAAAGAAAATCTATAAAAAGATAAATCTTTCATCCCTCAACCCACCCGCCAGGCTACACCTAGGCAGTAGTTTGTGCTTCACACAGTTGGTCTACTTTTTGTTTACACCACAGACAAACCACAACATACACTGACTGGAACCAGAAAAAGATCCACCTTTTTAGGTTACAGTTGTTAGTCCTCACCAGAGTTGAGCTGATAGCTTTCACACAAGCCCAAAAAACAGAGTCCAGAGTTTGTTTGAACTAAACAAAACAGATTAGGTGTGCCAACACGGTAAACTAGCATGGTGAACGTGGTAAACATTACCAGTTCAACATAATCATTGTGCAGGATGTCAGCATGGTGAGATTGGTGTTAAGCCTTAGCTGTATGTAAGAACAGCCTTACAGAGCCAATGGCACGGCTGTAGACTCTTCATCTCGTTTAGTCTATAAAATGTCATAAAATAGTGAAAAGCATCTCTCATAGTTTTTGTGGACCAAACATGACATCTTCAAATTGCTTGTTTTGCCCAAAGAAACTCAATTTATAATCATAAAAAAAACAAATAAGCAACAAATCCTTATTTTTGATAAGCTGGAAATAGAGAATGTTTGGTATTTCTGCTTAATAAATGACAACAAATAATTATCTGTTGACTTAATTGGCTAATCACCTAGCACTAGTGCATATGGCTGAAAGCTGAAGTCATTTACCAAACACAGCCTCCCTTCTGCTGTAGTTTGACTGTTTGTGGTTGGCCTGTACCTTGTCGGCGTTGTCTGCAGCCAGCAGGTTGGTGGCGAGTGTCTGCAGTTTGTGCTGTGCCATGTTCTTCAGTGCCGCCAGGCTGCGGCGAGTCATCGCCTGCTTCAGGTTCACAGCTGAGTGGCTCAGAGCGTCCACAGTGGCAGGAGCCAGCTCGTCACAGGCATTCAGGATCTCTACTGCTGTTATGCCCATTACACAGCGGTCCAAAGCTCCTGAAAACACAAGCAAGTTAACAAACCCGACCATTGATGCAGGCAAACCTGAGGCCAATTATTGACAAGGAACCAACATTTTGGTCAGGAGATATCTGAACAACTCCTGTCCATATTAATAAGGTTATTTCCTGAGATACTGTTGGTCCCAAGAGGGAATACCTTTCCATTTTAGACACTCTCTAACCTTTTATCTAGCACCACCTGTGGGTTAGAATGTTAACTTTTCATATCTTATCTCTATTATACAGTATGTATAATCACATTTAATTGGCACATTTACTTGGATAGCAATAAATGTAACAATGACATGAGTCCATGATGGTGCCTTTATTGTGTTGGTTTACTTCTGATATTTCTGGCTGTCATATTTAAATACAACAAGACTGGCTAAAGATTTTGGAATGGACAGGACAGACTGGACTCTAAAATTTCCAAGGAAAGTAAACTTGGGAATCTAGCACAGTTTCAATAAAAAAAAAACATACATTCTTTAAACTTACTTGGGGGGAAACACACATTTAAAAAAAAAAAAAGGAATTATAGGTCTTATGGCATGTCTTGGTTAAAACTATGCCCATTTATAGGAGATGGGTCAATACTAAGTGGGATAGACAAGCAAATAAGAAGCTGGGTCCAAACTAGTTTAATGATAGCCAGACAGTGTATAAATGATGTTCTGGACAGTTTTAATCACCCGCTGGAGAGCCCTCCTGTCCTAGGCCATGCACATCCCATGCAAGTTTGTAAAGCTTTCAGTCAGGATGCTTTCTATTAACCCTTTGTGAAAAGTTAACAAGAACTTGGCAAGTGAATTTTAATTAACAAATTTTTATTTTTTAAATAACTTGTTCAACTTTAAACCCTACGTTTGGACATAGCCCACATTGTTGCCTAGAATATAAAAAGTGCCCAATTAGCCCATTGTATGTATGTTTGTAAGTACGTACAGTATCGATGTATGTAGCAAATAAATGGTGTCCTTATGATATGGTAAAATGTTTGTTTCTTAATGCTTATGGCATAGTAATTACAGCCTGAGAAGATAACCATTCTTTTTTTCATTTCATTCTAATTTTTCCTGTAATTCGGAACTGCATCTAAACACGCATCACACACTGGACCACTGTCCACACACTCTATTGTGCTTTTGGTCGGGGCTTTTTGGTTCTGATGAAGGACAATCTAAATGCTACAGTGATATTTTGGCGCAGAAGAACTTGACTGTTGAACCGCACTAATGCTGAAAAAAATGGCTGAATGGGAACAAAATATTTTTTTTCTTTTTTTTTTTTTAATTGAAGGAATTGCACAATACAGGTTATATGTCAAACAATACATTTCCCTTCAGTTTTTGTTTTTAATAAACAGGAACAAACTCTCCCTCACCCACCCTGCCCCATACCACTGTGGGCAGTGCGTTCACACCACCACCAAAAGAATAAAATAGATAAAAAAATAAAAAAAATAAATGTACAAAAAAATAAAATAAAATAAATAGTAATAAATTAAACAAATAAAATATTAATGTACAACTCACAGCTCTGCATCAAACATCAAACACACTTACAAAACAAGTACAAGTAAAACATAAAAAAATGTTCTCATACTTCAGGCAGTACTCTTTAGATTCTCAATATGTCACAAAGGGTTGCCACTTTAGGTAAAATTCGGACCGACCTTTCAGTGTGAATTGACTTTTTCTAGTTTAAGAAAAAATAAAACATCACTTAACCACAGGGTCACTGCTGGTGGGGTAGCGGATGTCCAAACCCATAAAACCTACGATGGGCAAGAGTGTGTAAAGGCAACAATGTCCGATTGGACCCGAGTTAAATTTAAGCTCTCATTGAAATACCAATATTGCAATCAACGGGCAAGGCTTAATTTGAATTTGTATGACTTCAGATAAAGTTTGAAAACAGATGACCAAAATTGATTTAGACGGGGGCACAACCAAAAGGTGTGTGTTAAATCGGAGGAGAGAGGGAACATCTATTACAACTCCCGTCCGTTCCCGGATATATATCTGCCAACTAGCCTTATGAAATGAGCCCTATGACTACTTTAAACTGAATGAGCCCCAAGCGTGCACATGATGAGGATGAGTTAATCCTTTGTAGCGCATCCTCCAAAGTTGCCCGACAAATCACAAACAACTCCCCTTCCCACTCGATCTTAATTTTGAAAGGTCATGGTTTTCCAGGACAGTAATTGAGAATATAACCTTGATATCAGTCCTTTTTTTGGATAGAGGAGGGTCATTCCTTCCCATGCTACCTCAGTGGGGAGGACTGGGAAAGAAGGGAACAGTGCTTTAACACAGTGACGGACTGGAGATATCTAAAAAAGTTACTGGTGAAAGATTATATTTCTGGCATATATTATCAAAACTATCAAACCCTCTTCACAGTACCGTTTTTAAAACAGGAGAGCTGCTTTCTGCTCCACTGCGTAAATGTCAAGTCAAGAGAGGAAGCTGGAAATAAATGATTTTTACAGTAGGGTTAGTGGGGAGGAGAGGTAAATTTGTAATGATTTCGGAACGGGCCCAGATTCTAAGAGTGGACAGTACTATGGGATTGGAGGTAAAACCTAGACATTTAATGGGCAGGGAAGAGTAGACCAAAGCAGGGAGGGATGAAGAAGAGTGGCAAGAGTGCGCCTCAAGTCTAACCAGTCAGTGTCTGGCACGTGGAGCCAAAGAATTTTCTGAAAGTTTGCTGCCCAATAGTAGTGGATAAAACTGGGGAGAGCTAGTCCCCCAACATCTCGTCCCCTCTGAAGTAAGCCTCGTTTAACTCTTGGAACCTTATTCTTCCAGATGAAGGAGGTAATAGATGTGTTAACCGATTTAAAAAATGATTTAGTCAGGAATAATGGTAGACACTGAAACAGATACAAATACTTTGGAAGTACGTTCATCTTCACCGATTGTACCCTCCCTGCTATAGTCAGAGGTAGACTGCTCCACCTATAAAAGTCAGCTTTGGTTTGGTTAACTAGAGGTGTAAAATTAGCCCCAAGGAGAGAGGTAAAGGAACGCGTAATGTTTATTCCAAGATATTTGAAACCGGAATGTGATAAGTTGAATGGGACTGCTTCTTGTTTAATTTGCATTGCCAAATAATTTATGGGGAAGCATTCGCTTTTCTGATAATTAAGTTTGTAGCCAGAAAACAACCCAAAATTGTTCAATATTGAAACAATTACGGGGGCGCTAGTTTCTGGATTGCTTACATAAATCAAGAGATCGTCCGCATACAGAGAGACGCGATATTCCTCAGTCCCACGCCTAACCCCCCGCAATAACGACGACGACTTTAACGCGATCGAAAGAGGCTCGATTGCCACTGCAAACAGGAGGGGGGATAAAGGACAACCTTGACGTGTCCCACGTGATAGAGGGAAAAATTTTGAATGAGACTGATTAGTTTGAATACATGCTTGCGGGGACAAATACAGGAGACGAATCCATGCGAGAAACGTGTCACCAAACCCAAACCTCTCCAATACTGCAAACAAATATTTCCACTCCACCCGATCAAAGGCCTTCTCGCGTCTAGAGAGATTACAGCTTGGAGTCAATGAGGGACAGGGGGAATAGATAACGTTAGTAAGTCGGCGAATATTTGAAAAAGAGTGGCGACCTTTATAAAACCAGTCTGGTCTTCAGAGTAACTTTAGGGAGAACGGATTCTAAACGATGTGCCAACAACCTTGGCTAAAATTTTATAAACATTTAGGAGGGAGATAGGACGATAAGAGCCACAGTAAGTAGGGTCTTGTCCTTTTTGAGTAGTAGATAATCTTAGCTTGTGTGGGGTTGGGGGCAATAAAACCATTTCCAATGATTCGTTAAATACTTCCAGCATAATAGGGCAAGTTTATCTTTAAATTTCTTAAAAATTCAGGGGGGTAACCGTCAGGTCCTGGAGATTTACCAGTTGCACATCTCCGATGGCTGCAACGATTTCTGACTGTGTAAGAGGGTCGACTACTCCTTCCCTGTCTCTGGCTAATAGTAGGTAACCTAAACTATCCAAGAAACTGTTCATATTTGTAACATCTGATGGGAATCAGACGTGTAAGTGTAGAGTAAATGTTGCAAAAGTATTATTGATTTCCTTTGGGTTGGTGACTTTATTTGATCCTGATCTCTCATTGGGGTAGAGCGTGGAAGCGCTGAGTTTCAGCTGGTGAGCCAGCAATCGACTAGCTTTTTCTCCGTACTCATAGTAAGTGCTCCGGTCGAGTCAGTAAGTATTCAGCTTGGTGGTTGTTAGAAGATTGAGCTTAGACTGCAAAGCTATCCGTTCTTTATATAATTCTGGGGAGGGGCTTTCAGAGTATTTGCGGTCTAAATTAACAACTGAGTCTGTCAGGTCTTGTACTTGTTTGCGGCGTTCCTTATTGTCATGTGCTACATAGGAGATAATTTGTCCTCTTAAGTATGCTTTTAAGGTTTCCCAGAGCAGAGAATATGATATACCTTCCTTTTTGTTTACTTCCAGGAAAGTATCTATATTGGTTGCCACATGTTCACAAAATTTCTCATTTGAAAGCAGCAGGGAATTAAGTCTCCAGAAGGATTGCTCTCTAACGTTTAAAGTGAAAGAAAGGTCTAAGATGAGTGGTGCATGATCTGAAATTATGATGGCCAAGTATTCAACTGATACCACTGCGGGGATGAAAGAGCTATCTATAAAAAATAATCTATCCTGAAAAGAATGGTGGACAGAGAAAAGAAAGAGAATGTTTGGAGTTTGGATTTTGAAACCTCCATGGGTCTACACAGCCATTTTGTCTCATAAAGTCTGAAAAGACCCTGACATTGCGGAAGGTGAAACAGATTTAGGGCTAGATTATCGAGCAATGGGTCAATTGTACAATTAAGATCTCCTGCAAGGATCAGTCTATGTGTATCTAAATTGGGAGAGAGAGACAGAGCTTGTTGGCAAATTCAGTACGTCCCAGTTAGGAGCGTAGACATTCACCAAAAGAACGGGTGTTTGGAATAGGAGGCCCGAGACAATGACAATATCGACCATGGGATCTGCAATAATTGTATTTGGTGAAAACTGAATGTTTATTATCAAAATTGCCACCCTCGAGATCTGGATTAAATTGGAATGGAAAATATTATTAACCCATGCTTTATGGAGTCTGGTGTGATCTTTTAGCCTTAAATGTGTCTCCTGCAAAAACAAAACACAGTATTCAATCGTTTAAGATGGGAAAAAATCTAGAACGTTTACAGGACCATTCATCCCCTTAACATCCAAGACACAAACCTAACTGCAGCTCCTCAAATGAGCCTGAAACACCTGCATACTTATCATAGGAGATATCCAAAAAATGTGAGATTAGCTGAACCGCTTAGGAAGAGATTTATGACTTAAGTTGGAATTGAAAAACAAAAGAAACAACAAAAAACATTCCAAAAACAAAGCAAAAAAAAAAAGAAGAAATAATCCCACTAAACACCCCACACCTAGATCTTCTTCCCCAAACGAAAGAAAACCGCAGGAATTCCCAGATGAAAAAATTCCAAGACATCCAGCATTGTCTATAACTCCTATCCTACTCTGAGAGTGGCCCTCTCTCAGTAAGTGACTTGTGTACTACTATATACAATTATTTATGGTCACCCAGTGAGAGAAAAAAGAAAAAAAAGAAAAGGATGTAAATAAATCAGTGTGGCTGGCCTAATTGAAATAAACTGTATCCAGCTCTCATGGGACAAGTACTGTCACTCAGCTTGCCTTACTAAAATTGGCCAATCTGTGAGATGGCAGATATGTGTAAAAGTCATACTAACTAAAACAACCATGCCATGTTAAGAATTAATATATATATATTTTTTTATAAACAAAAAACATGGCTGTTTATTTGAGTCAGAGGCCAATGCGTTGTTATTGTACCATAAACGTGCACGAAAAACATAACGTGAATATTGCCGTGTGGGCTTGTAGTTTACTTGAAAATGAAAATATTGACCTAGCCATTTTCCATATGTTAACCAAGCAGAGAAATAGTCCCATGGTATCAAAGTATCTAAGCCGAAAGCTAGGCTAACTTTCACCTTCTCATAGAAAGTCTGTGCTACGATCGTTCACTCTCCCCAGTGAAGCTCGTAAAACTCTCTGGCTTCTCCGGAGTCTCGAAGAACAGCGTCTGTCCGTCGTGAAGGACGCGGAGCGGGCGGGATAGATGAGGGCAAACCTGACGCTCTTCTGTACAAGAGGGATTTCACTTCTTTGAAGGCGGGTTGTTTCTTGCCGAGTTCCGCGCTGACATTTCGTGGAAAATACCCTATGCCCCTGAAGAACAACGCTCTCGTTTCCTCGTTATTATGCGGTGTTTGTTCTGGAAGGAGTGGAGAGAACGAGGAAATTCTCGGGCGTTTAGAGCTAGCGCAGGGCTCGGCGGTCGGCTTGGATCCCACTCGGTGCGCGCGGGAGATATGAGGGGATGCGGGAAGAAATCTTTGCCCAGGACTTCCTCGAAAAATTCAGTCATGAATTAACTGTGTTCGGCGCCTCAGATTCCCGGGGATACCGACAACTCGCAGGTTAGACCTACGGGAGCGATTTTCCAAATCCTCCACTTTGTTTTTCAGCCTCTCATTATCAGCAAGGAGTGCGGTGCATGATGCTTCGATAGCTTCTATCCTGCCGCTGTAGTCATTTAGCCCTTCCTCCATGTCATGGATACGTTCTTCGTGGGAGTCAAGAGACAATTTTACCCGTTCCAGGGATGCCGAAATTGGTGCCAGTGCCTCGCCGAGTGTTTTCTTCAGGAGAGAGTCCGTTTGCTGTGCGAGGTCGGACAGAAGCACCGAGTGAAGCCTAGCAAGATCAGCCGGTAACTCCGAGCCTGGGCTAGCTTGTGCAGCCATATTGTCTTCACGCGTGGCAACTTCATCCATCTCGGTCGCTTTTTGCCCTCGGTCACGTCTCTTTGGACTCATTTAGTTGTGAAAAGTTATGTCTTAACGTACACGTAAGCAACTCCAGGTGCGCCAAACTTTATGTCGAGAAAATGAGGTAGAAAGTAAAAAGTAATTCGGGAGCCGCTTCTCACACGTCTGCTCCCTACATGCTCAAACCGGAAGTCTCACAAAATATTGTTATAGCAGCAGATCATTTCTTTTGGAACGCCATGTTCAGCTATCGCATATGTGTCTACATACTTCTGACAATGTAGTTTACCAGGGTAATCCCACTTCTTTTACCTGAGCCTCCTTCTGTCTTTACTTTTTCCTCTCTATTTCTCTCCATTCCTACCACCCACTTGATCTCTGTTTCCATCAATCTTTCTCTACACTCCTGCACTCTCCTTTTATTTATATCAATCTTCCAATCTCTTTCTCACGTCATCTCCTACTCCCCTATTCTAGATATCATCTATTGTCTTTTAAATATGATTCAGGTCACATACAGTAATCTCCATCTCTGACTGCAACAATACTCTACAGAAAGAGAGGGAGACATCATTAAGCTGACATCAGTATTGGCTCTGGTATTGAGTGAGAGAAGAAGTGGAACCATTATACCTGTGTGTGTGTGTGTGTGTGTGTGTGTGTGTGTGTGTGTGTGTGTGTGTGTGTGTGTGGTGTGGGAGATGAAGGCCTATGAGCCATGGTCCTATTACATGTCCAACGCCTGAGTACACACACACCTTCCTTAATTTCACACTTAGCTACCCTGCAATCTCCCAGCACTACAGCTCATTCAGGGCGCGCACGCACGCACGCACGCACGCACGCACGCATCATTTCTCAAGCTAATGTTACCTCGACATGCACAAACTGCGGATTGTGCTGCCATGGTAACAAGTAAACAGAGGATAAAGGGGTACAAATGAAAGATTTAAAGGAATAATTAAATAAATTAATTAAACATTAATTTTAAACATTAATTTTTTCCACAAACAATCTCGATATCAATCTTGTGTCTGTGTGTTACGTACAGAGCTGGATTTAAGAGGTGGTTAGCCTAGCTTTGCATAAAGACTGGAAGCAGGGGAAAACAGCAAGCCAGGCACTGTCAAATTTCAACAATACCCTGACTAAACACCTTTAATGCTCACTAATTAACATGTCATATCTTGGTTTTTTTAATCCACAAAAAAAACAAAGTGTAGAAATTACAATTTGTGGTTTGGAGTTACGTACTGGAACTATTACTAATAGTAAAAAGGCCCTGAAAATTTGTCCCCAGAACTCAATTTAAACCCTGGTCCCTGCAGTCCAGCACAAACATATCCTCAGACAGTTCCTAGTACCAGGGAAGGTTCCTGTTGTAGAGAAGCAGGTAAACTGAAACACAGGATTCCCGAAATTCAGACCTGATGCAGAATTACAGCCTCTAGAGCCAGTCCCACAATGAGCTTTCCTCAAAGCGTGCCACTTCTGTGTCTGTAGCTTTTGAGGAGGAGGGGAGGGACAACTGTCACTTTGCTCATTTGAAAGCCATGATCGATATATCGATCGATTGATCTCTCTCTCTCTCTCTCTCTCTCTCTCTCTCTCTCTCTCTTCTCTCTCTCTCTCTCTCTCTCTCTCTCTCTCTTCTCTCCTCATCTCCTCTCCTCTCTCTCTCTCTCTCTCTCTCCTTCCTCTCTCTCTCTCCTCTCTCTCTCTCTCTCTCTGCAGAGAAAGGGGAGGTAACCTGGCCCCTTATGACATCATACAGAGCAGATTCCAGATCGGCCCATCTGAGGTTTCATTTTCTCAAAGGCAGAGCAGGATACCCAGGGCTCGGTTTACTTCTATCGCCATTTCTAGCCACTGGGGGACGACAGGCCGGCTGGGGGAACTTATATTTATGTCAAAGAACCTCATAAAGTGACATTTTCATGCCATGGGACCTTTAAGGTTTTTAACCTTTATTTCAAAAACATTTTAAGGACTACACTTTCATCATTTGGCAGGTTGTTATTGGTATTTAGGGTATTTCTGGGTTAACATTATATTATTGTTCAAGTTAACCAGTGAGATGCCGCCACTGCAATGGCGGCTTGGTTATTTTAGTCTAGAAACTGGATTTGTTTATAGCGTGGGGTGTCAAATACACTTTCTAAAGTTGAGTTTCCAACAAGCATTCCAGTTCAGTTCATTACAAAATACAACAGTTATTAGCAAAAATTTGAAGGTACCTGGTACTTTTTTGGTACCACCGCAGGGAAGGTTCCAAGCGACCTGAGCCGATACTTGGCATTACTGAAGACCACTAATGGCCTGTGAGAATTGTCACTAGCCTGACATGGTACATATTGCATAACCTGGCATTTTTTAAAAGCAGCGTTGCATCGAAGATACTGTCACTGCAGTTTAAAAGTTTTCCCAGTTAGCAAATTGAAACGTTTGGAGCTGTTTTCACTGTTACAACAGAGGCTTTTTTCTGAAATAAGCAATCATGCTGAGATTAAAGTAGTTGATGCTAATGAACCTTCTGAAGTAATGGGACACACTAACTTCCGTTGAATAGCCACAGAATAGTAGAGAGAAATATTTGTGGGAATGGACTGTTTTAGAGCCCTTTAGTTCATTGCCAGCCATTGCCATTGGAAAAAAGTTCAGCAAGGATAGGATCTGCAGCTGTACTTCAACTCATGCTAATGTTTCCGCATTTACCCAACTACAAGCAAGAAGAGGTCACTAAGATCTCACCTGTATCCATCTGCCAGACGTAGACAGAGCCGTCAGAGCATCCCACCACCAGGTAGTCATCTGCTGGACGCCACTTGATGACCTGAATGGGGAAGAGGTGTCGCGACGCCAGCATGATGCACTTCCTCTCCCTGAGACTGAGCAGACCAACGGAGTGGTCACTGGCCACCGAGCAGACGCAGTGCTGCACCCGAGTCTGCAGAGGAAACACGCCAGGCAATTATAATCATCTAAAGCACTGTACCTTAGTACAAATTGGAATTTTACTCACAAATGAGTGGAGGAAAAGATAGAATTGAATCTGAATCCTTCAGTTTTCTTTTAGGTTTTAATAATTTCAAAGCCTGTGTGTCTAGGATAATTCCTGACTTTGGCTGCTTCTTGTTTAGGGGTTTCAATGAGTTAAGTAGTTGACTATTTCCTCCAGTAGTCAGCGCTGTGGGCAGTAGTTGAATATTTGTGTAGGATAATTTTATCAAGTATCACCAGATTTAGAGTAGTTAATGTCTAAAACACCAGTGCCTGTAAATCCACTCTGATGTGGGGCCACAGCTATTCCCTGGGCATACGATGACCTATCATAACACTATTTATCATCCCAGTGTTACATCTGGAGCACTATTTATTTTCTTTACCAATAATTTGTAGCATTAAGCTAAAGACTACTACTACTCTTCATAACACAATACTTCCCTGCATGTGATTCATGTGTTGCTTTTAATAGGCAGTGTTAGGCATTTACTGTGAAACAACCCCAGGACATTTTAACAATACTAGAGATGCGAATGAATGTCACCTGGTTAAGTTAATTTTTTAACACACTTTGTCAGAAAGATAAGTTTAAACATTGCATGAGTGAAATGGAAACATCTCCGACAAATCATGACAAAGGAGAGCAGAAAAGAAAACGAGGACTGACTATTTCAATGGCACAGCAAAACGCATACATTTTAAGTTTGCCTCAAATTGTTTTCCAAATTAGCCTAAAAACGGATTTGAGTCCAGTCAAGTTTAAACAGTAAAATGTTAAAGTACTAAAATTGACTAATGACAAAAACACATTGACATAACTAAAACGCATACAAAAGTGTAGGATCCGCAGCTGATTTTGTACATTTGCCCACTGACAAAGAAATTATCAGTCTATAATTTTAATAGTATGTAGGTTCATTTGAACAGTGACAAACAGAATAACAAAACAAAAAAAATCCAGACAAACGCATGTCAAACACGTTAGAAATTAATTTGCATTTCACATTACTGTTGACATGCATTTGACTGGGTTTTGTTGTTGTTGTTCTGTCTCTCACTGTTCAAATGAACCTACCATTGAAATTATAGACTGATTATTTCTTTGTCAGTGGGCAAACAAACAAAATCAGCAGGGGATCTGTAACTATAGAAAGCCAGAGGAACAAGTGGGTATTTTTCCTGGAATTAAAACATTTGATAATGGGGGCTGATCGAAAATGTAGAGGGAGGCAGTTCCACAACTTGGGCCTGGCCAAAGAAAAAGCATGGTCACCTTTATGTCTCAAATGGCTATTTCAGATGGAAAGGAGCAGCTTTTCAGTATTCTAGGGGGGACAGTAGGGATGTAAAAAAAACACTGAGATATGCTAGAGCTAGCCCGTTCAGAGCTTTAAAAAGGAAAAGTACAATATTGTAGTCAAATCCAAATAAGAGTAACAGTGTACAAGAGTCAAACTCCAACCTGAAAGCAGGGTTTCCACTGATATTCTGTCCTTAACTTAATTCAACAATAACCTGACTGGTCACCAGTGATGTAATGAAATATTCACAGTAGCTCTCACAGATGTTTCTCCTGCAGAATTATTATTGGCTCTGAGAGACATTAACTCTCTGTAGATGCTCGGTACACCAGCTGTTAATTGAAACAGGATGCCAATGTAACATTTGCTTTGGCGATAACATCTCAGAAAAAGAGCCAAATCACTTTTGTAATATTTCAAAAAAAGAGAACAGACACAAAACATGAAATGTCTTATTTAAAGCATGTGTGTAATGGGTCATTCTCATCAGCATCTGGCATCTCCTTTCCATGGTAACCACACAAGTGTGACCATTGGATCTTAATGTCAGTTTAACGGCATAATGTTGGGTCGTGTGTGTCTGTGCATTCAACATTTGACCACAACAATATGTCATTAAAATTCTCTCCAACAATAACATCAACCCTGTGACATTTACATCTAATGTCAGCAACAAAACACACCAATCTCTCTCGGTATATTCATCAAAAACGCAACAAACAACTAACAGAGCAAGGAAAAACAAGCAACTCAAGACTGAAAAAGGAAAAGGCACAAAAGAAACAAACACATAAAGCTACATGTCAGAGGTCTTACACTGCAGTTTTCAGGTGGGACAATGAGCTGGGTGATCTCTCCTCCGTGGACACAGAAAATGTGCTTCATCTCTCCGGTGAAAATGTCCCAGACAATGACGGAGAAGTCCACTCCTCCAGACACCAGCGAGCGCTGGTCGTAGCGGGGGGAGATCTGGTACGGATACAGGACGCAAGTCACCTTGTTCCGGTGACCTCGCAGGGTACGATGGGGCGGCCAGCCTGCGTGGACAGACGCAACACTCAGAATAGATGAAGACATAAGACACGAGGAAGGCAGGCAATCGGAGGACTCGAGGAGGACATTTAAGTGTTATGAGATGCAACCTATGTGACAGTAGATTTTTAGCAGGAAATCAGAAGCATTCACTTGTTAACCTGCATGCACATCAGCACCTGAGTACAGGAATGTTCTCTAATTAATCAGATAGAGAAAAGGAGTTATTATTTGAGCAGTTACTTATTATCATGAATGTCTAAGGACCCAAATGTCCTCAATAGATTTATTTTTTCAAGTTAAGAGTTATTGATCATATGCGCCTGTCACTAAGACTTTATGGTGTGCAACAACTTTGTTGAAATTGCAAGCAGTTCCTCATCAATAATTGAGGGAAACAAACAGTAAATATCTCCTACTATTACACAAAAGGTGCATCTTAAGTTCTTGTGTCTACCTGTTCTTTATTATTCACGATACATGAGGTTGAGTTGCAATCTGGACAAACAATGCTCTTAATCAGTCATTTATTCTGACAACAGAGAAGATAAATAAGCACAAGTAAAGTAATAGAGGGCATCATGACTTACTGATCTGATGATGCTGGATGACATCACTAAAACTGTCCAATCAATGTGTTACTTGTCAGTCCATATTAACCCATGTTTACAGCTCCTAATTTAATGTAGATGGCCTGTTTACTGTTAACTTTTTGTCAATCTTTTTTCCAGCGTCTACTTTCTCAACACTGGATAGCTTCTTCCTGCGGGTGTCTCTCCCTCCCTCCCTCACCTCTCCTGAGCATGTGCTCCCCCTGCAGCAGCTGGACAATGGCGGTCTGAGTGGCAGGAACCAGGATGATGCTACCGTCTTCTCTCCCACACACCAGGCGACCCTGAGAGGGGATATACACGCTGGCTGTCACCTGCAGGACACACACACACACACACACACACACACACACACACACACACACACACACCCCCACACACACACACACACCACCACACACACACCACAACACACCACACACCCAACACAAACAGTCAGAAACCTAACAACCAAACTATAATGCCAGTTATCCAAGTATATCAATTATTATTTATTCCATCTGTATGACTTTTCAGCACTAAACTAAACAATTTTATAAATTCATCTTAAAAGTGCATTCTATAAACGTTTCATTTTAGCCAGGGAATTTTTGTAAATTCAAACCTTGATGGGTCCGTCTTTTCCAGGAAGAGCACTTAGCTGGTCAATGATCCCTGCAGACACGGGAGTCAACTTATCAAACGCCTCCTGGAGACTGATGGTGGACGACACCTGCAACTCTGCACAGAGACGGAAAGAGGCAGAGATGCAGCCTGAGTAAAGCATTTAAAAAACCCGTGTTGAATAAAGTAATAAAACACTACACTTGAAGCACTGGAGGCAAGTTTGAATTGTAGTCTTTTTCTGAACTTTCATTTTTACAACATTAAATTCATTTTCTCCAAATCATGAACCCCGTAAGACACAAAAGTGTCAAAAATGTTAACTGCCAGCCAGTTAGCCAGCAGTCCCATGACCCATTTTGACCACTAGATGTCACTCAGCCTCAGTGTTTCACCACGGTCACAGGGAAAGCATTTCTACCACTCCACACACTAACAAAAAGTCGAATTAAGATCAGTGGACCATTTATCAACTATGTGAAGCATATGGACTTCATGGCCAATGAAAAAGAGAAATCAATATGATTTATGATACACTATGCAGAAATCATAACTTCATATCTTCTATTTTAATGTTGAATTGAAATTGATATATTGTATATATCATTACCAATGGTTTTCTTTTCTTTGTAATATTTTATAAACAGGGAATGAATATTTGTAAGTGGTTGTTTTTGTATAAATGATTACTAAGAGGGATTACTGATGGCAAGAAGTGTTCTTATCAGTGTTCTTTTTTTATAAACAAATAATTTTTTGTAAAACTAGCTTTTAGGTCATTTGTGATGGGGAAAAAATATAATTCTGTAACGGGACTGTAAGAACACCAGCGGATTGCGTGTTTCTGTAGTTCATTAAGACCAACAGCGGCAGGCAACACTTCTCTAGGTAAATTATTGTGTAATGTCAGCCACGCCTTCCTTACCTGTAGCTTTCGACCGGGGCTGCAGAGGCGAAGTGTCTGGGATGCTCCACAGGGACAGTCTGCCCGCTGAGTCTCCCTGGATCAGCAACTTATGGAGGGGCTCCCGTCGGCCAAAGAAGAACCGAGTCACAGGAGGACAGATCAGGAGCTGGAGGATGGTGAGGGGGGGGGGGAAGACATGTCATTATATGAAAGCCTGAAGTGCCAAATCTCCCAAATGACACCTTCAACAGCAGTGTTTCTGGGACTTTTAGCCTTAAATTTATCAGAGCACATTTTTCTTAACAATTGGAGTATTCCTTTCAAAGACTGTTAGTTTAGTTTTTCATGCTGTAATGGTTCCAAGTCTGAGAATGTGAAGCTTAAATGTTTGGTTTTGCTCTCTGGTTGCCTTCAAACAAACAGCAACAACACAGCACACTGCAGGAAAACAGAACCACACAACTCTTATTCAACTCGACATTAACTCCTTACATATATACTCATTTGATAGTAAATACTGATGCTGTGTGGGGCTTTTTCATCAAGTAAGAGCTGAGGATCAAAAGGTAATGTACATGAAGTCTGGCAGCAGATAAAATGTAGCCACTGTAGAATGCCAGTGATCACACCCAAACTGTTGATACACCCATCAGAACATGTGCTAAATGCTGCACAGAGGAAGGACTGGTGGGGTTAAAACTATAGGTACAAATAAGACGAGGGTCATGTGACTGAAGTTAACCAAAATATAAGTGGCTTGCTGTCTTCCCACATACTTAGGTACCAATATGGAAACTTAGTCATGTCTGATCTCAATACCTAAACTATTTCCACCCTTTTAACGCTCCGCTGGTTTGCTCAGTTTATGATCCATTTATTTACAGGCTTATAGCATAGTCACCTCATGTCTTATGCTGCATGGTACAGCCCTTTTTGGGTTTTCCATTGGCAAACGCTGTAGATAGTACCTGTAGTACCTACCTACTGTTATTGGTACCACCTCGGTTGAGGTTTTAAGCGAGGGTACAACTGACGAAAGGAGTCTTGTGTCATTCGAGAAGAAGTAGATCTAAAGAACTGAATCACTTTCAAGAGTCATTCTTTTCTCAGTTCATTATAACCTCATTGTCAAGTCGAGTCAACTTTATTGTCAATCCTGCAATATGTGCCACACATACAGAGTTTTGAAATACATTTCTCTTCGAGCCATAGCCAGTGGAATAAGGACACAAGTATAATATAAAAATAAGAAATATTTACAAATAAAAGATTGAAAAAAGATAAGTAATATATACAAATAAGAAAAAGAAACATAGGTGATATATACAATACTGTAATAAATTCTAAATAGCGCAAATGTAGGCCAAAATCAAATTTTAATAGATGTACAGAAAACTAAAGATGAAGATATTTAAAATGTGCAGGCTCGGTTGCTCCGTTACCATCTCCTAGATGGCAAGAGGCTGAATGTGCAGGGACTCACTGAGTGGTTTGACTTTGAGAAATGTG
>NC_045748.1:20202225-20211099 GCF_008692095.1 Etheostoma spectabile | reverse complement strand
TTTTTTTTTTTCTTCAAATGCAGGTGGAAATCTCACCTACAGTAAATCTTGAGAGCCTAAACATGACCAGCTTTCTTAACTACATAGAGCCTTATCAGTCACATTACCTTCATGATATTTGTCCCTCATCAGGAGGAGTGGATCAGGTGTTATTTATAGTGGTTACCACTATCCATTAACCTTACCTATCCATCAAAGGTTTCCCTTTGCTCGGTTCAGCAGCAGTGAGGTGTTACGCCTGTCCACTAAAAGGAAATCATGGACAAGACCAAGACCTATAGACATTTGTGTCAAATCTATTCATCTGGATACAATAGAGCCTGAATGGTTTGAACAGGAAACTCACCAGGGCTCCAATGTGTAAGAAGGACCAAATGAAATGTTTTGCTATGAATCACTAAAATGAGGGCTAATTGTTGTCTCATTATCAGCCATGCCCATATGTGATGTGTCACTTAAGCTATTTCACAAGCCAGCTATGCTCACAAAGTTTCCTGCACAAGTTGGTCCTGTTTGTTTCAGCTGTGTACTGATGCCTTATGAGCCCAATCAAAAGTCTGCTGCAACTCATTCATTTTCAACCCCATTAATAAAACTGACCTCTACTGGACGAAATAACTACTGCTGGAAGACATAATTCCGTATAATGGTATTCAATGGACAGGATGAAAGCTTGTGAACCTGTGGACGTGTAAGCAGGATGGGCTGCCATACTCACAGGAATGGCTGAGGTGTCCGACAATCGGTTAGTTTGGCTCATGTGAACGCTGTACACAATCACAGAGTATGCAAAGTGCCACCAAATGTTTTTTACACACGCACGCACACAAGATGTGAATAGACAACTCTAACATCGGTTAGTGTTATGTCTTGAGCGGACAGCACAGTGGCAGTGACAGAGAGAGAGAATATCAACCCATGATAACTTGCAAGAATTTGTTGTGTTTGTTTTAATTGGCTCTGTGTTGCAGATGGTTAGGGTTTCTACTCATTTAACTGGATTGTATATGACAAAAACGACTTGAAGTGGGGTTGTATGAGGTACAAATCCATAGTCACTGTATTACCTTCAATAGATGTCGGTCAGCGCATTTGGAGAATTGGACACAGAAGCTTAGCAATGTACTGCCGTGGAGGCAGTAGCAAAATGTATTTTAACTACTTAAAAAGAGGCCCACCTAAAAATAATTCAATATCTGTTTAAGTGAACGCTACATTTTGAATATTTTCACTCCTTCTCTACTACTATTTCTCCCTGTACACCAACAGCTCCACCTCTAGTCACCAGTCCATCAAGCTCCTAAAGTTCTCAACACCACCACCCTAACTGGACTCATTTCTGACGGGCGATGAGTCCGCCTGCAGGCGAGTGATTGACCACCTGGTGGCCCAGTGCAGTCAGAACAACTTGGAACGCTCTGTAGACAGTGAAGATGGCTGTGGTCTTACAGAGGAATGTAGGCCCACCTGCCCCCATCATCCTGGGTGACTCCAAAGTTCACATTGTGGAGTCTTTTTGCTTCCTGGGCTCCATCTGCTCCCAGGACCTCAAGCTGATGTTCAGCTCCCTCATCAAAAAAGCACAACAGAGGATATACTTCCTGAGACAACTGAAGAGGTTCAACCTGATGAAGACGATGATAGTGCACTTCTACACTGCCATCATTGAGTGCATCCTCACCTCCACCATCACCATCTGGTACGCTGCAGGCACTGGTAAGGACAAGGGCACACTCTCTGGTGATAAGGGGATTGGCTGCAATCTGACAGCTCCCCAGGACCTTCACACCTCCAGGACGCTGAGGCGGGCAGGGAAGATTCAAACCAATGCCTCTCACAAACAATTTGAACCTCTCCCCTCTGGAAGGAGGATGTAGTCCATCGGGACCAAAAGAACACGTCATAAAAACAGTTTCTTCACCTCTGCAGTCAGCCTCACCAACAAGGCCCCGGACCATCACTGTCATTTACTCTCTCCTTTCCTTTGGCACTACATTTTCTTAACAGCAGAACTTCCATATTAGTAAGCGGCAGATTAGCTGTTTGGGTCAGATTTTCAGAGGTTTAGGGAAGAGACAACAAATGAAGGGAACTAAAAAAAATTAAAAAAAAGATTATGACCGCAATGACGAAATACCATTCAGTGTGAAGACAAGGCGGACACCTTCATTAGCCAGGGTATACAGAAGAACTTTTGCAGAAAGAGACAGAATGGGCTGAAAGAGAGGGAAAACTTCTGTAAAAAGAAAGGGCTGTCTGACGGCAAAGTAACCCTATATTTAATAACAATAATATTTGAAATATAAAACTGAAACTGGTATAGAATTTTTTTAATAAATGGCACCATCCACAGCAGCACATTTCTTAGCTTCTGTGTTGTTCCGTTTCTCCAAATTCGGGGCGTGCTAACAGCCATCTACTGTAGGACTAAGACTATAAGCACCTCATACAACACCACTTTAAAATATCCAAACTATCCTTTAAATTGGGTGTAATAACTTCGAACATGGTTGTAAGGATAATGTACATAACAATAGCATTTCTGTTTTCATTCACTACCTAACTCTAATCCCTCACTTTTACTTTTAGATCATTGTTAAACTACTGTTATTGGAAGTAAACACAAGTAAATGTTTTTGAATTAAAAGCCTATGAGGACAGGGATGGATTATGTCTGTGTAAAAAAAAAAAAAAATTAACAATTAGGTATGCCATTACCGGCAGACTGTTCACACTGAAGCAATACGTCTTCTCTGCAAACAACTTTATCGATCACATGACTTTATTTGCAATTAAAATAGTAATAAAATAAACTAAGCAGCAGAATGGTTAGTATGAAATGTCTCTGTTGTTGTATTAATGGAAGTTTCCGTTTAAACGTACATTATCCTAAATTTAACAAGATAACTAAACGTGGATGAAGTGTTTAGTTTGCAGTAACAGAAAGCAACATTATCAGCAAATCAAAAATAAGGGAATGTCAGCAATTACTATTACTAAAATATGATGAATATACTTGTAAACCAGGTAAATTTGCAATAATGCCTGTTTCTATTAACCTCAACTGCAAAGGCGTAGAAGACAGTAGAGAAGTTTCTGGATATTAAATATAAATTACTTTAAACAGTTATTCAACAAGAAACCCACCCCTTTTTTAGGATTGCATGTTACATAGATAATAAAACTATAGATAGATCAACTAAAAAAAAACACCCACTCATTATTCACAGAAAATTAAAACAAACGCAAAACACTTTTTGCCAACAGGTCTGATGACCACACAGAAACACCATTTCATCTTGTCCTATCTGTGCCCAAAACTGTGTTGGAAAAAAAGAAGGTTGCATCCCAGATTTTAATATCTAAATATGCAGATGCATTCCACAGTTGGTGACTGGTCTTTACCTAAATCTTGTCACAGCAACTACATTTTAACTTTGTTGTCTCTTTTATGTTAAATATGTATCATTAGTGTTTATACTTTGTGTTTTAATTTTACAGACAAACATATAAACCTTTTAGTCCAAAGTGACAGGGTCCTGTTGAAGATAAGCAACCAAATTTAGCCCAAAATGTCATGGCATTTCTGTAACTCCTTTTGCATTTGGCTTATCAGAACCTCAGGGACACAGCAGGTCATTATTTTGTTAAAAAGCAGCTTGGGGACTTTGCATGAATCTTCATCAGTATGAAGACAGATGAGGAGGGTGATGGTGCTTTTAGAGTAAGAGTTCTGTTTTAGTGGGAAGAGAGCATGAAATCAGGTGAACTAGAATGAGTTCAGTCTCTCAGTCAGGCAGTAAGGAAACCCAAGACAGGAGCAAACAAAACACGCAGTTTACTTTCAATGTCATCGACTCAGCGGCTTACACCTCTATTCCAACACTTTGAAAATGAGTCGAAAGGCTAGATGTAACACCTAGTAGTTACTTCTCCTGGATATACTTTTTAGCTGACTTCCAGACATTACCATTTTAATTTTTCTGCTAATTATGGTGTTCCTCCAGAGTCCATTTTTGGCCCACTTTTGTTTTTAATATTCATGCTCAAATCAAGTCAATGTTCTCTTTATATCAGTAAGTAAAAACACTGATAATGAGATGTGATGCATCAGGGCCAGGGTACTTTTTTCCCCATATTTTTCTAACCAGGTGATTCCACAAGGCGCAGTCTAGCAGCGCCGTGGTTTTGTGCCTTCATACCACGCTGGTAGCTTGTAGATTAAGTTGGTCATTCTTCTCATTTTGGTTCTTCCCTGAAAGTAAGTGGTCTACACAGTTACATGATTTCTACAATTAAGTCCAGTTATAAAACGATGCCCTGGAAGCTCACTTGGTTGAGCGAGAGCCCCATGTACAAAGGCTCAGTCCTTAATGCATGGTGCATGTCACTGCCACTCTCTCTCCTCTTTCCGGTCTTGTCAAATAAAGGCCTAAAATTTTCAAAGAAGGTATCTTTTATAAAAAAAGAAAAAAAAAAAAGGTGATTGATTTTGCGAGTGCAACTTACAGTGGACCAGCGTTTAGTGTATGGATAAAATTAAACCTATTCTAGTTAATATAAACTATTCTTATCTAGCACACTGGGTTGTGGCGCAGTTCAGCAAAAAGGACCTTTTTTTCACCGGTTCTTTAGACAAGAGAAGAAAAAAAAAAATTTAATTCAGAAAATGGATCCCCAGAACCTATTACGGGCTTCTGTAGTTTTCAGTTTCTTATGAAAACAATGGGTTTTCTCAACAGAAAAAAGTAAAAGACAGTGACGAACCTTTAAAAAAGCTATTATTCTTGAAATACTGTACCTATAATTGTGATCATCTTTAGAATCAGAATAATGGCGACCCGTTACCGGATAAGCGGATGAATATGGATGGCTGGATGTATTATTAATAATCGAATCCCATTTTTTTGATGTACTTTTACTTCTTACTAAACCATAAACTTTAGTCACACTTGCAAATGCCATTTTTGTGTTTCTAAAGATGTTTCTCTTTGAATAATAGTTTTTCAGAACACTAAATAGCAAGTGGTCAAATTCCCTCTGAGCCATTCTGACAGAAACAACAAGGATTCAACATATTTTGAAATGTAAGCCCTACAGACATTAGTTAATCTGGAATATTAAAATGTGCAAACATAAATTCTCAGCAAATTTGTTCAGTAAATTTGCATTAGGCACAATACAACAGAGTCCTTTGAGTTCTCATGAAAGGCATCTACATTAAAAAGACTACTCTTCCTTAAGAAATTCAACCATTATTTTGTTTCTATACTATTTATTAGTAGTATGGGGGCTAAGAAAGGCTCAAAATACCCTACATAGAATTGACATGACCTCCCTGTTTACAGTATTACCAAGGTGCAGAGTGAATGTAAGCCACTGAGTGGATGTCTGTGTTTTCGCTGCCGTTCTCACAGTTTGTTCCTCTCATCTCAGCTCATTACTTTCTAGCTGAGCTGCAAAGTCACAACTCCAAAATATCAAAAACTATTTTCAACATTTTCAGCCTTTTTCATCTCAAAAGCTACAGTACATTTAAAACCTCACACTGAGCTTAACTCTTACAAGCAACTATCTATACCTCACTTAAAAAGGACCATACCAAAGTTGTTGTTTTTTTTTTTTTTACAGATTTGACCATAACTGACAGTTTACAAAAAAATAAAAAAAATGCAATAGAATATTAAAATGAATACTTCAAAAGGTGTAATATCTAATATATTTACTGTATTAATTCCCAAAATGACCACAATATGTCATCAGTTATTAAGGAAACATGCTACGCTTAAATACTATCTTTGTGGACAACAACGCTAAAGCCAGTATTCTTTCTTTTAAATTTCCCGTTCAGTGACAGAATGTCTGTTTGTGTTTTGGTATGTGTGTTGTTATTAACTACCCAGTCTAACAGCCGGGCCGGGCCGCCAAATGGTCTGTAAAAACGTTAACCTAGCCTGCTACAGCTGTAGTACAGCATGGAAGCAGCAAACAAACGAACGATATCAACCAAGATAGATTCTACCCAACTAAAAAACCTGGATAAATATTGGACCTATTCTGTATTTGAAAGATGGAGACAGCTTGGCTAATTTCCTCCTAAACATGTAAGCATTAAGATCCAGGCTAATTTATCAACCCAACTCGGAACAGGCCTTTTCACCATTTCAACATTTGTGTACTCACATTGAATTATATAGTAATAGGAGTACTCAAGGTGCTTACTGGCAAAATCCATTGAGACATTTTATTGTTTTCATTAGCTCTAGCCCTGTTAGCAATACCAGCTGATACCGCATTACGACATTTTTTGTCCATACAAACAGGTCCACAGAAATTGAACATGCCTGTGTGAACGACTGATTTAGTGAGACATAAATAAGACGGAAGTGCTTGTAACTTTATTTTACTACAGCTTTCACAACTGTTGATACAGGGGGCAGCCATGTTGGAATTTGAACTCGGGCTACTGCAAGGTTGCCCGAGTCTCGAGTTCAGAAATCCGAGGTTAGGGGGCGTATTTCCGACTTTGACTTTTGAAAATCTGAGTTCCAAGTACAAATGGAACGCACTATAGTGTTAAGCCGAGATAGGGTGGTTTTCAGTCAGGTACAGAGCTCCGCGTGAGCATAGGCTTTTATGACAACATGTCAACATAGCCAGCATCTAACATTAGCTAGTACACTGTGCTGTGTCTGTCTAGCTATGCAAGACTAGCATCTAGCAACATTGTTAGATGCTGCTTTCTCAACCTGGTAACCTCTGTGAACTGGGGAGTCTGGGGAGGAGGGGCCGGGGGAGACAACTCTCTCCAGTATTTTGAATTTGGACTGCAGTATACATTATTATTATTTACAGCTCTAATGTTTTGTAACTGTGATCATACAGGACTATGTTTGCAGCATGCAAGCATGCTCAATCTTTGGTATGGTCCTTTAAAAATAGTATAATGCTTTTCTTTCATTTGATATTGCAGAAAATCTATCTTTAACCATTTTGCACATCCCCGTCAAAATATTTGGCTTGATTTTGTTGAAGACATGCAAAATGTCATGATTTTGGAATTAATGACTCTTTGATTCTAAAAGACTATAAATATATTCACCAATGCTACAAAAAGCTGGTGTAATAGCTGTAATTGTGTCCATTTTAGCTTTAGCAGCTCAGCCAAAAAGATGAACATTCTTCTTCCCGCCTTTGGTACTCAATGTGCATTTTCTGGGGCTTACTGGTGCCTCTAGAGGCCGGTGGTGGTATAGCAGCTCTGGGGTGTAGAGCTCCAAGTCGCACCCGCTGGCAGGGAGGCACATCACCTCCACAACCACTTCCTCCTCCTCCTCCTCCTCCTCCTCCTCACCTCCTTCCTTCTGAGAGGAGTCAGGAAGTCAGGGGGAGGGGGCATGGCAGCATCCAAGGACAAAAAATAAATAAAAGAAACAACAACAAACAAATGTACAGACCACAAATAAATACCTACACACAAACAATACAATAAATGATAAATACACATATATATATAACAACAACATACTGAAGGTCCAAAACAAAATCATAACCACACAGAAACCACCAAACACCAAGGGTCAGGCTCACGCACATGGATTAAGCATGGCCACTCACAATCTTTTAAAATGGTACTAAAGATTAAGCTCTTCTTAGTAAGTAACAGTACTATGTAGTAGTATATTTGTACATTTCATTATTACATTCTCAAATAATAACTGGTATTCAAATAATGACAGAGTCTAATAGGTGATCAAATAAAAACTGCTCACCAATGAATTACCGGTTCTATAAGGGCTCACATGGTAAATTCAGTAAAACACAGACTTCCATAGCACATAACCAATAGTGCAACAACAGTCACCACTCTGTTGCTCAAATAATCTCTTTGGAAATAATGAGTAAATGAAAAGGGAACTTATGTTAGACACTTTTACTTTGCTGTTTTTTTGATCGCTGTTAACACTTACACTGGAGATGTTTCAAATGAAAAGCCTATCAGCAGGAATGGGAGGGATCATGCCCTTGTAGCTGCTATAAAGCTTTCAAAGTGAAAAATCTGAGCAGGAAGTGTTAGATTTTATTGACTACAGCTTGATAGCGAAATAAAAACCAACAAAGTAGAACATGCTGGACTGATCAGCAATTGAGAACAGGATTTGTTTTAAAAAGAGAAAGAGAAGCAGAGTGGTGGCTATTGCCACATTTCCACTGCATGGTACGGCATGGCTCTACTTATCTCGACACGCTCTTATTTGGTTTTCCATTAGCAAAAGTTTTGGATGGTACTTGGTACTTTTTTGGTATCAACTCGGTCCAGGTTTCAGGCAAGGTGAGTAGATACTGAAGAGTGGAGTTAAAATACCAAAACATTGCAGACCACTGACTGGTCAGAGAGAATTGTCACTAGAAGTGACACAGAACATCCTGCACAAACCCGCCATTTTTAAATAGCCAAACAACCTTAAATTGAGAACACAATTTTTTGCCCAAAAAACTAAAGCGTACATTATGTACACCATGCTGTACAATTGACAGAGTGCAACTAAATATTATTTAATATACAAAAATTACAAACGCTTAATTGACAGAGTGAAGAAACAAAGAACTGACCTGTTTGTCTGAACGGTCGGCAATGCTGTAGACCAGCGGAGGGATGGAGCCTTCTTTGGTTTTTCCAACATCACTGCGGAAGTGTTCACTAGCAGGCAGACAGCTGAGAAATACAAACAAACACTATGGGTCTAAGTTTACAGAATTTGTGTGGCACACGCACACATTCAGAAAAAAACATTTAAACGCCTGTGCTTGTACAGCCCCATCTAAATTTTCCTTTGATGAATAAAGTATCTATCTATCTATCCATCCATCTAT
>NC_045748.1:20195295-20202215 GCF_008692095.1 Etheostoma spectabile | reverse complement strand
ATCCATCCATCCATCCATCCATCCATGACTTTAGCTAAGCATGACTCTGAGTGTGTGCTCTTCTGTGGTGTTCACACCCTCAGATGATTCTGAGATGTAAATCCGTTTTTCTACAACATAGTTTCTCAACTCTTTTTTTGGTTTTCCATTAGCTTCCTAGTTAAATGAAAGGTTAAAACTAAGCAAACGTTGTGGGTACTTTTTATTCACCTAGTTTGTCATTCCGAGCGAGCTCAGCTGATAGTAGAAGGTAGAAAACACTGCAGGCAAATGACCAGTAAGTGAGAATTGTGAAAGGGTTACCACCATTTTTGTATTCACTAAATCAAGAAGTGCAGACATTTCTTTATTTTGTTGCTAATGAAAGGATTTAACGTGTGTCGCCTTAAAATGACAGCAGTGTCACGCGCCATTGCTATGGCAATTAGCTGAGAATCCCACCTCCACTGTGGGGGTACTATCCGCAGTGGAAAACAAAAAGAGAAAAGTACTGGTACCAAAAAAGTGAGTCGAGCATAGCCAAGCTATACACTACAGTGGAAACACAGCATTCGGGCCAGGGGAGCAGCAGGTTTACCTGGCAGGCAGCTTGTAGATGTAACTGCAGCCGTCTTCGGTCCAGATGATGACTTTGTCTGGAGCGATGAACTCTCCTCCGGTCCAGGCCTGGTCGCTGTCACTGGACACTGAGCAGAGCAACGAGTAGTCACCTGCATCAAACACCTGAAACACACGAGAAAAAGAAATACACATTTTTATTCATGTAGTACAGCTAAGGCCGGGTCAGACTGGGGCCAAAGCTGCATGTCCACGGCTCACACAGTACTTAAATAGTTGGAGCGTAGTATTACTTAGTGGTAAATAATGCAGGTTCTTACCCTCCAGTACTTTGAGCAGACAACCAGCAGGCTGCTCTGAGTAAATGTACAGAAGGAAATACTCTGACAGCCCTGACAGTAGATGGGTTTGGACTCTTCTTCAAACACAGGGTCCAGGTCCTGAAAACACACACCACCAACAAATTAGAGCCTGATCCGATACACCAATCAATATTTGAGATTGAATGAATAGGTCATGACATTTTAGGTAATGATTTGTTTTTACATACATATCGGAATTGTATTAGGGAAAATATATGTAAGGTGTATTCATCCATTATTACAATATTCAAATGTTCCATAATAGTCCTAGCAATACTGTGAAGGCAAGTGTTCACTTCAACTTAAGTTTACACATCTATCAGGCAGTATACACAGCTAAAGTATTTGTATGGCGGTATACCTGCATCCTGCTGACCTCAGCTGTGATGATCCAGACCTTCAAAATCCCAGTCACTGACACTGCAACCACTGTGTCCTCTACATTAAGACGGAGAAACCACCAAATCAGAGTTAGGGCCTCATAGTAATTATACTTTGCCTGGTAGCATATTTACATAGATACATTAAACATGTAAGAGTAATGTTAAAATTTACCATAGAAACATGCAAACATTTGCTTAAACATAAGCATTGGTTGCATCTCTATTCATAGCGCCATTATTTTTGCATCATGCTTATTTCCTTAACCTTTCACCCCATTTATAAAACAAAATCTAAATTAAAACAATGATGCTTTAAAAATCACTACATTTTATTTATTCACTACAACACCCTATTAAATTAATTATTATTTGAGAGGCTCTTAAGCTAACTTGCAGGGGTTGCATCATCAGCTTCTCCTCTCACAAGAACAGAGATAACTTACAAGGTAAAGATAAAAGGTGTCTCGTTATTGGAATTCAAACCCTGAAGGGGCAGAACCCTTTTGTGCTGGTTTTTAATTATTATATGTTGTAAGTTGCAGCAGCTCAAATTCCCCTGAGCTGGAATGAGCTTAAACATGAAACTCTGACCAATAACTCGAGTGGCCACTTGAGGCAACAGATCCCCGGTGTTAAAAAGCCCAACTTTACAGCAGAATTAAGCACGTTTACAGCCTGGTACAAAAAAAGAAAACAGTGTTTGTCTCTATAGCCAAGTTCCCCCTTCATGACAACTTTGGGAAAATATATTCAATCAAAATGTATTTATATAGCAGTTCACAGCAACCAACAGGTATCCAAAGTGCTTAACATCAGAAACCAGGAGTAAAAACATATACAATAGAAAGAGCACACATAGAAAACAGTAAAATCAGAAAAGGTTACAAAGAAACAGAAGAATGAAATTGTCACACCACTGCTACATATTAAAAGCCAGACTAAACAGATACGTCTTGAGTTTGGACCTAAAAAGAGCTGTAATAGTGAAAAATATCAAGAGTGGGGAAAAACAATAATAAAAAAATAAATACAAATAAAAATCAATACAGCATTGGCACTGATGTCTTCTGTGGCAATACTGCATCAATACACAGGTGCCAAGTATTGATCTTTTATTATATGTGCGTTGGTCAGTTTGTCTGCTTGATAATCCCATTTTGCAGCAATAAAATTGAAGTGAGATGAACAAACAGACAAATGTATCTTTTTAGATAAAACAGATGTTGACAAAGTTTCCTTTTGGGACATCCTTTGAAATTGGGGAAACATAGAAGTTGAAAAACAACTTATAAATTGCAATATATATCACAGAATATTGCAATATGTTTAAAATCACAATAATATAGTCTTGTTGCATAAGTATTGTGAGGCAACTGGTGATTCCCACCCCTAGCGAATAACAGAGGGTAACTTGTTCCAGAGTCCCAGGGCAGCAACTGCAAAAGCCTGATCACCCTACCGTTTATACCTGGACCTTGGTACTTCTAAAACCCGCTGATTTGAAGAAATTAATGACCGGTTGTGCTCACGCAGAGTTAAAATTTTCAGAAAATTTCTCTGGGGTCAGACCATTTACGGCCTTTAAAACAAATCTTAAAATCTGTTCTGAAAAGCCCAGGGAGCCAACGTAGAGTGTAAAGAACGGGAGTGATATGAGCACGTCTAGATATATTTGTTAAAAAGCGAGCAACAGCATTTTGCACCAGTTGAAGATGTGACATGAAGGTCTGACTCAGACCAACAGAAAGAGCACTACAGTAATCCAACCTTGAACTAATAAAATCATGAATTGCCTTTTCTAGATTGTGCCTGTTAAGGAAGGCCTTAACTTGAGCCAGGAGACAAAGCTGTAAATAGCTCATCTTAACAACGTTACTGATCCGCTTATCAAATTTCATGCTGCAATCAAAAGTATTTGTAAAGTTTTTGTCGTAGTGTAAGATACCAGAGCTCCTAAACTCAAAGCTGGACATTTTGCATGCCTGAAGTACTGAAAATAATGCACTCCGTTTTATCTTGATTCAAATAAAGAAAGTTTTCTGAAAGCCACAAGTTAATATCAGTGATACAACTAAGCAGGGAGTTTAGTGTGACACTGTTGTTTGCTTTCATAGGCAAATAGATTTGCAAATCATCTGCATAGCAATGAAATGACAAGTTGTGCTTTCCTATAATAGCCCCTAAAGGCAACATATATATAAAGAAAACAGAATGGGGCCAAGAATTGAGCCATAGGGTACCCCACAAGAGAGGGGAGCAAATGACGAGGAGAGGTCATCAACCATAACAAAAAAGCTCCCATTTGCCAAATAGGAGCTAAAACTTGTAATTGCCGAGCCTCTAATGCCTACACATTGCTCAAGGAACGAGAGGAAGACTTCATGGTCCACTCTGTCAAGATTAGGCTTCTTGAGTAAAGGCCTGACCACAGCATGTTTAAAAGGCAGCTCGGACTAAACCTAACCTAAGACAAGAATTTAAAAAAGTAAGAAGACTTGACCCAATGGTGCCATTAAAAACCTCCTTCACCATTCTGGCGGGAACAATTTCTAGGGGACAGTTGGTAGGTTTCATGTTTTGTACAACCTCACTAAGCAACATAAGAGAAACTGGCTTAAATTCTTCAAACACAGCTGAGTGTGTAGGAGAAGCAGGTAAAAATCACCTTAAAATTAGCACTGGCGGTTTCCTGACAGATGCTACTTTGTCATTAAAATAGAGAAATTGTTCACGTGTATCGATTGAAACATCTGTCGGAGCAGAGGTGCATGGATTTATGACAGACTTAATAGTATTATATGACACTCTAGGTTCATGGCACCTGCTAGCTATAACAGAAAAGAGATGGTGCACCTTTGCCACCTTCACAGTATTCTGGTATGTGGCTAGACTGTCCCTTAATACACCCAGTGATGCACGTAAATCGTCTTTCTTCCATCTTCATTCAGCTTGTTTGCAGTGTTGCCTAAGGGCCCTTGTGGTGTCATTTAGCCATGGGTCTGCCTTAGGTTTAGTAGCTTTAATCCGATGAGGGGCAATAGAGTCTAGGATTTCAGTGCATGTGGAATGGAACACAGAGAGAATGTTATCTGGGGAAGAGGGAGAAACCAGACCATTCTTTACATAAAACTGTGAGCCCACAAACGCAGAAGCGAACTCTCCAGCTGAAGCTGAGGAGACAGGCTTAATAGCGTGTGGTGGAATACTGATCTCAAACCTGATAGGGAAGTGATCAGAGATACCAGTTTGTTATTTCTCCAAGTGAAACTGAAAGCTCATAAGAGATGATGAGATCCAAGGTGTGGCCTAAATGATGTGTCAGCCCTTCCACACATTGGTTAAGACCAAAAAAGTTCAAAAGTGTTTTAAAATCATGAGCAAGTGGGTTTGAGGGACAACACACATGGATATTGGATAATTCCCACAAACCATGAGCTTGTTGTATTTAGGAAAAACATAAGCTAAAAACTCACATATAAAATCCTTGTTGAGTTTTAGTGGGCCATAAACAACTGCACACGATACAGGAGAATCCAGGTCAGCCACAAACAGGCTGAAAGTTCTGCATAATTAAGAGCATACCGCTTTGAGTGACAAGTGGCTGTAGTCACAGGGCGTCAACATAGAACGTTGACGTAGGCTTCATTCTGTCCCCCTCAGCTCCATTCACATTCCACTTCCTTTTTTTGATTATTTAACATCAGGCACTGCCAAGATGTAACAGCCATAGCAACATCAGATTTAGTATACAGCATTGTGGGATTGTGATGCATTTCTACCATAAATATGCAAGCTTGGGCCGCAGGTCAGACTTAAACCCGGGCAGCTGCAAAGGACTCAGCCTACATGGTGCGCACGCTCTTACCGGGTGAAATAGAGCTTTCCCCTACTCAAATTTTACATTCGTGGAAACGTTACATACGTGTAGCTCACTGGACATAAAAATCAGGTAAATTGTCTCTGTGGATGGATTTGAAATTACAAGAAGACAAGCTGAAAAACAGCAGTTAAGTAGGGCTGTAGTAAGGGGAGGAGGGGCAGATTGTAAAAAAATCAGACATAAACCAAACTGGATTCAAATTAAAATCAATATAAAAATCAACAAAACTCGCCTGGAGAAACCAATCCCATCAGTTTAATCTCCAAAGTCTTTTCCAGCACCACCTACTGTATGTCTCTTACCTTGTGTTCGGTGGGATCGGATGATGCTCATGGAGCTGATCCAGTCAGGAGAGATCTTGGACACCAGGGAGTACAGGACCTCCAGGCTGGTGGCATCCACCACAAGGATTTCTGGGTAGTGGCCATTGCATAGCAGACGTGCCTCCCTCTCAGTGCCGATGTTGAACTGATAGAACTGGAGAACCACAGAGAAGGAGGAGAAACAGGTAGACAGAGTGGGAGAAACCAAAAGGTGAGGAGAGATGGGAAGAGGAGGAAGAGTCAAAAAACTAAAAATGTTCGCTTTCCAGCCTCTCAAAGGGCAAAACGACTGCCATTTTTGGTATGCTATAAATTTGAAACATTTGAAGGATGTGATTTCCATTGGCAGTAGTATCATAGTGATTAAAAAGAAGCAAAATAGAAGTGATTGGATGTGGTTAACTAGTATGAAAAGATTAATTGGGTTAAAAAGAGAAATTGAGTCCAGTAGAGTGGTGAATATGATAGTACTGGTGCTATGAAATTGTAAATTATGATGAATTTACCATAAAGTATTACAGTAATTGCACACCATTGGCGACTGCCTGTGCTGCTAAGCCTGTGTATTAAACAGTTGAAACGGGTGGCAACAACTGTGCATTGAGAGAGTAATGGGCGATAGCAAAGGTAAAAGTCTGTGTCGAGCCAATACGTTTTGAAAAGGAAATGGCCAATGGGAAAACCCAAGACTCCCATCATTACACCCTCTCAAACTGATGGTGGAACTTCCTCACTCAGTGACTCAACAACAGAATTTTGAGTTCTTAGGGCTGGTACCTGTGGTCCAGAGGTGGAAAGTAACGAAATACTCATGTTACTGTATTGAGTAGTTTTGTTGTGTATTTTGTATTTTTAGTAGTTTCTATAAAAAAAAAAAATAAAAAATAAAAAAAAATCGGTATTTTAAAAATGTACTTGATTACATTTTGAGTGAAGTAATGTCTTTTGCTACATTGAAAATCCCATCCGTTAGAGTACAAAAAAAAATTCCCCAAAAAAAGAAAACCAAAAAGGAAGAAAAAAATAAATAAATTGCAGCTGGAACCACTAGGCTACAGCAGCCATCGTCAAATGCAATGTGGTATTATATATATAGTAGCATTAACAGCAGGTCGCATTACACAGGTAGAGCACAAAACAGATGCATGTGGCTACTTAATATGCCGGTGAATGACGCCATATTATGTTTGCCTTCTTCATTCTTGATGATGCTGGTTGTATTATTTTGCAACAGCGTTGTTTTATTGCAAATGAGGCATTCATGACAAATGCAGAGCTTATCAGTCTATTCATCATTAAAGCTGGGCTTTTCCACATCAACTTTTCACTTCAGCCTCTTTGACAGTGACATCTTTACCTGACAACAGACGTTTATTTCTGCAAGCATTTTCCACCAATCAGGACGCTGCATACT
>NC_045748.1:20194913-20195285 GCF_008692095.1 Etheostoma spectabile | reverse complement strand
TTCAGTAATCACAGACTTTAACCATCACTCCTCAATGAACAGCCTCCTAGTCTGAGATCTTTTTTTTAGTTAAAGAGCCAATTATCATTATGGAGTTTTCTTGTTTTTTTTTTTTAGTAGTTTGCTCAAACTAATACATGTAAAAGAAATAGCAATAAATCTGTAAGAAAATGAAAAGAAGAATAGGTATATTAGGTATAAATTCATTTATTTTCTTTATTTGAAAGTCTAGCTCCAGAGTGTCTGCTTGGAAAAATTCTGGCCCTTGGAAAAATGTAGTTGATGACTCCTGAAATACAGTGACAAATGATCAGCATCCAGGCTGTCTACCAGACACAAAACAACATGTTTTGTGGCATTGCTAATTTTTGT
>NC_045748.1:20194823-20194903 GCF_008692095.1 Etheostoma spectabile | reverse complement strand
CTAGCACTAGCAACCCGTAGGACAACGTATGTAGGAAACTGGCTAAATTAATACATCTAATTAGCTCATACAGGCTACTT
>NC_045748.1:20189635-20194813 GCF_008692095.1 Etheostoma spectabile | reverse complement strand
AAGCTAGCTGCTAGTCTGGGCTGTGAACACTAGTCAAATCTATGAGCAGAGTGAATGGTAAAGAGAGAGCTTTT
This sequence comes from Etheostoma spectabile, assembly GCF_008692095.1. Lineage (NCBI taxonomy): Eukaryota > Metazoa > Chordata > Actinopteri > Perciformes > Percidae > Etheostoma > Etheostoma spectabile. The sequence goes on along the minus strand of NC_045748.1, from coordinate 20,194,739 downwards.
TTTGGAGAGCTTGTGTGACATGTGTTATGTTGTTATTACTTTTGTATAGATGTTTATTCATTTGTATAGATTTTTCTTTAATTAAAATCAAAATAGTTTGGGATTTATGACCCCTTGTCATATTTTCCCATTGGTGAGATCCCTCCCGCCCCGTTTTTTTTTTTTAAATGTAGCTAAGTAACTTTTACTTATAGTACATTTTAAATTAACTTCTTACTACTTTTACTTGAGCAATTTTTCTTCAAAGTATTTGTACTTTTACTTGAGTAGAATATTTTAGTACTTTTTCCACCTCTGCTGTGGTCCAACCCAAAAACAATATACAAAATGCGTAATTTGGTTATATAATTGTAAATCATGGTGTTGTTAGATGGGTGCTAGACTGCCATTTAATACAGGTGCATGCAGCAGGCAGGAGAGCAAATTGTTTTTTAAATGCAGTGAAAACTTTGGTTTTCAAAGCCATAGCAATAGCTGTAGTGTAGTTTATGTCTCCCCCGTGAGGAATACTAAGTAACAACAATTGTGTCGGTGCATGCACATGACACAAGCCTTCTGTGATCACGTTTCAACCCCACTCCTCCTCCACACAGTTGCTAGAAGGACACGGGGGATTTAGAAAAAATAAATAAAGAAACATTAATTCTTCAGAAGAGGTAATTATCTTTGCTCAAGTTTCTGCATGCAAAAGTCGCCGGATGCCACCAATTTCTAAACACTGCTGAGCTGATATTCTTAATTAGCTTTGTATCAACTCGTCTGGCTATGGCTTGAAAAGTTAAAAAGTTATGCAGTAAAGCTTTAAATAGGTTTAACGCCAACAAGTATAGATTGAAGCAGAATATTTATATCATATTATATGAAAACCATGTTTTTAGAATTTGGAAATGATTACGTCTGTTTATTTTTAATATATAGAGTTGTGGACTTTACACCACTCTGGAATAATTGGGAATGTTTGGATAACACAAGCCGGAAACAGTCCTACCACCACTGGAATCTAATTCTACAAAAAGCATAATACTAATAATATTAGTCTAGTATAATATTCATCCACAACTGTGCAGAAATAGCAAACAGAATGAATAGAGTTGCATTATGGTATGGTTTTTTGCACCGCCACCGAATGTTGATTTAGAACTTGAATGTCAATGTTATAAATCAAGCTTCAAACTATTTGGTACAGCCCTATTGAATACCAGCTTTTATTTGAAAATATGAGGTATGAAAATAAAAGGGTAAGTATGTGTCTTACCTGTATGCCAGTGTGAGCACAGGCCAGCTTGGTGAACTCAATACAGCGTCCATCATTCACATCCCATAAACACATCTCTCTGGAAACATGACCAAATTTAAGTTAGACATATATGAGAAGGAATGACCTGCAGTTAAACTTTCATCCTGGTGTTTATATCTAGAAATTGTGTGTCATCTCTTCTATTTGATTGAGATTAAAGTGTTGTGCATATGGTAGTCTTGCATTGCCAGACCTTCCTCAACAGCGCTGCTAAGGAGGGTCTGGCTAGTCCACACAGCATTCCGTACGGGGAGAAAAACATACTCTGGTATATTGGGATTTCTTTAAACCAATCACAATCGTCACGGGCGGTGCTAAGCTCCGCAAAGAGCAGCGGTGCTTCTGAAAAATAACCAGGAAGGAACTTGTTTGGGTGGAACGTGTATTTTCAAAAGTTCTTTTTGTTGTGCGAGAGAAAACTCAGATTAAAAAGATAGTCTAGCTAGCTGTCTGGAGTTACTGCAGAGATCTGAGGAGCCATAGTCCTTATGAATCCACCAGAGTTTAAAATTCCAATATCAACTAACGGATTAATCCAGAAAATAATGGGAAGATTAAATTGAAAATGAACATAATCGTCAGTTGGAGCCCTTTAGCAGATAATGCCTCAGATGTCTTAGTCATTTTTGTCAAGTCAAATGACCCAACATGAAAAACCCAGGCCGATAACAGTTCCTCATCTGAGAAAACAATACTAAAATATTTGATTATGTCAAAGCATAAGTCCGTATTCTGAGGATCACATGTTAATTGCATTGTTTTTCTGAAGCCTCAGTTCAGAAACTAGCCTTTTTTTGTAATGTAAATTACAAGTTATTCTGTTGTATCAGCAAGAAATTACCATCTATGTTAAACTACTAATAAAGTGAGCATGATAAAAAAAATCTACTCACCCGCTCTCTGATGCACTGACGATGTACTGTTTGTCACTACACGCACTGGCTTTAGACAGACAGGTAATGGAGGCTGTATGGCCAAACAACATGGCCCTGGGACAAATCTGGAAAAAATCAAAAGGAGGACAGGGGGTTTTAATAAAACAATGACAAGCAGAGTGGTAAGTGAGAAACACAAAAAAACACTATCATCATCATCATCAGGAGGAGACCCAAAATGGAATCTGCAGACTTTTTACAGATTTCAGCAGTGATCCAGAATGACAATTGTTTTTTCTTGTTGGGGTGAAGATGTGTCTGAGTATTATTTCATTTTATATTTCTTTAAAATCTGTGAATTCTGTGTCCACTGATTCTGTGCGTCCCTGTTCATCAGTACCTCCAGCTCAGGTGTCATGTCCCAGAGACAGATCTGTCCGTCATGGCAGCCTGTAATGATGGTGCTGAAGTCGTCCATCACCAGCAGACTGCTAATGCAGTGGGTGGGAGCCGTGCGGCCCCAGAGCACTATGGGCAGAATCAAGTTGTTCCCCGACATTATGCTGATGTGTCTGGAAGGAGAGAGGGACAATTAAAAAGAGAAACATAGAGGGAGAATGTCTTTGACTGAGCCAGTCATTTCAATACTTGGAAAATCTAGGTACTGTATCCCAGTGATGAACAAATCCTGCAAATTCAATATTGCTATAACACAAACACCTGCTCGTTGATTTTCAATATAACCAAATGCATTGGGCATACATACTGTACTTTGGTGGAAATGATCTCATAGTATGGAACGTGTCACCTAACCCTACTGTAGAGACTACTAAGCATTTGGGTTGGGACTGCACCGCATGGGGTTTTGCACCACCCTAGAAGAAATATCAGTAATGTTTTATGTATGTATTTATGTAAATTGTAGAGCAAAAAACATTTTGTAAATAAGATTTTGAATGTTATGATCCAAGCCATTGGAGCTCAGTTAGTACAACCTGTGTTTGGGAGATTGCTCGTCCAGTTCTACACTGCAATCAACTAGTGTGTTCTCTGCATCCATCACTGCCAGGTTTGGACTAGCCACCAAACAGAATAGCAACAGAGTATGCATCTGGTTTACACCTTCTTGTACGTGGCCTGCTTAATAGTTCTTTGTGTATGTTTTACCTATCAAAGTAAAAGTTTGCTTTATTGTCGATTTCTTCACATGTCAAAAACATACAAAGAAATCTAAATTACGTTTCCCTCTATCCCACGGTGAAGACAAGACAGTTTTAACCAATTAGGGAAACAGAAAAACACAACATTCAAGCAAACAATATAAAAAGTAAAAATAAGAAGACATATACAATGAGGAAAATAAGAGCAGAAACATTTGAGTTAAAAATGTGCAATTATGCATACAGTCGACAGTCATGTATAGGCAAAACGTCAAGGTTTACCTAGCCTGTTGCAATTTAGCTGTCTTTTTTAGCTGTATATATATATATATATATATATATATATATATATATATATATATATATTATTATTGGAACAGTGTGTACCATTTAGAGCAACGAAAACCAGAATCACACCCCTAGTGTACACATTCTTGGCCAATAAAGCGGTTTTGGCATGCTAAATATGCTAAATACAGTACATAGCATGCTGTTGTTGCTGTAGCATGCAAATATGTTCACGTTTAGCATGTTGACACATTATTATGTGTACAGACATCATAGTTAGATGCTGACATAACATTGTCAATTCAGTTAATGTTTACTTTAGTCATTTAACGTAGTCAGACACGAATACCATGTCAAGTCACTGTCCTGTCACGAAGACAAGGAAATACACAGCAGTGACTTTTTAACAGTAATAAACAACAAACAGTACACCCATTTACGTCAAAACATCAACATTTTGTGTTTTTGCACTACATTTTACTCATGTTAATTAACCTTGGCGTTAATGCAGGTTTGCAGGAGATCTACAGGCTGTGCAGCAGGCAGCTTGGGGAGTAAAGGGTTACACATTTACATCGCAGTGAGATGCCAAACAGTCTATTACACCTGGGAGAAAGTTATCAGCCGAGAATTATGCAGCATTTTTAACTTAAAGCTACGCGAGAGGGCGTACTGTGCAGTGAGCTATGTGGTGCTTACGCTAAGCTAACGCTAAACCATACCTGCAATGTCGCGACATTCGGGTTAGCTACGCGAATAACTGAATCAAAACACATGTTAAAAAACTGTAAATACGTACCACTAAAGGTCCTACTGGAACATTTCCTTTTAATGGAAGGCTTATCAAAGAATGGTTCCCTCCGTCACAAATAAAAACTGAAATTATCTTCCTTTTCGTCTTGTTTTTAGCTGCTTGTCTCACCGAGAAGCCGACCTGTTCGGTCAGCTGATCATATGACAACTGTGAGCCACATCCGGTCTCAGGTTTTCAAAGTAAAAAAAAACCCGGGGCACGTGCACCGTTTTGCTGCGGTTTCCAGGTTGGACGCAAGAAGATCCAAAATGAAAAAAAATATCCACAATTGGAGTTATTCTATTTCAAATGTCTAGAATGTTCATTTTGGATAGGAAGAATGACGTTGTGGCAATCTGACACAGCCCAAAACACAAGAATGGCAAAAGTGATGTCATTTTGTCCTAGTAAGAAGGTTGCAATATCTGAAAAACAATTGTGGATAGGAAGATGTAACTGTGTATCTGAAATGTTGTTGTTTTTGACTTGGAAGAACTGAAATTAGGGGCGGCTGTGATCAGTGGTAGAGCGATTGCCTGCCCATCGCAAGGTTGGTGGTTCAATCTCTGGTCCTGCAGTCCCTTGTTGAAGTGTCCTTGAGCAAGACACTGAACCCTGAGTTACCCCCGATGCTGCGGATCGGAGTGTGAATGTGTGTGAGTGTTTACCTGATGAGCAGGTGGCACCTTGT
>NC_045748.1:20188976-20189625 GCF_008692095.1 Etheostoma spectabile | reverse complement strand
CGGCCACAGTGTATGAATGTGTGTGAACGGTGAATGTTTCCTGTATGATGTAAAAAAGCTTTGAGTAGTCGTTAAGACTAGAAAAGCGCTATATAAACACAGCACATTTAGTTACATATTGGCAATGTACATCCTGGGAGCTTCTTCCCCGGAGTCTTTATGCTTTCTTGCCTCGCAAATTTCGTTGGATTGGTGGCACCTGGATTGTTTTTGCAGCAGCTGCCGTGTTCCTGCTCAATGCCCTGCTACGCCCTGCACTGCTACTTCTGTTATTTCTAGTCATAGTTCTATTATCTTTATTGTTACTATAATTGCAACTGCACATCATGCCAACTGCTATAATTATTATGAAGTCATACTTCTGTATCTCTGTTGCCGTTTCCCAACCGTAGACAGTTAAGGTTTACACCAGTCACTCCCCAATGTGAATCGAGCAACTTGTCGCAAAGTGACGCATGCGCAACTCAAATCTGTACTCAATCTGCAAGTGCAGATTTGAGTTGCCCATGCTCAGATTTAAACGGTTTATGGCATAACACATTGTACCCGATGAGAGTCGAGTCAGACCTGCTCTGGTCAAGTGTACATGTGAGTTGCGCATGCTCACATGACATAACTTTCGTGCTGAAATTTGTGAAATCCATGAAAT
>NC_045748.1:20188829-20188966 GCF_008692095.1 Etheostoma spectabile | reverse complement strand
CTTTTGTCATTACAAACAATAACAGAAGACGGGAATCATTTAAAAAACGTTGTAGTTAGGTTGTTTGATTTCTAACGTTAGCTCAACACACCACTCGACTGACAACCTTTGTTGTGTTTGATGCTAACTTGTAGCCA
>NC_045748.1:20187588-20188819 GCF_008692095.1 Etheostoma spectabile | reverse complement strand
AACTTGGTTAAGTAGGTCCATTTTTACTGTATTGACATTAAAGAAGTCTCTGGTTAGCATCTTGTAGGCTACTTGTCGTAAAGTGACGCATGCGCGACTCAAATCTGCGCTCGATTCACATCGGGTAGTGACAGTGACAACACCTACTCCTTTTAACTAAAACAACCTAAAATCTTCAAAATGTTTGGTGACACACATTTCTTATTGAGATGTGACCAAACTACCAAATTAAGCTTTTAACTTTCCATCAACAGGTTCTCCATTACTAGAAACTCATATACAAACAAAACTTTACTCCTCACACGGTCCCAATATGGAATAAAAGAAATATATTAATTAAGAGAAAATCCTTTTTCTACAGTGAATGGATGGGAAAGGGTGTCTGGTCGATTGTTCATTTATTAGATAATTGTGGTAACTTCTTAACATATGATCTTCATCCAGAAATACAGTTGTATGTGCACTGAGAGGCCATTTGAAACTGTAGTTTAGGTAATCCCACAAGCTTTGGTCACTTTAGTAAAAGGTATCTTAACATACTCTTTGGTTATTCCTCAATCATAGATGCATATAATTTATTAGATAAAAATAAATGTAATAATAATTTTTTCCTCACTTCGATCTGCTTCACCACTCAAGAGAAAACATATCTTCCAGAAATTTACCAGCAATTGTTTAGTAAGCTAAGAACCAATTACCTTTCTTTTCCCATTTCACCGAAGGTAAAAGAAGTTCACTTCAAATTGATGAATGAGATTTATTCATGTAACAACTTCTTGCATCAAAGGTTTAATATGGATGTGAATGTTTGTACTTTCTGTAAGTCTGACATTGAAACCGCAGAACATCTAGTGTAGTGTAACACAGACCTTATGGTATGGACGATACACAAAACATCACAATTTTAACAAATGAATATGTTAAATTTGGACTTCAAATGGAGAACAGTACAACTGAGTTTGGAGTAAATAATCTGATTTTTATGGCAAAATATTTCATACACAAATGTCCATTTCTTAAAACATCCCCTGTCTTTAATGCCTTTCTAAATGATATAATTCTGTATAAACAATCCCTGAAATGTTGCAAAACAAAAGAAAATAACTACTTTTTCATGAATACTTTCATGAACTCATTTAGTGTCTACTGCTGAGTCCCTTGGTTTCTTATCCCTTTATTTACTTTTGTTTGTTTTGTTTTTTGGAAAATGTATCAATGTTGTACTCCATGT
>NC_045748.1:20179543-20187578 GCF_008692095.1 Etheostoma spectabile | reverse complement strand
TTGTAGAATTGACTGAATATGTTTGCAATGTGCCTTGTTTCTTTAACTGTCTATGCCTTGTGTTTGATATGAATCTTTAATTAAAAAAAAACAACTAAAACAACCTCCGCATTTACATTTCAAAATAAAGGCCATAATGATTACGTTTTTAAAGTCGCGTTTACTCTTATTTTGTATAACTTAGTATTGTTTGTTTGTTATCTTACATGGTTTACCATCTTATACGTATTACTAGTTGTATTGTTTTGTCAGTCACCTCTTTGCCACTTTTCAGTAATAATAAAAGGTGGTAAAACCATATACGGTCTATGGGTAAAACGAAATCAGACCAACCGGAAGTCTTATTGTTGTTGTTGCCAGTTGCTCAAACCCCGGGCTTGATTGCCATTTTCTGTTCGCGAGTCTGCACGTGTTCGGTGATACACTGAGGGTTTTGGACAATTTTACCACAGTTATGAGCCTTACCGGACTGTTCCGTTTCCTTTGACATGTACAACGACTTGTTGTGTGCGGTCCTGAACGCGTGTCCTGATGATTAGAAGAGGAGAAACGGGATTATTCGTGCTATCTCGGGAAAGCTAGCGTTAGCTAAGCCGCTGAACATGTCCAGGCGTGTTCCACTTCCCATACACGCTTAGAGAGTAAAGAAACGACGACACGAACACTATTAGAAAACTGGACAGTTATTTAAATTAGATTCGTTTGACAATTTAAATGGATTACCAGTTCCCACAGCAGCTTTTCCCTTCGTTTTACAACTGCGCACCGCCGGACTCGGTCCTGAAACACTGCGCTGGAAACTGGGGCTGCTACGACAGAGTCAGACCTCAGGTGGGTGGATAGCTGTCACCTCAATGCTACCGACTAATATTAATAAAGCTTTGAATATTTTTACAAACCATATCTATGAATATACTCGAGCCATGTTTGAGTATGACAATATTTACGCGTATATTTATAAAGGTCTCAAAATTGAGTTTCTATGTGCTGTAAAAACCTAAACCCACACTTAACCTAATCTGAAATTATTATTGTGTGAATTTTTTTTTTATCCAGAGAAGAGCTAACTAATAGTCTCGTATTTTATTGGCTAAAGAGATAATATCACTATTTAAACAAATAAATATTGACTGCATTACCAAAACGTATTTGTATTCACCACTATCAACGGACAGTTATCAAGATGTAATACTAGTTTATATTGGCAAGGAAATGTATTATTAAATTATGACACATGTAAACAATATTAGAAGATCAAAGCCATAGATGTAAAACTATGATAAAAACTGTCTACACCTCACCAGTTGAAACTTTTGGAAGCCCATTTCTGTCAAGAAAAAAAACAAATGAATGGAAAGTTATGCATACAAATAAAAATACTCGTGGTAAGTCAAAATTATGAGATTTGAGTCAAAACTTGGACTTAACCTATTTTGTATTCCACCCAACTGTGTGTGTGTGTGGGGGGCTCTTTCTGCCGTTATACACCCAAAAACCAGACACATCAGTCTAGTTTTCTTTTCTTTTTTTTAAAATAGAAAAACAATTCAAGTGTGTCTTTGTGATTTTTGAAAAAAAAATCAAGGCCCTGGAATATTGCAGATTATGAACACATTTAGATTTTGCACCAACATTATGTAATATGTACTTTAAATATTTTCTGCTGTGGGGATGTTTCTGTTTTGGATGCAGCCTAATCTTTTGGGAATTTGGACTGTAAGTAGGACTGGATTGAAAGGTTGAGCATGTCATCTGCACTGTCACACTTTATTCTTTTTTTGTTTGTTTTTTGGTATATGGTTTCAGGGCACCTCCGGTCCTCTCTCCAGCTGGACCTTCACATCCAAGCATCAGGTTAGAGGGGAGACATGGCATCACACTGAGCCGGTACCAATTCCCCTCCTGTCCCCTAAAAAGTGTAAGTAGGTGACAGCCCGTTTTGTATCAATGTAGGTCCTTAATGTAGGTTTCCCCTCCAGTTCAGATCTCGATCATTGAGGCTAGTCTGAGACTCTATATTTTATTTATTTATTTTTAAGATATTTTTGGACATTTTCAGCCTTTATTTTTGACAGGACAGCTGAAGACACAAAAGGGTGAATGACATGTAGCAAAGGGCCGCAGGGCGAAGTTGAACCCGGACTTGCTATGTCGAGGAGTAAACCTCTATATATGAACGGCCGCTCTACCAACTGAGCTATCTGGCCGCCTTGAGACTCTGCATCAAATACCTGATATGTGTAGTATGTGTTATTTTAAGTTAAGGTCAAGAACTGGAGGACTGCAGCATATTTCAGGGTTAAGAAATAAATGACAAGCGTAATTCAATTTCAATTCAATTCAATTCAATTCAATTTTATTTATAGTATCAATTCATAACAAGAGTTATCTCAAGACACTTTACAGATAGACCACACTCCAGAATTTACAAGGACCCAACAGTTCTAGTAGTCTCCTCCAGAGCAAGCAACAGTGCGACAGTGGCGAGGAAAAACTTCCTTTTAGGCAGAAACCTCGGTCAGACCCAGGCTCTTGGTAGGCGGTGTCTGACGGGCCGGTTGGGGTTAGAATGAAGAGTGGCAATAAAAATAGAAAAAATTAGTAGTTTGTAGAAGTTCTTTGTAGTAGTTCATGGCATAGCAGGACGCTGTGCGGCATTACAAGGCACAGCAGGACGTAGCAGGGCACCGCAGGGCACCGTAATGGTGAGATAACACAAAATTTAGTTCTGCAGTTTTTCTGTATTTATTAAATCTAGGACAACAGTGAAATTTCAGCCTGTCTAGTTTTCATATAAACGTCTTAGAACCTGTTTGACATTTGTCTTATTAATACATCTTTCAATCTGTCTTCTATCATTGTTTGAAACTTTAGAAAAAAAAGATCGATAGATAGATAATATGTATATGTGTGTGTAAGTATTTGTAAACATTTCTTTTAGCTTTCCTTTGGCCTTCTACGCCCCCAGAGCCGCTGGACTTCACAAAACATGTGAGTGTGACAGTTCAACACAAAACAAGGATAATGATATAATAGATGATTCATCTTTTCATCACAAAGGATCAACACGGGCCCAACACTCAAAGCTGATTACCTTCCTCAATACACACTGTTGTTGGTGGTACTCATTTCCCGTTTTGCATGGGTTGAGTAGGCTACATGCAGATAAACAGCACGCCCCCGTTAAGGCTGGGCAATATGGATTTAAAATCTTCTTGATCATGAAGCCGATTATAAGTGAAGTCTCTGAACTACACTACACGCGATGCTGGCTAACTTATCACGAATGGGTCAAGCGTGGGTTGAATGCGCTTTGGCGGGTTAGCAGCGTTACAAACGTCTTGTGTATGAAATGTCTGTATCGTCACTGCGCTGCATTTTTATAAAGTATAATAATCTTGCCATGGGTCACATCTCTCACCCGGGTCCAGCAGACGCGGTCTCACGCTATTACTCCTAGAACTGAAGTTAGTTGCATTCAACTTTTTCTGTGTTTCTCGCCATGGCAGCCGGTATAACAGAAAGTTACAAGCGGAAACACAGGTATAAATACAAGTTTTTCTCTTATGCTTAACAGCTGTGTGTATAAAAATTAAACCTGTAGCCAAATGTCAGTAGCGTGCACCGGTGTTATATCCCTACTGGTTTCCAAACTAACAGCTGCCGTTGTGGCATGCCTCTGTCACAACATATTCCTGGCGTTTTTCAAATTGTTTCCAAGAAATACTCCTGCGAAAGTATTTGTCTAAGTATGCACCACATCACAGCCACCTACAAAAAAAAAAGATCTAAAAAGAATATAATCATTCAAGTTTGGGTCAAGCTGGTTTTGATCTAGTGGCAAAAGTATAAAGGATAACACACAAGTCCACAGCTCTACACAGTGAGCTATCGAAGCGCTACATCGTGTAGCTTCCAGTCACGTATTTATCAACTACGTCAGCAACCAGTTAACGTTTTGTTTTGAGCTGATGTTAAACAATTGGTTACCTGGCTCAGTTTGGAAAATAACTGATGGTGATTATCACGTTTCTTTCCTCACATCTACGGCCATATTGACTACTACTTCTTCATCACAGCCACCTGCTGAGCTACAAATTGTGACTGATAGATATTTTTAAACAGTAATGTCTCATCCCATATCTTGTTTGAAAATCTATCCATACACCTCAAAAGTCAATATACCGCCTAGCCTTTAGTATAGGTAGGCCCGCCACAGTTTCATAATGAACCGAAAATATTTTTACACCGGCTGTATGTCGACTTGGAAAGGCTTGGGGTGAGGGTGATGACAAAAGGAAAAAGAAGCTAAGAAGTACTAGATTATTTTCACGATTTGTGTATTATTAACATAATGTAAATATTAAATTTTTATATATCACTTATTGTCAACACCAATAAAACCTGACACCCCTAATACAAAGAATACTTTGTATACTAAAATAAAAGCTAATGTCTTTGACTTTGTCAGGTTGTCCCTCAACTTCCACCTTCTTTTTGTTGGCATTCTAAACTCTGGTTGATACGGGAAACATTCTCCGAGCTAAAACCAACAATCAAATTATATCACACACTGGACAGCCATTTTAATTTCAGAGCTCGCCTTCCTGCGTGCGCATGTTCAACCAAAACAAGTTCTTTACCCAGGCTGTTTAGCAGAGGCTTGTAGCCTGCCTTGTTTAAAGATATGCCAATAAACCAGAGCTCATTTTTCTCAGATCCCAGAATGTTGTGTGGACCAGCCAGACCTTCCTCCGCAGCGCTGTGGAGGTAGGTCTGGCAATGTGAGACTTAGGTTTATCTCAATGTGGAAAATATGTAAATATGCAATGTTACATTTAATGCACAAGATGACTCATACGTTAAGAAATGAAATGAATAGTAATCCAAACAAATCAGATTTATAATTAAAAGAATTGGTTTAACCAAACCGTGCTCTGCATCCTCAGATCTTGTTGCCTTTTTGTTCTGTGTTTTGAGGAGTTTTAACAGGTTTTGTATTTAGATGGAGAACTTCTTCATGGACCACCGCCTGGATGCCTTTGGGTGCATGAGTGAAATTTTGAGTGAAAATTTTAACTTTAAACAAGGCCAGAGAGAGGTGAGATTCACAAGATTAGGTTTTCCCTTGACTTTTCATTGATTTGTTTTTAAAGTGGTTAGACAAACAATATACAATTTAAAGACCTCGGTTTGGGCTCTGGAAGCTTTATGATTGTATAGAATGAAATATGAAAAGACAAAAATAGTATTAAGATGCTTGCCTCACTACAAAGTGCTAGTGGCTTCTTCACCTGTCATTATTTAACAAGCAATGACTAATCAGTTATTGATAGACTATTAGCATCTATTATTTTAAACGTACTGTACGTTTTTCAAATTTTTTTATGCAGAGATATCGCAGGGATTCAGTCCACATGTGGAAGGTGAAAAACTTCCTTGACATGATGAAGTATAAAATGTGAGTGGACCGGACTGATCAGTGAATACCTCTAGTTGTCTGATTGGGGTTTTATTTCATCATGTTGTATCGTTTGCCCAGATGCGCGCAGTCCTATTCCTCCAGGGCGCTGGACATGTACAGCGCCCTGCTGTCAGACGTTGTGCCTTCCATCCCTCCTGAGCTGTTGGGTTCTCTGCTGTATGAGGAGCTGACGGAGCAGAGAGACTGCATGCTGTTCTCTGAAGGAGCCACAGGGGGCGCTCTGGCTTTTGTCCCCTATTCACAGAGCGGCAGCGACTCTCAGCGCGGCTGTCTCCTCTACCCTGGAAACCGGGGACTGGACTGCCTCAGTATCCTGCCGAAAAGATCAAATACTGAAATTTTAAAACAATTATTTAAACCGTAGTAGTAAAGTGAAACATTAATGGCTGAGGTAGATTTGAAGTAGAATGGTGTTTTTTCCTGTTTTGTGTTTCTGCTACCTTTTGGTTCTTAACACAGTACCTCAGACTTCCACAGAGTGGAGCTGCAGCACCACAAAGGAAGTTCCTCCTGTGTGGACAGCAGCAACAGTGACCCATTCACCTTCCAGCTAAAAGGCCCTATCAGACAGATCAGCTCCACCTCCCTGTTAAACGACTGTAAGAACAAGAAAGTATTTTTAAAAGTCTTCAGCAGGGTTTCTTTTCTGGGGTTTTAGAGCGCTTAAGTACAAATGGCGTCATATACTGATTTGCAAATTGGTGACAACATGGAATTATTTTCATAATGGGGTGGCAGTAGCTTAGTAGGGTCGGGAACCGGGGGGTTGCTGGTTCAATTCCCTGTACGGACCAAAGTATGGAGTGTGGATTGGTAGCTGGAGAGATGCCAGTTCACCCCCTGGGCACTGCCAAGGTGCTCCTGAGCAAGGCACCAAACTCCCCTCATCTGCTCAGAGTGCCTGTTCAGCAATCGCAACCCACTCACTCTAACATCTCTCTATTAGTGCATGTATAGAATCTGAGCGTGTGTGTGTGTGTGTGTGTAAATTGTAATTTCCCCATAGGGGATCAATAAAGAGTATAAGTAAATAAAATTTAAAAAGCTTAATGGTTGTTTGATGCACTGAGGGAGGGAACACTCAAGCAAAACTTGAAGAAGCAGTTTGTCACTAAAACTAGAATGGTTGGTCCACCTTAAAGCCAGCCCAGCTTAAGTTAGTAAGCCTGCGCTGAAGTTCCCGCTAGAGCCGTGGCTAACTCCCTCCACTTTAACCAGCAACTAGCAAGCTAGTCTATATCGACAATGTTTCCATTCCGGGATTCAAGTGCCGCCGGATGTTTAGGCGGCGAAGTGGATATGACACATGCCTTTGGTGAGGCACATACCTTTGGTGTGGGAGACCTGGGGTCGATTCCCACTGTGATACAATGTGTCCCTGACCAAGACACTTAACCCTTATTTGCTCCAGAGTCGTGTGACTGACATACAGTATATAGCAATTGTAAGTTGCTTTGGATAACAGCGTCAGCTAAATGACATGTAATATATCCCTAATTTTTGGCCGGATGTCCGCCACCTTCTGCTTTCTTTGTATTGGCGTTCTAAACTCCGGTGGATTTCTGAGGACTATGGTTAACTGCTCCTCAGATCTCTGCAGGGTCAATCCAGACAGGATTAAGTACAAAGTACTAAACTATCTGTCCAATCTTACTTGTCTGTTGCAAGACCAAAACAACTTTTGAACATACACACACAGGCTATTTTGTAGAGGCACTGTGGCTCTGTCCGCTGCTCAGCGCCGCCCAAGAAGATTTAAATAGTTTAAAGAAATGCCAATAAACCAGAGCATGTTGTTTTTTCATCTCGGTATATTGTGTGGACTAGCCAGACCCTCCTCCGCAGCGCTGTGGAGGAAGGTCTGGCCATTGTAGACTACTAGCAAGACATGGGATCTTTACTTGGGATTTAAGGAGGTTTAGCATTTATTCACCAACCGATGAACTGTACACTCACTGTTTTGCTATCTTCACAGCTATAACTTTACTGCTAACTACAAACATCGACACACACCTCTTTCTGTTTTTCTCCCTTCACTGCACATTTGCTAAATTGTGGGCTGCAGCTGTGCCTTTGCTGTATAATGTCAGGGAAAACCCTGATCAGAGTGTGATGGAAAGGAAACTTTTGTAACCAATAAAGTGTGCAGGCATTTTAACACGTTTGTTGTTTGCAGGTTGTGTTGCAGTGCGTTCGGATTACCTGTGTGGAGTTTGGCGGTTCAGTGAAAGAAATGAACCTCGTCTGCTGCAAGTTGTCAACACCAAAGAGGTTGCAACTTGCATCAACGTCAGGTGGGTGATCATTAGGGAGGAGCATCACTGCTGCAGGATGGTAGTTCAATTCCCCCTGCAACCTTGATGGTCAGTGAAAGGAAGTTTGAGTTCTGAAAATGTCCCAAACAGATAAAGGGGTAAAGTAACATCTTGTCTGCGTGTGTTGTGTTGTCAGTCCTCATGTTTTAGGTGAAGTTCTAGTGGCAAGTGAAAGCGGAGCAGCAAACCTGTGGACTGTTGGCAGAGGGTGAGAAAGTTTTTTTTTTTTTTTTTT
>NC_045748.1:20175802-20179533 GCF_008692095.1 Etheostoma spectabile | reverse complement strand
TTTTTTTTTTTTATATTTAGACAGGAAACTGTTTATTCATTCTTCTCACAAATACAGGTCTTATCTGTTTCAAGTTTAATCATAAGTCAAACTTCAAATTAAAGTAACACTCTGTCCTATCAGGATGCAGAAGATTCGGGAAGAAGACAGCAACCTGTACTTCAACGCTAAGTCGTCATGGCGATGGTGCGAGTTTTCTGCCCACCCAAGAGTGATGCTGTACGCGGATAGGACGGGGGTGGAGCTCACAGACATTAGGGTGAGACTAGAGATTGGGTGGTTGTCTTGAGTTAAGTTATTGTTAGTCTTTTCCCAAAGAACACAGTGTAGATTAATGACATGGGAATCATCTCTTTCACAGCAATGACCAGGTTCGGACCAGGGTTATGTTACCTGTGTTCCACCCTTCTTTTGTCAATTCAAACCAAGCCAGATACTACCTGGGTTAAACCCCCCCTGGGTTTACACATCATACTTGGAGAAAAGCTAGCGTAATTGCACACTCCATTCCATGTACGTCACCGGAACTAGTATTTTGTGCTTGAATTTGTCACTGTGCAATATATTAGTACATCATAACTATAAACTTATACACAGTTAACTTATATGGAACTGGTTGAGCTTTAATATTATGATACATCACTTCAAACATAACTTTTCAACATCAAAATAATAACACAACCTTTAGCAGACTGGGTTCGGAGGGTTTAATATGGCAGTAGCTACAGTATGTTAAAGCCTCAATATGTAATATACTTTCTGTAATAAATCCAAAAATTACCCCAACGCGGCATCAGATATTAAGGAACTGTGAAGTAATGTCTGGCAATGTGAGACAAGTAAACCGGTTTGAGTCATGATTCACATATTTAAGCAGTCTTTAAATTGACTCATGAATAGTCTCTAGTATCATTAACCTGGATCAATTGAGTCCTCCTACAATTCTATCTAATAAACATGCCACACACAAACTTCTTGCAACATTAGCTACTATTCCTTGCCATCTTAACTGCAAAAAAAGCTTTATAACGATCAATTTCGTTTGCAACAACAACTCCACAAGTCAACTCAAGCGACTGAGTGAGCAGAGAGACAGTCAAACCCGCAAACTAGGGCTTGAAGGTCCCAGACCATGGGTTTACTCAAGAACTCACAAGCCCTCGATGACTCAGGAGTTGTCAATGCTCGAGTCAGTCAATCAGTCAGTCAGTCAGTCAGTCCTGCAATTCAGCCTGTTACGTTGTCATGAGTGGATCTGATTCAGACAAGTGAGTGAAGTCTCTCCTCAAGTTCAGAGTAAAGCAAATCAACAACAAAAGCCATTCTTTCACTTCTGAACTAACAGTGTTCTGCACAAAGCCTAGCTAGGCCTACCGTAGGTTTGGTGTATAAATGGAATGTGTTAAGTGTTATGTGGGGCGGCTGTGGCTCAGTGGTAGAGCGGTTGCCTGCCAATTGAAAGGTTGGTGGTTCGATCCCTGCCCCTGCAGTCATTGTCGAAGTGTTCTTGGGCAAGGCACTGAACCCCGAGTTGCCCCCGGTGCTACGCCATCGGAGTGTGAATGTGTGTGAGTGTGTATCTGATGAGCAGGTGGCACCTTGTACGGCAGCCACAGTGTATGAATGTGTGTGAATGGTGAATGTTTCCTGTAGATGTAAAAGCGCTTTGAGCAGTTGTTAAGACTGGAAAAGCGCTATATAAATACAGCACATTTACATTTACATTTAAAATGCTATTAGGTTGAGTGCGCAGTCCATTTGAAAAAACAAAAATAAGTTTTCTTATTCCTAGCAATACTGACTCAAGTGATTCAAGTGACTTGCACAACCCGGTTCAGTTTAGCGAGTGACTCAGAAAAAACATGAATCCTTAAAAGGAACCGGGTTTGCCAGACCTAGAGACAAGCGTGCATCCTAACCTGTTGTGGATGCTCCTTCAGCACGCTTTGGAGGAGGGTCTAGCAAAGCGAGACTATGGATACTGCAGTCTCAGCCTGGAAACCTCCTTGAACTTTGAGTCTGGGGAGGAGAGGGCAAGGGACACAACTCTCCTGTATTTTGAATTTTTTACTAACTATTAGTAACTATTGTAAACAATAGCTGTGAGTATTATTATATATTGCACATATAAGTGTACAAATACAAACTTTCAGTGTTACATTCATACATATTCTATTGCCTCTTAAAGGGCCCAGATGTAATAGATGAGTACAATATATCATCAGTTGTTAAGGAATATACTATGTTCTCTAACAACATTGCTAAAGCCAGTATTTTTACAATTACCATTCTAGGATGGATTGTGTGTTTTTCTTTTGGCCTGTGTGTTGTTGTCAACTGCCCATTTTGACACACGGTTGCCAGACATGAAACACAGACACACAAAAACAATATGCTGCAGCCATGGTAGAAGCAATTGGATTTTCACAACTGTGCCTTATTTGCACAGTTAAAGTATTTTTCCAGAGCAGTTGTTGTTGCGGACTTCACTCACATTCCTTGAACATACCAACAACTACATGGATGTGCACAACATCATCTTTTTTATGAGCAACTGGATTAACAAAGAGAGATTCATTCTACCAGACGTAAAAAAAAAAATGTTGGTGATTCATTTAAAAGATGGAGACAGCTTATTTGAGCCCCAAACGACGCTGAGTTGGCTAATTTCCTCCTGAACAGTAAGCATTGATGCATTTTTGGTCATTTTTACATTTGTGTGCTTGCATTAAATGATATAGAGTACTCAAGTTAGTTTACTCGCAAAAAAAAAATTTGAGACTCAGCCGGTGAAGTGATCTTGACTGCTGCTGGCTAACAACGCCATGCCGAGACACGCTAATTGCTAATGTTACCAGAGGACCAGGGAAGCGTGTCACCATTGGTTATTTTACATCCACCATAACAGACCTATATGACAGAAGCCGTTTAAAAATACCCAGGTTAAAGTGAAAGTACTAATTTAGCTTCTTTACTCTTAGCTCTGTTTATTGTAAATTTGAAGGTCTGTCAGTAGTGAAAACATTAAACCAATCGGTGCTGCCTAGACCTTGTTATCCTCCTGGTAGCGTTAACACCCAACAGACTTAAACAGGGCAAGTTTTAAACCTGTTTTTAAACTAAACATGTTTAAAATGTCAATAAAATTGGCTACTATTCTCTCCGAGGGGACACAGCAAATCTGACGGTTTGACACTCCAGGCCAATCAGCTAGTCAGGTCACCAGGAATTTTCCAGCACTGGACTTATTCTTTCCCTCCCCATCCTTTTCTGTCCCTCTAGGTGAGTCCTGTCTCGAATCACACTCTGTTTCGCATCAGCAACACCCCAGAGTGTCGCAGTGGGGAGAGACTTATTCTGTCAAGATATCTGGGAGACGTCCATCCCTTCCAGCACCTCATCACAACTCAGGTACATGTGGTCTAATACACACAAACTCATACCTTGTTCAAAATTAGTTTAAACCAACAAAACATTTTAAATTCTAGTAAATCTTTGAACGCTCTATGTGCGAGGGAGATAAGTGAAGGCACCGTGCATTACAATTTCTTACTATTGCAAGCTCTTGTCAGGGAATGTCATTCATTTGGGTGCCACCTATGCCTTGAACCGATAGCTTGCTATGCCACCCAATGCAGCCTATTATTGTTAGTTTTTAATCAATGCAACTAACGTTACTTGTAAAGCAAATTACTATAAACTAGGGATGTCCCGATCAGCATTTTAGGCCT
>NC_045748.1:20175613-20175792 GCF_008692095.1 Etheostoma spectabile | reverse complement strand
TCCGATCTTTTAACCTCAAATCCGATCCGATTTCAAGTCCCGATCCAATATTTTGCTTTTAGTATTGAAATTGACTTCCACACGTCTGACATGCTTGCTTTGCATCTCCGCGGAGGTTTGTATTGCGCAACTACCGTCAACCGTAACTAGTGGGTACTTTACGGCAGTTGCCGTAAAGA
>NC_045748.1:20149373-20175603 GCF_008692095.1 Etheostoma spectabile | reverse complement strand
TAGTCAGGTAATGTAGCCGAGCTCCGAACACGGGAAAATAGGAAAAGATCGGGCCGATCCGATCTCAAGATCGGGATCGGGACATCCCTACTATAAACCATACTGAATGCAATTTATTATCCTGTCTGTTAAATCATGTACGCAATTTGCAACATAAGGTTTTGACTGAGCGTGTTAACATAATAATAATAATAATAATAATAATAATAATAATACAATCATAAAAGTTTAAAAAATAAATAAGAAATAAACTTTCACTCAAGTTACAGTATATACTGTATGTTTCATTATTAGTAGCCCTTGAATAAAAACATTGTCTTGCAAACTTCATTTATAGATTAGACATGGTGTTGAATTGCATATTAACATAAAAAAACTCAATTAATGTAATTCAATAGGATTTAATGTAAAGCATTTCTACAATATGATTGCTGCAGTAGAAAAGAACAGCAATGGTTAGTTGTGGGATGGTCCTAAAATAGTTTTTTTTCATCAGGAAAAGAACACTCGCATTATGCTGTTTGCATCGTGTACGTTAAAAACCAATAGGGCGCAATCGCAAAAGGGTCCTTGCTTTTCACTTCATACCCTGTACTGCACAATATGTTGGCGCACTTTTGCACAAGCCACAGGAACAAACTGACTGGACTAGAAGTAGGGCTGGGTGATATGGAGAAAATCAGATATCACAATATTCTAGACCAAATGCCATTATGACACTTAAGCCACGATACAATATTATTGCGATTTTAAACAAATTGCAATATTCTGACATATTGCAATTTATAACCTTTTTTCCAATTTCAAAAGATGTCCCCAAAAGGAAACTTTGTCAACTGTTTTATCTAAAAATATACATTTCTCTGTTTGTTAATATCACTGCAAAATGGGATTGTCGACCAGACAAACTGACCAACACATATATAATAAAAGATTGATAATGACAATGCCTTTGTATCGATACAGTATTGCCAGTAAAATATTGCGATACAGCAATACTATGCTGTATCCATTTTTTCCCCCACCCCAAGATGTTGATATATGGACATATTGTAGGGTTGACAATTGGTGCTTTAACTATATATCTTCACAATTAGATTTTTGATAAATAATCAACAGATATGGCTATATAATGACTAATTGGGTAAAGGCAAATCATAAAGACAAAATGTATACTTGTTCCTGCTAATGTTTTTGAGGGTTTGCAGTTATGGGGTGGATTTTATCAAATGCACTTCCAGAATGTTCATCCATTTAAATGTAGCTCTTTTTTATGTAATGTCCTTATGGATGGTAATATTTTTGAGTTCACCACTTTGGTCCCGACTGCAATATCTTGCCATGAGATTCAGTAGCCATTTGTGGTCTCCAGAGGATGAATTATCCTCTGTCCTATAATACATTTCCTCTAATACCACCAGCAGGTCAAAGTTTTCCCTTATGTAGGAAAATATTTTCTCATCAGCGAATATTAGCATGAGTGAACAGTGTTCCTGATTTCCGATTTGATTGAATCGGATGATCCCTTTACCAGTGACTCACCAACTATCAAATGTAACTTCCCCTTGGGGATCAATAAAGTATTTATTTTAGTAGTCTGACCTTTTTTTTTCTAGATTCTGGAAGTATTTTTTTAAATTCCTCTCTCTGACTGCACCTCTCTCTCTGTCAGTTCTCAGCCTACATCATGGATGAGCGTTTCCCCTGCATGCCCATGCTCAAGTGGGATCACATGATGCAGTCCCCACCGATGTTTTGTCATGCTGTCCGTGGCTCCACTTCCTCTGGCTCAGAGGTGGGTGGGGCTAAGACCACCAAGGTCCTGCTGGGGTCCCACAGCTCTCAGGAAATCACACTGCTGCAGTACTCGGGTTAGTTGACAGTCAAGTCAAGAGTGTCAAGGTTCTGCACCAAACATCTGTATAAAACTTCCTCTGTGTGTATGTATGTTCAGGAGGCAGAGCGGAGGCCTGTTCCACTCACGGTCCTCCTCGGGCACTGCTCAGACCCAGAGACAGTCTGAAACACCTTCCTATCCAGATCCCTCATCGCCTGGACATCGCTACCAGCAGATTGTCCTCACCTGCTGCAGGTGTGTGTGTGTGTGTGTGTGTGTGTGGTGTGTGTGTGTGGTGTGTGTGGTGTGTGTGTGTGTGTGTGTGTGTGTGTGTGTGTGTGTGTGTGTGTGTGTGTGTGTGTGTGTGTGTGTGTGTGTGTGTGTGTGGGTGTGTGTGTGTGTGTGTGTGTGTGTGTGTGTGTGTGTGTGTGTGTGTGTGTGCTCTTTTGCGGAAAATTCTCTCATAAAGACATTCTTTTCTAATATACCTCAGACGTATTTGCTTTTTCTGTTCTGTTTTTTTTATCCATCAACAAACCAACCAACAACTGCTCGGAGCATTGACTGCACGCAGCACCCTAAATACTGTGCACATAGTGGTGTTGCCTAGGTTTGAGCACTGTTATAACTCCACCGTCAACAAAGTGGTGACTAGCTTGTTACATGACAAGATACAACAGATTCTTTGTACAGTTGACGTATATACTCCCAATTCTTACTTTAAAAAAAAATAATCATACAAAGATTATGTGGCTAAACCTCTGTGTTTTGTTATATTATCAGGTTTGACCTGTATTCAGAAGAGAGGCAGAAGTGAGGCCGGTGGTGAGGAGTGTATCTGTATCCTACAGCTGACGGAGGCGGGAGATATTTTCTATCAGATCCTGGAGCCTGAGCAGCCTGACACCTGTCGACCTCCAGCAGCAGATGAGGATCTGCTGCCACAACCTACTCTAAAAGAAGCCACAACTTCAGGGAGAGAACCAGACAAACAGCTTCTACCACATTCTCAGATGGTTATATCAGACACATCGAGCGATGAGGGTGTAATCGGACCAACTCAGGGTCCAACTGTGCAGAGGTTTGTGGCTGAAACACCAGAGAAGGAACAACGAGTGCTGAACTCTTACTTTTCCTCTGAGGACTCAGACTCTGGAGGGAAAGGTCAATACCTAAAGCAGCTTGGGCTGCAGGTCCTCGTCAACAATGATCCAGAGCTGGATCAAGTGTGTGGATTGGAAGTAGGTGTGAAAGATGGAACGGTGGGTAAAAATACGGCTGATAATACTGTGGAACCCAGCAGTTTGGGTCACATTGGTCCCTCTGATTGCCATGTTCCAGTAAAGCTCAGTGACAGTGCTCTTGTCACGTGGAAACACTGGCTCCAAAAACTGATGCGTAAGAGTCGTGATAAAAAGCCCCGTCCACGCTGCCTACAGCACTTCACAGTCAAAACTGGAGGCCTCCTCCACCCATCTGAAGACGAGAGAGGTGAGGCACAGAGATATTCAACAAAAGCGAAGCCTGTACAGAACCTGAGGCGTGATCTGAGGGCGTGCATGTCCAAACGCTCGCTGCTGGTTCACAGTGCTGTCTCTGCCTCCCTTGAGGCTCCAGATGTGGTTATGGTGCCAGACCAGGTGGATATAGAAGTCTGGAGAGATCAAATCAGCCAACGTCTGACCCTCTCCTGGCAGGGGGAGGAGGCATGGCGGGCTTGGTGGGAAGATCAGCTGGGGCTGAACAGGGAGAAGAAGGTGGAGGCTCTGAAGAAGAAAAGGAGGAGAGAGAAGGAAGCAAAAAGAGCTACCGGCCGACGCCTGGAGTTGTCTGGGAGCTTCACTTCGTCCATCAGCTACCAGTCAGAACTGGGCGATTTTTCTGATTCAACGGGCTGGTCCTCTGCAACGAGCCAGGGGGCGTGGTCAGACACTGAAAGTAAGGTGTCCCAGTCGGAGGGCTCTTTGGAGTGCCGGGTGCCAAGGGCCTCACCACCCTCCACCGTGCAGACTGACACGCCAGATTACACACTGACCACCACACCTCAAAGTGTTAAAGGTAAACAATCTGACCAGCAGACTCCCAGCAGCTCCCACATCCTTCCCCTGTCTCAGACTCCAAAACCTGACTCCACACTGGCCAATCAGAGGAGCAACAAACGTCCTGCTGAGGACTACCTCAGTTCTCTGTTTGCACCACAGGTAGGAGGAAGGTGTTCTGTTCAGACATGTGTCATGTTGGTTTGCCACTAACAATTTAAGAAATCTGTTGTGTGTGTGTGTGTGTGTGTGTGTGTGTGTGTGTGTGTGTGTGTGTGTGTGTGTGTGTGTGTGTGTGTGTGTGTGTGGTGTGTGTGTGTGTGTGTGTGTGTGTGTGTGTGTGTGTGTGTGTGTGTGCGCTCTCTATCTATCTTGGTATTTTTTTACAAAGTGGTGAATGAAACGCACCATAATTCCCACTGCTTTTCTTGTGCATGTGTAATTACACAAGCAGTGCACGTGTAATTACTCTCACCATAGATTGGGGAGACAAAGGTTTCACACTCAGGCTTTATCAGGATGGATAAGTAACTCAATCTGATTTGTCTGGGATTTGTCCTCCTAGCGTGACATCGGCAAAGGTGAACACAATAGCATGCTGAACGAGTGCAGTGAAAAAAAATGTAAACTCAGTCTGCTTATCAGGCCAAGCTTAGACAAGAAGTTGAGTCTGGATTTGTCGTTAAATACAGAAAACACCTGTTGGTGATTTTCTTCACAACAAGGGTTTCAATCAACCAATGTTAATGATCTTAAAATACAAAAGTTGTTGCTCCAGTCTCTGTCTATTAGTTGAGTTTTCTACTGTGTAGTGAACATGACAGCTTCGCAGGGCAGTAGTGTAACTGCACATTCTTATTTTTTGGTAAATAATCTAATAATATTACACAAACGGCACACAAACTGTTCTTTCCCATAGGCTTAGCCTGTATGTTATGATGAAATTAGGTGATGCATGAATTTATATGAATGAAATATTTATTTATAAACTTCTTCAATCACAATGACTTTTTTGTTGAGCGCCCAGCTTTGTAAAACATGCAAACATCCTAATAATTACCATGACAACAAAGCATTGACAAATAGGCCTAGTGTAAACATTAATATGAAAGTTGGTAACAAATTACACAAACAAAAGTGCAGACTGCAGTAATTCACTTTTTAAACACTGTTAAATTTACTGGACAGCCTTTAAATATGGAGGCTGTATGTGCACATTGAGGATGGCACAGCCAGCCGTAGTGATTCAACAGCTTGACCACGTCAGTTTTATTTTTTTCTAGGATGAGCCCTCGCAGCATGGCAGTTATTTCCTGGAAGAGAGGAGCCCCGTGCACCACCCACCTCGACCCATGGCCTTGTCCTCCTCTCAGCTTCGTGGCTCCCAGTCTGGCCCTCAGAGAAGCCTCAGAATGGATCTGTCCCAGGACACCACCGTCTGGTCGGGTTTCTCCCAGTCTCAGTTCCTCTCCCAGAGTTCACAGGGTCGGATGGGGCTGTCGCAGGCGTCACAGCCCAAGAAGAAGAAGTCTCGAATGGGATTTTGATTCATTGGTTAGTCTGTCCATCACACGAAGGGGGACTGAATTGTTTGGAATACAAGTTTTCTTCTAATAACTCACCAAAACAAAAACAAGGGGCTAGACTCACCGGTCCCTCAAATTTAAAAGGAATGTTTTTTGGGATTTCTAACGTCTTCAGCTGCCTCAGGATTTGTAAATATGGATTCATAATGGTATGGTATTATTCACAGGGATTGAACATAAATGAACTGTATCTAAATGGATCTAACGGAAGAGCATAAATTGAACGGATGATGGAAAAGGATCCATCACATTGTTGAAGACGTCTGCAGACTGGCTGAAGAAAACTGACTGCAACTAATTTGGTAGGACTTGCGTGTGTGTGTGGGCGAGTGGGTGTGGGTGTGCGTGTGTGGGTGTGCGCGCGCACACTCTAACAGAAGGAAGTAGGTAAAAGAGAAACTGACTGGAGGCCCCGGCCTGTTTAAGAGAATATAAAAGCTGAAAAGAACTAAAATTAGACAAAGGTGTTACAAATATTACATGCTGGGACTTCTTGATTTGCCTAAATCAGCATCTATCTGGTAATAATTACAACTGTGTGTTTTGTTCAACTAGAAATCCTGAAAGTGCATTGTTTGACTTTTCTTTATCATTTGATTTTTCTTTGGTAAATGAAAGTACACTTTGTGATAAATGATTTTTACGAAACCTTTCTACATCTGCTTCTTTTAACAGAACAGATTTGAATAAAACCACTTAGTTTTGGGTAGTCATTACAAACCAAAAGGACATGATAAAGTATCTTCTCAAAGACAAAGGGTCACATGAATGAATTTTTTTTTAAGGTTTTGTGAATTTCTCCCAAAGGTTTTAATTTAAAAAAAATTAAAAACAGTCTCACATTTTTTTCCCAAAATACAACATAGCCTAGTATAAGGCCAATGTAGGACTACTTAACTTGGTTTAATATGTAAATGTTGTGACATAATTGATCAAATTTTTTTAAATATAAAAAAATAGTTTTTTTTTTATGTGTAATATCTAAATGTCCTCTGCTTTCAGTCTCTAAGTGAGCTGTTTAAAATCTGAACGGCTTTCTATGTCACTAGCTGAGATGGCTAACCGTAGCATGCTAGCGCTACCATGCTAGCTCGTTCTCAATGGCAAAACACTGCTACAACACCCACTAGTTGACCATTATCTCCAAAAGAACTACTTCCATGTCCCTGTTCTGCAGGTATTCCACAAGTGCCCCTCCTTTAGAACAAGTCTCCCAGCTAATCCTGCCTTGGACTGACCAAAGCTGGAGAAAGTTATCTAGCTGATGGGATCCCATCAAAGATAGTATAGAAGTGAGATGTCTCACTCTGTAGCTAAACAGAGACCTTAACACAGGAAAACAGGATCTGCAGCAATGTGCCATACAAGGAAAAATGTTTTTTTGAACATGAAACCATGTAAACCTATTTACCTTTACATATAAATATCTGCTGGAGGATTTAAACCGTAAGACACCCTGCGAGAGAGCAACATCAACCTTTACATAAATCTGTAATAAATCTAAGCTACCTTATCTGGTCCATTAAGTTTACACTTTTATCTTGTATTTAGAAAATGAATCCAAACAGCTGGTTGCTTTCAGACACGATGGAAGAGAAAGACAGAACAGATAAAAAATATTTTTTATAAGATTTTGACTTTTTTCAGTACAAGTGACAAAAAGAAAATAAATAACTTAATATCTACAAAGAACTATTAACATATTTTTGTACATCATTTACAGTTTTACATGTTTTTTTTACATTTTTGAAAATTTTATACTGTCAACATTATTTTGTTTCATACAGCATTCTCACTTAACAGTTTCAAACACCAAACTTGTTTAAGCTTCATCCTAAAGAAATAAAAAACTAAATTTAAACTAGGGGCATTCTTACACACATCCACCAACATACACTCAAAAAAAATACAAGCAGTATACATCGAAATACAAAAGAAATTCAGAACACCCTGTGGTGTCTGTCAGCAGGGTTTAAATCTGAAGAACTGATTCAGATCTCTCCCCCTGCTGCCTTTGAGCAAGGCACGTCACCCCGCTGTGACATCCAGGACTGACTAAACACATCGAGCTCTAAACAACTATGAACAATTTCTGACACATCAAGTGAGATAAAAAAAAAATTGTGCAAATTAAACTTGACTACAGAAGATGAGAGCAGACATGCTCACAAAGTAATAATCTCAAATGACAAACTATGCTCAAATTTAGCTTTTTAAACCCTGTTATCCAGTAAAAGACAATTTAGTGCTGATTAGGACATGTGTCTTTATCTCAGAATAACTTATTTCTTTACCTTAAGTGAGGTCTTTTACAACTTGAACAAGTTTTGACCACTGACCACAGCCGCTCTCAGCTTCTGTACATCAAGATCACACCTCTTTAACCTTAATAAAAGAAGTCTTAGATTAATAACAGTCACACAAAAAAAATCTATAAAATAAATACCATGTTTTGGCAAATTATGTTGTCGAGAACATGAACCTTTTCTGGTATGAACTGAGAATTGGAGTGCAGTGTCTCATTGTAGCTCAGCACCTTAAAGACCAGACACTGCATCACATCGACCAAAGTGTATCTAACTACACATAAATGTTGCACCCTGGAATGTGACACCTTAACATGCACCAACACATCCACTAACTAAAATCTAGCAAATCTACCAGGAAGAGTCCGGACTGCTCAGCTGCCAGTTGTGCGATTCT
The DNA here is from genome assembly GCF_008692095.1 of Etheostoma spectabile. NCBI lineage: Eukaryota > Metazoa > Chordata > Actinopteri > Perciformes > Percidae > Etheostoma > Etheostoma spectabile. The sequence continues at coordinate 20,167,438 of NC_045748.1, read as the reverse complement.
CCACCAGCACCGGAGATTATTAAATAAATTAAAGACTTCAGGTAAAGAAGTTAGAAAGGGGGCAAGCAGCAAAGCACAGGGAGGTGTCAGGCGTGGAGGGGTTGGCGTTGTTTTTGGCGGCGGAGGTGCAGAGGAAAGAAGGGCCCTTCAGCGTCGCTGCCCAGGGAGCTGCTGAGAGACTCCTCACCGGAACTCATCATGTCCTCACATGAGTCCTCACTGTAGAGACACAGAGGGATATGCTGTCAGTATACACAAGTACATAAAGAGGAGGAAGTCTGGATTTTGTGTCAGAGGTTTTCAAAAGTTTCTCAACGGGCGGGGAGTGTGTCACAGAAGGGTTGTATCATGTGGACAAAAAACTACGCACTATAGCTTTAAGGAAATGTGGATTAACTAATTGTAAAAAATAAGCATCACTTTTCCCCTTAAGAACATTAACATTTATGTCACACTGGAACATGACAGTTTGATTATGAGTGAAGAAACTATTTAAATTTCAAGCAGACCATCTGCTGCCATCTTTTATCTGATCTTATGTTTTAACTTGTGAGTTAAAGTCTGACTCAGGTGACCGTTCTGTTGAAAGATCATATGTGGAATTTCACATAAAAAAGATTGAAAAACATTTTATGATCAGCAGGTTTGTGATTTTAGTTTAACTGAGCTGCTCTGTGGGTTACTGCTCACTGTTTACAAAAATCAGCTGGGAAATGGCTCCATCTTTCAGTTCCTTCTTTTTAAACACCCTGAAGTTCCATGTTAGACAAGGTGAGGCCCTCTGACTCATGTGACGTATTGGAAACATCTGTGTCTGTAGTACGTGACCAGTGACTTGCACACACCCTTTTGTGCAGTGCTACGAGATATGAGAGGCCCTGACAAGCCCAGGCCGAGGGGCCGGTCTCGGTGTGTGACGTGTTGTTACAACACATCAGAAACTTGTGTGTTGCTGCACAGCTGGTTGCCTCACAGGAGTGTGACGGCACACATAAACAAAGTGAAAAACAATCATTTAAACCTGCTAGTCAGTCTTAGTAAAGTCCTTGTTTTAAAAAAATGAATAAAATTTAAGTTTCCAGTTCCAGCTGATCCAAGTCCAACCTTACATAAATAACATACTGACTGGATTACATAAGTATTAGTACACAGCCTTTTCAGTGTTTCAGTGTTGTGTGTGTGTCACGCAAGGTGTGTTTGACTACTTGTTATTTTATATGCCTGTTATTGTTGTCAGAATTCTACCAGCTGTGAGCTGTCATCATTTGAGTCTGATATTCTAACGCAATCCACTGTAGAAGGGATCAACCAATATGGATTTTTTTTTAGTGCCGATACCGAAATGTAAAATGCCCTTTGTCAACACATTTAAATAATTTAGTAAAAACAAAGCTGAAAAGTAGCCATTGAAATAAAGTGCTTGATTTGTAAGCCATGGTGCTAGTGGACGAGGGGCAGTGCATGGTCTGCAGGTGAACTGCAGCGTCTCCAGCAACACAGAGCTGCCTGTGGACGCCTGTCTGTAAATGATGCCTGGGGAGGTGTGTTTGGGGCTCTGACCTTTCACTCTCATCCCAGCAGCCCTCTGGAATGGTGGGCAACTCGGGGACGACGCGGTAGCTGTGCAGGTTCTGGGCAGTCCGTCGCGACACGATCCACTGCAGCTTCTTGTGATTGGGTTTGCTGCATTCAGGGGAGGCATAATCCGACAGACACCGAGCCACACGCTCACTCCATAGCAGCAGCTCGCCGTCGGTAATCTGAAACCAAACCCAGAGCAGTTCAGTTTAGCTGTTTAACCCTCTGCCCTATTACCTGACTGACATTGCTGCATTTAAAATAACCTAGTTACTTAACAGTATGTTTACTGTTTGTAGCTTATTCAGGGAATTTTGAGCCAATACCAGCAGTTAGTTTTACTTTTTACCTTTAGACTCATTTCCTCTAAAGTGAATTATTTTCAAGCTGCTGTTGTGAGTGTTGTTGTCCCCAAACTTTCCCGCCCCATTATATTAGATTTTACTGTCCCTTCCTTGATGAGTTGTTATGTGATAAAGTCATGCGTGTTTACCTTTAGGTGTCTCTGGATGTGATAGGCTATTTCCAACATGTCCTCCGACTGAATGCCTTCAATCTCCTGCCTCAGGAGAGACAAGGCTAGGACGGACGGCTGAATGGACAAACCACAGAAAGAGTTTAATATTTTACCACAGTCTCAGTGTTGTCAAACTAACAGCGCCCCATGACTGCTGAGCTACTGTAGTGCTGTCTGACCTTTGACTCTGCTGTGAATTCCTACCTTTGCTTTAGAGAAGGAGATCCGGCACAGGCAGGCTTTAAGTTGAGCTTCCAGCTTCTCCAGGCTCAGTTTCTCCTTTCTGTTCATACACAGAGTCAGATTCAGGTGTGTTTTTAGGTCAGTGGTGTACTATTGGGTCACGCAAGTGCAAGGTGGTGTTATCAGTAGCAGCCGACAACAAATCTTATCAGTGCACTTCAGTCAGACGCTGACAGATAATTGCTGCCCTACATCAAGTGGAACTGCTGTCACAAACAAGCAGTGGTGTGAAGAAGCTCTGCCAATCAAATTATGGGAAAATCTTTGCGTTCACGCGCCAATCTGAACTCTGGCATTTTATGTTGACATACAGGAGATGTGAAACAAATTCTGAACGTGCTTCAACCAAGGCTGTTTGTAGCAGATGCAGAAGAAACAATATGTTGACTTTGATGGCTTATGCATCTGCAGCCTCTTTCAAGTCTCTACAAGAAGATTGTGTTAGTAAATCAACTTAAACAAATACATCTAAAACCTGATTATTTGGAGAACAACCAGCAGGAACTTTACAGGATATTAACTTAAACTTGATTCCCTGTATATGGTGGTCTCACCTGTCTGTGGAGTGGGAAAGTGTGATCTGGTGGTACAAGTGCAGAAACGTTAAGGCAGTGATGGCTTTGGACTTGAAGTCGAGCTTCTCTGCAACAATCTTCTCCATGCGGCAGAGGTCGGACACAGTGAACCTGCACTGTCCAATGCGGATGAGATCATCAGCGGGCGCCAGGTTGCACTCCTCCTCCGTCACTTTGGCCGCCATGTGGAGGCAGCTGACGCTGACGCAGGACAGGTGCTTCGGCTGGATCTGAGGCGGATGACACATGAGGAAGAAGCTGTTTGAAAATGACTGAGTAAGAATTTCACATCACTGAGCTGAACCCAGCTATATTGACCATTTCTTTATTATTCAGTAAAGAATGGATTAAGGAAGTGATTATTAATATGAATTATTTGTTTTTTATAAATCATCCACTCGTGAATTTTATAATTTAAAGCTGAATCCTTTAACCAAATTTGTAAACAATATCCTTGTTCAAAAAATGTTTTACCATCAGCAAGTAACACAATCGAGAGGCTTCAGGCTTTTACAAATCACATAAGCAGCCAAAATGTGTCGCCAGACCCTGTTAAAAACAAAAGACAAAGTGTCCGATGTCTGGTCGTGACAGGTGTGAGCTTTCCATACCCTAATCATGGCCAGGAATCTGTCCAACAGGTTAACAGCCAGGACAAAGGTCTGCGTGCTGTAACCGAAGAAGCTGGTCAGACTCCACAGATCCTCCACTTTGGCATCTCTGCACTTGGCCGAGATCCGATTGTCATCCTGGAAAACAAAAGATATGCTGTTGATTAACCTGGTTTATCGGCCCACGCTGATGATTGTTGGCAGAATAATATTAAAGAAGCCTGCTAGTCATCTAGTCATAGTGTAAAAGCAGCTCAGACTTGGGACATGGCTGGCATGTGTCATTGAACTTCCAATTGTGGGAAATGTTCAGAAGAAGATTTAATGACCACTGTGAGTTAATGATAAACAAAAATATAAAATGTGCTCACCTCAGTTGTGGACTCAATGAGGTTCAGCCCTGTCTCTTTAGGGAGATAATGAGCCTCCTGCTCATAATTCACCCTCAGTTCCTTCATCAGTTTGAAGGCGTCCATGTCTCGTCTGGCACTGGATGAAGTGATCTTGTGTTTTCACTGCAAAACAGGAAAGCACACAGGTTCAGTAATATTCATGTGTTCTCTGGCCAGTCCAAAATACAAATGCAATCCCCCAAAAAATATCAAGAAATTCAGAAAAATTAGTAGAATGGCATGTACCAACATAATTAATGAACAAGAAATGGAGACTGCTTTAGAACACAACAGCATATTAGAAAAGTGTGTTTTAAAAAAATAGATAAAAATAAAAGGAAATGAGAAAGGGAAACAAACAAGATTTTTTTTTAATCTAATACCTGGACAACTGGACAAATATGGACGTTGCCATATTTATCCATGTTTGTTGAAAACAGACCAAAAACTGTGTTTATCTTTTGTGATATGTGTTGTATTGGCCTTCTTTTGCTCTCAGTCCTAACAAGGGTCACAGCTCAAAGCCCAGCCCACTTCCCTCAGCTGGGCTTCGGTGTCAGATTTCCTCTGGTAGTCGCCTTCTATGTTCCCTGACCTAAAAACAACTGCTTTCCCAAGGTTCACTCTGTTACATAACAATCTAAAACACACAAAAACAGTATCCACGCTGCTGGAAATCCTTAGTTTTATCCTTTTACTTGATGATAACCGAGGAAGCTAACGTTAACCAGCAGCAGCTAGCTAGCTAACGTTAGCGTTTTAAATCCTTTCTGGTAGGAGCGGGGGAGGGGCTGCTTTTTTCGTTCGTGAAATAAAGGTCTACAAAACTATATTGTTCAACACCATTATCAGAAATTATTTTTTTATACATTACAGCTGGCATAAATGTACTAAACCGACCAAAATGTGTGTTGTGGTGGTTTATCTTTGTGAATATAGTCGTGTTAAAAAAGCTCGGAGTCGGATCCAGGGGATACCAACAATAACAGACCAGAAGAAAAAAATATATTTGGAAGGAAATTGTACTTGAAAACGAATGTTTAATAGTTATTTTATGTTTAAACCCCTAAAGAAAAAGAAAAACACTCACTATAAATGCCCCTATTTCCTTTACAGAGATTGCAAATAGAAAATATTCAATACCATTTCAAACGTTCTATACGAGTTCTGTTAAAATTTTGCGATGGGAAAATGTTCGCAGAAAAACAGACGTAATTAATATTCAACAATCATAAGCTTTTCTTAATTAATATTATAGCTAACATTAAAGTAAATAATGGAAGTCCCATTGTCGACCGTTCACTTTCATCCGTTTTCATCCGTCTCTTTCGAGTAAAAAAGTCCGCAGAAGCGAAAAATGTAGTTTGCGTAGGCTGTCATAATGGTATTATGTAATATATATCTTAAAGTTTTACTTTACCTGTTATTGCAAGTTAAATCCACATATCTGTTGTCTTCTGATGTAACCTATAACCTTAGTCCTCTTCTTCTTGTCTTCTCTCTCCTTTCTCTTGTTCTGTCTTTTGTTGATGTTCATAACGCTCACGCCCACATTCCGACGTCACATGGCAGAAACCAATCAAAGGCACCTCCTTTTGGGCTTAACGGTATAAACTATAGCCTACACTTACTATTTTGGTATGTTTTTACTTTATTTCTAACATTATCGTCAAGAGGTTTTTACTTGAGATCGATAATAAATCTTTAAACCACTGATAAATACCACTGGAATCGAAATATTGCAATAGATAGGCTCTATTGAATGAGACAATCCCTCTCTTATTGATTTTCTCCTTAGCCAATCAGCAAGCCGCAGTTTGGTGCGTTCAAATTGTCCGCCCAAAATGGGATACTGTGATTGGCTTATGGATGTACAGTCCTCCTGACACAAATCTAGGCATTACGTAGTGCTAACCATAGACCTACATGCATATGGTGCCAACATAGACAGTTAAAGTGCCAAAGATTAACCGTCTCAGGTAGTGCCTTTTGACTGTTTTTTTTATCAACTGTTTTCCACGAACTTTATTATAAAAGGTCATACACAATATAACATAACATCATAATGTTTATGTTGAAAACGGTTTAGTATGTTAGAGCTTGTTGCAGTGCTAAAAACATAGGGTAACAGATATAGTCATAATATGGGAAATATAAAAGTGAGTAAATGCCCAATAGCCTACATTTATTTATATAGCAACTTTCAACGCAGACTTCACAAAGTGCTTCACAACAGAAGACAAAATAAGTGAAAAAAAAATAGACAATCAATCTGCATTGATAGTCATTATCACCTACATGTAGTCTCATATATAAGCCTAGCCTAATTCTACTAACCTTCATTTTTGTTGTCATAACCACTCAAAGTAAAATTATTTCTTAAATTAGAAGGTCTGTTGTGTTTGTGGCAAAAAAGTTCCCCCTAGGAATGTTTTAAAAAGTTAAAAACAATGTTCTGTAAATAATGTATTTCTGTTCTGTATGTAGGCTTGTATTCTGCAGTCAGATTGATCCAATCAATTGGCATTTCACTACTTAACACAAACCCAACCTCCAAAAAGTTGTTAATCAGGTCAAGTCTGGCATTTAACATATAGAAAGAAACCTTTAAAAAAAACAAAAAACGTTATTAATCCCACAAGGGCAAACTATAACAAACAGGCCTGAATCACACATGCTCAGGACCTCTACATGCACTAATGGAGAGATGTCAGATTGAGGAAAGGCACTCTGAGCAGTTGGGGATTCGGTGCCTTAACAATGGCACCTTGGCAGTGCCAGGAGATGAACTGGCAGCTCAAAAGCTACCAGTCTGGCACCATACTTTAGTCAGTATGGGGACTTGAACCAACGACCCTCTGGATCCCAGCCAAGCTCCCTACGGACTGAGCTACTGCCACCCCCAACAGATCTTCACAACAGGAACTAAACTTCTTTCTCCAACCCTATAGATCCATGAGTTAGAACCATAGATCACAGTTAGTTACAGACAAATAAACATCACATTTTGCAAACTATCATAAATTTGGTTAAGTTGGCCAACAGAAAATTGATGAAAGACACAGAAATAGGCTATGGTTGTTGTTGTTTTTTATTACCACACTGTCATTCCTTGGACAAATGCTACTTGCTCCCACAAAGGATGCTGTGTATTACAATTGGTGCTCACTGTTCTCTGAATTAAATGCCCGGTGACCAACTGAGATCTGTCTCAACTGTGTCTACATTCCAAAGTAAACTGAAAACAATTGTAATTTCTCAGGTTTATGATTATGCCTAATGTATGATGATAAGAATAATGACTTTGTTCAGGACACAAATGGAAGTTCCATAGTACATTAAAGATGACAACTGTGGTTGTGCGGTAGCTGTGGATTCCTTTGGGTGGGGGGTTGCAAATGCATTTTGATAAGCAAAATTACTTGAAATGATGTGCTATAAAAAATAAATTAGTCATATATTTCGTTAGTAAAGTATAAATTTTTAAAGTAGCCCCCATATAGAATATATAATAATAATATGTTCATATGAACTAAAATTAATATAATGGGAATATTCCACAGATGGTTGTTTTCGTTGGCGAATTTGCATTTTCTTAGGATGGCAAAGGAATGTCCCGCCTACTCTGCCTCTGATTGGCTAGTTACTCGTTGCCTTAGTTTGTTGGGCTAAGATCCTGAACCATCACTGGTTAGGGTTAACCCATAGACAGACATGAGGAGTGAGCCAATCAGAGTCAGAGAAAGGCAGCGTAGTCTGAGTAGGGCGGGATATTCCTTCGCCATCCTAGGCCTCCAGTAATGCCTGTAGGTGGGCGGAGCCTCATTCCTCCTCTCTTCCCCCAGCGAGCCCCTTCCTCGGAAGTAGACGATCCGTCTATATTCCGTTCTTTTATTTTTGTATTTTTGTAACCCCTTTTCCCCACCACGTAGCACTATGGACGCAAATATGGACGACTAAACCGAAGAACGGGTCCACGATTTCACCCCTATATTTATCCTTGAATTGAGTGGACCGGATGAAATCCAACTGTGGTTTTCTCCGCTTTGCAGGGGAGGTAAGGCTTGGAGGCTGCGTCTACTTACTGGGTTGGAGTCAGCCATTTAAATGGCCCTGTATTGTATAGTTAGCGTAGTCGTTGCCTTAAACGCGCTCCAACTTATTTACATAACACAATTTGAGAGTACTAGCAAACCATTTCAAAATGTATTTGAAATAACGAATTTGTGCGCAATGTCACGTCATTTGCCAGCGACTAGCTCCATTCCAGGAAATAGTTGCATTCATGATTATGGAAGAAAACTCTAGGTGACGATAATGCACCTGCTTCAAAAAGCCTGGTGGTTTCCAAAAAAGTGGGTCTTCTCTGAGGAGGTTCAAGGTAGTTCCCGACAAAACAAAAAGTATCGTTACGGGCGGTGTCTTCTTTCACCCTATTACACTTTCTACGGTGACTTTTTAAGATTCGTTTTATTGTCGTTCAGCAAAACACAGATATGTAGCTAAAGCATAACGAGCATAACTTATTATTCGAAGTCTAAAAGTTTGTTTCTGTGAGTAACTTAACGTTACGTTTTTGGGGGGTCTTCTTGAACCAATTGTGAACCGTTAAATGAGGGGATAATGTTACACACCATTGAGCATCTTCAATACTCTAAAAAACAAACATGATCAAAAGCTTTCCTTTTGAGAATGTCAGTCAGCTTTGCTTGTTACGTTGTTAACAGCATAGGAAAAATGGATTTGTCCTAAACTATATTATATGGATACATTTTCATGCTGATGATGAGATATGTTGATACTTTTCCTTTATCCTAGTATACCATATTTAATTTTATGTCCGAGTATGAAATATATCTTGATGAAATACATTTTCTGGAGAATCTATTGGTAATCGTTAATTGTTTAAATAGTCCAAAATGTCTGGTTTAAATTAATCTAAATTAAACACACCAGGCAATCAAGGAACTTCATAACATTGGCTCAAAAATGATATTATAATCCAACATGGCTAGAAAGTAGCCCTGCTTATGGATTTGTAATATTACGACCCCAACACACTCAGAGATATTAAAGTGATAGTGGTTACAGTATACACAAGACCTCTGATAGTTGAAAATGTATATCATCACACACAGTATATGGTCATATTGCCCACCCATACTTTGCTCCATTTGCTTGCTTCTTGTGCATTACTGAGTCATTTTATCTACTCAGACCTTTAAAAAAATTAGTTGGAGAGGGAAAAGTTAATTTGTGGCTAGCTAGTTACAACTTGTTAACTAGAGCTACAAGATGTCACTTCATTTTCAGTGGTCTCAAGCCAAAGAGATTGGGAACCAAATTGCTATTAATAGCTAACCTTAAGTAAATAATGTCCATGTTCACACCTCTTTCTTTTCTTTATCCCCAATGCTTTATTAGGCATTGTTTGTTTAAGTACAAATCAAGCTGGGAGAGTTAAAATATGTGATGTCCTGATTTGCTGATTTGCAGGTAGCTGTATCCAGTGGGGAGGTAGGCTTAACCAGGGGAAAGAATGAAGTTCTTCGAACCCTGGGGACGCCAGAAGCTGTCTTTTCTTCTGGAAAAGGCCGCTTCTAGGGAAACTAAGATGTGGAAGGTCTATGTGCCAAAGAAGCCCTCCTCACAGGTGAGGATTTACCTCTGGATGCCACCATTCATTAACTAATGCACTGACGAAATACATCTCAACATTGACAATGTTGGCGTGGGCCAATGATTCTGCTGTGGAATAGCTGCATCTATACTGTTTGACTGAAGCAGCAGTCTCATAAGTTTTTCCCAAGATAACAACTTTCACTCTCTTTAACACTCTTTAGTAGTTTCTGTATATGATCTGCTGTCACAACCAATTGTTTTCAGTAGCTGAAATAGTTTGTGATCTTAATATGAATGATACATTTTTTTTTAAATGTACAACAATGCATTTATTAGAATTCCCAGGTCATTACATACTTGTAATTATGTAACTATGTACTAACGACTAACTGTAACTATGGGCTTACAGCAGATTCAAAACCAGTAAAAAGCATCTTACTTTGTCAAACCCGTCTTTCCGCGTAAAGGTTGAGCAGCTAGAATACAACATCATAAACAATGGAACTGGTAGGGTTAATCAACTAATCATTTCAGTGGTAAATTCCAGTTTTCTTTGTTTTTGATTTAATAATTTAGAAAATGCTTGCAGACTAATTGTCGAAGTAATTCTGAAATTATGATGCAGTTTATAGATTATTTTCCAACGGTTTCTAAAGCGGCTCAGCCAATCCCAATCAAGAACTGGACTGAGCTATCCTTTTAAAAATATGTTATCATAAAGCATGTATCAGAAACACAGTGAGTCACTGAGCAAAGAATCCACTGATGCAAATGTTTTGTTTCGTCACATCCACCATCACCAGACTCAGCTGGTCCCACCTAGTTTCCACGTTTCAAGACACATCCTCAAACTATCACAAATGTTTTGTTTCACCATGCCCTTAGGTAGTCTCTTCCAGTTTACAGGTGCACCCCCACAGGATATCACATGCCTATTTTTCATTACATCATTTCAGATTTGTTTAGCTGTTTTTTATTATTTCAAGGTATCAGTTATTTTGACTCAAATTCTTTTGACCAGTTTAAAAAACAAACAAACTCAGCCAAGTTTGTTGTCTTAGTAATATGTAACTTAGTTTTAGTTCTTAGTAGAGGTGTGACCAGACTTTGTGTGGTTTCTCGTTGAGGTAGAAAGTGTCTCGCAATATCAGTAGACAAGTGGAGAGCAGTAGCCTTCAAATTAGCATTGAAGATTCTTTTGCAGAGTGATAGCAGAAGAAAAAATCTGCCTGTAAAACCCAGCGTTAGAACGTTAGATTACAGCCTCTCTCTCTCTCTCTCTCTCTCTCTCTCTCTCTCTCTCTCTCTCTCTCAGCCTGTCTGTGTTATTCTCTTAATACATCCATGTTCTGTGTGCAGCGTGCAGTTCAATGTGGCCCTGCCTCGCGCAGACCACACTCTTTCTCTTAAGAAAGTTAAAATGAGTTGGTAAATGGACAGCAAAACCTAACTTTACTTTTAATGATATTAAACAAAGAGAAATGTTCTCCATTCATCCTATAATGGTCATAAATAGATACTAGAGTTGCTACTTCCTTATTTATTTGTCTGTTTTGTCTTCACAAAAATCATCTGAGTGTTTGATGGTAGTTTCTTTGTGCTTTAGAATGTAATCAATGTGAAACAATAGTAAAATAAGCTTTATTTCTCTAGATCTGCTGTACAATGAGAAATTCAAGGACAAAACAACTGTTTTCAACTACTGCCAGAAAACGCTTGGTTACATTGTAACCTTGGTTCTCTGAGTAAAGACACTATGTCTCCACCATACATATGGAATAAGTTACAGTGTAGCTGTTAGTTATACAGTAGAGAAGCCAGTTATCTGAGTTTCTGGCAAAACCTTTTAGAGCTCGCTTTTCATTAAGTGACATTTTGACTGAACCCCACGTCCTTTAATCTACATTATTGAGATGAGATGAACATGAGATGAACTTAAATTGTTACACATTTTTCCATAGTTGTCAGTTTTTTGTAACTTTTTATTTTGTCACATCTGTGTTGTGACAATTTTGTCATAATTTTGGTTATCAAAACACGGATTGAAATCCTGATTGGTCCAGAGAAATTCCAAAGAAATAAAAATAAAAAGCGCACAATCTTGCGTTAGTGTGGTCTGCAGTAGTAGACAATAAGGAAGTTATCCATGTATGCTACAGCTACCGTGCATTAGTACGTCTTTGGTAATTTCCTGTGTAGGACTTGTTGCAGTTGCTCTCCCAACATCAAATGTAGTGATTGCAGCCTCATCCAATCAAGCTTATCATGCTAACTGAGCTAATGTGATATACAACAATGTTTCCCTTGTCACTAATCTGCACATGAGAAACTTGCAGTTCTGCAGTAACACCAATAGAAAAATATTGAATATCCTGAAATAAAAAAATATTTTTTTCTGAAAGCATAAGCTGTGAAAGTTTGTCATCACAAGACTGATTTATGACCAAACTTTGTTAAATGTTGACACTGGTTTGTGCGGTAATTGGCTTTCTTTACTTTCTTCAGTCATGTTGTTTTAACTCCTCTGACATTTGTGTCCACTATGTACTTTATTTTTTCCCCTTCGCTATTCTGTTTCTGCATGTGACACTATTGTGGCTACCTGCTCTTTGTTTCCATATTTATCGCTGATCTAAAGCTGTAGCTATTCAAATTAGCCTAAATGGAATTAGCATAAGGGTAATCTTTGACTGTTAATCCAGATCTACTGCTGCTGAGTCACTGCAGCACGTTATGTCTCTCCCAGTTTAATCTGGCCAACGCAATCAACTTCCTGTTGCTCTTTTGTTGTCTAGTTTTATATTTGAGTGTAGCCAGAATCACTAAGCTTGAGAGTTAAAGCCCAGCCGGCTTCCAAGTATATTGTTGATGAATTATGACCTATATGTCTGCACCATAGACAATGTTTATGATCTGCGAACAGTAATTCTGATAATCTGACTGACGCAAACCACTTGCATCTGTCTATTTATGACAACAGTGTTGCCTGCATTATCAGAGTTTGAGTTTGTTCCTTGACTACTGTACTAGTTTTGTACTGTCCACAACAAACCACCCCCATTACTCAGTATTATCACATCCGTGGCTGTATGTCTTGGACACTCAGGGAAAGAGAGGAAGATGTACATGACCTGGTTTCGAGTTAGATTACCTGGTGTGGGATTCTGGCTTATGGCCATACATTCTTAGGGCCATGCAAAATCTTTACAAGACGTTGAGAACATTGAATCCGATTTGGCCATGTTCAAAGCATTCATTGTGGAGGTAGCTGCCCTGATTTGTGGCCAGATGGTTGTTAATGCCTGTCGTAGCAGCAACCAAACAAGCTGCTAAAACTAGCTGTTAAGTAGGCCAGTGCCAATAGCTGAGTTTCAGCACCGATGCCAAAACAATACATCCATACCTTACTTTTGGGAAGTAAACAAAAAAAGCGGACATTAAATGCTGTGTAAGTATAAGCAGGCAGTCTAAAATGAGCACAATTGTGATTTAAATCAGGAAGTATCTAATTAAAGCTTTAGTGCGTAACTTTTTTAAATTAATGAACAGAACACTCATGCCATTGCCAAGTGAGTTGCTGAGATGCAAATCAGCAAAAGAGGAGACAACGGATAGAAGGTAAGAAACTAATCCAGTCTCTCTCCAGACTCAAATACGTTGGAATAAAAAAAAACATGCCCCAGGGGGTAAATAGAGAGGGGCATTAGTGTTGGAGTATTGAGTATTTTGGTCAGCTTGGGATGGGAGGGGAGCAACAATTGTCGTGTCATCTTCTAGTGTAGAGTGACTGAGAGACGGAGGAGAGCAGGGAAAGGAAATGCAAATAGCGGGAATGCAAAATAACGAAACGCAATGTGTGGCGGCTGGTATTTATTGTGGGGTGCACCACCACAAATTAGTCTATATGCTGGAAACACTGATATCTATATAGTCTATGTCTATATCGGTTTCAGAAACATTTTTTCATACTTTCATAAACTTAACTTGTACAGCATTATTTTTCCAATGAATAGACATAACCTGTCAGATGATTAACAAATGGAATTCCTAGAATGCTTTGGGTCAGGTTTTGTCTGTTGAGCTGGTTTGGAAATATGCTGTTCTTTTAGGGAAGTATGTCAGTCACAAAGGCTTTACTAATGATTCAAAACTAGGGGAGTCAGTTAAGTACTATCTAACCCTGTTTGGCCCTTTAGTTGAAACTAGGTCAAGTTTTGCCCTGAAATTGAGCTGTCTTAACGAGAAGCACCTCAAGACTCAGGGCCCCTTTGTTTGTTTTCTCCTATCTTTGTTGAGAAATTGTTTCACTTGTATAAAAGGACCAGTCTTTAGGATTTAATGGGATTTATGGTAGAAATGGAATATAATGTTCATATTTATGTTTTCATTTGTGTTAGCTTAGAATGAGCCCTTTACATCTACATAGTAAGTGGGTCCTAAAATTTGTGAAAATGAAACAAAAATTTGAGGGAATGGGTTTGGCAAATCACCTGAAAACTAAGTTTATTTATGAAGAAGGGTAAAGAAGGATGATTTTTTGTTGTCCTCATTAGTAAACATGGACAAGAACAAGTGTATCAGTCTGTACAAACATCCCAAACATCTAGCTTGATGAGGCTGTTGATATTGTAGTTAACCTTGTTTTTTGTTGTAGGATATAGACATCACCCCTGCCCAGCGAGATGAGGCGGTACGCTGGCTGACAGAGCTCCACAGCAGACTGCAGCTGTACCCGGAGACCCTAGTGTTAGCTGTTAGCATCCTGGACCGCTTCCTTGCTTCCATCAAGGTAAATTGATACCACCAGTTTTACTTTAATACAGATGTTGATGTGAGTGTTAGCATATTAAGTGGAGTTGCTTTTTTAATTGATTGATGAAACGGGTCAGCTGCCTAAAGGACAGTAGTGGGCACTGGTCAATTTTAGAAGGACCTGCTTATTTTTTACGGTGCATTCTTTTAAATGCCTTTTTTTTTCTTTGAAATATTCTGCGTAACAATAAATTACATAAACCGTGATAAAGGCTTTTAACCACATTGCCCACCCCAAGAGGCATCCGTGTCAACGTAATTATTATAGACACTTTATTGTGAAATTGTAAATTTCTGCCTTTTGAAATAAGATTTTTTTTAAGTCAAGCAGTTTAGTTGTGGTGGTAGTTAAAAGCTCTGCAAGCTTAACATCTGAAAACAAACAAAAGGAAAACAAAACCCCTCGCGCTAGACCTAATGTTGGGAGGGAGTTTGGTGAAATATTGTCTGTGGATCAGTGGGAGGTTCTTGATAGCTCTGTCTTTGTTTACCACTGCCGTACAACTATGATGACAAGGCTTTTGTTATAGCTGACAGTTTGCATTTACACAGAAAGAGGAAGCGTCAGTTCTGAATGTCCTGTCCCTCAAGTCAGAACAGATGTCCCACATGTTCCAGTAGAGAATAGACTCCTTCCTTATCCTTCCTCAGTCTAGTACAAAAATGCTGATTCATGTTTTAAATAGTAGTGTTGTAGGAATTATTAATAATCAGTGGTGTCAAACTGGATATTGATGTTCTAAACCATTATTCAGTAACTGTTTTGCTGCCCATATGCAGTTTACAGTGAAAACAATGGTAAACTGATGTACCATTGTTGTAGTCAACACCACCTAAACAGAGTCATCACCAATACCAAGGCAGGGTGAGACCAAGTCAAGACAGAGATAAAGGCAGGGTGAGACTGAGTCAACACCAAGGCAGGGCGAGACCGAGTCAAGACCAAGATCAAGGCAGGGTGAGACTGAGTCAAGACCAAGGCACGGCGAGACCGAGTCAAGACCAAGATCAAGGCAGGGCGAGACCGAGTCAAGACCAAACCATTGCCAGTCCCACAATGCTTATCACGATAAAATGCGGAAAATGCTAACCAAAAGCACTTCTCAAATTGGTCTAAAAGGTCCACATTTCCATAAATTTACACCCACAGAAAACAAATTAAGATTCTTCTCTATTCACCTTGTTTATTTCCTTAAGTTTATCCTGAGAAATGCCTTGATAAAATAATCAAAAAGACAGTTGTGGTCTTGACCGGTCTTGAAATAAAATCCAGAGTCCTATTTATTTGATACCAAGACATCTTTATTGTCTCCCTCAGGTTAAACTCTTTGTGAAACATACACAAACAATGAACGCCACAGAACTTTCTTTTTTTATCTAGTCAGAACAGAAAAGAACAGAAACTACTTTAACGTAGATTTTCCTTCTTTTTCTTTATTACGTAATATCGGATTGGTGCATAAACTCCAATACTTCCCGATACCAGCGTTTTAGGCAGTATTGGAGGCCATACTGGTATCTGTATCGGAACATCTCTAATTGAGACCGGTCTAGAGACCAAGAACGGTCTTGAGTACTGCAACGCTGTGATGTACTACTAAAAATGTGTACTTATTTTTAAAACTATGAGTTTGATTGATTTCAGACACAGGGAAGCATCGGCAGGCTGTTCATTTCTAGTTGGCGAAATTAAGGATGTTGTGTAGACTTTATCAGCTTTAGCTAGCTGTAGAAATTAAACAAACTTTAGCTCCATTAGTATGTTGGATCTCCGTCTCTACCTGACCTTTTTAATGTTCCCCACTGCATGTTAAAATGCCTGCTGGGAAAGAGGTCTCTATAATCCCTAGTTTGTACATAGCCACATGAGAAAAGGTCCAGGCAACATAAATTAAAACACCTATGTGGTCATTAAAGGACATTAAAGAGAAGTTCAACACAAAACAAAATAATTATTAATCAAAATCACAATCTTTGTTGTCTTCTTCTTCTTCTTGTTTCCTTTCAGCAAACTGCTGTAAAAGTAACTATAAATATTTTATTGATTTAATGATTGATGGGAATATTTGTCGTCAGGCCCGTCCAAAATACCTGCGCTGCATAGCTATTGCCTGCTTCTTCCTGGCTGCTAAGACCTGCGAGGAGGATGAGGTGAACACACACACACACACACACACACACACACACACACACACACACACACAATCGGGCACTACACATTGAGGTGCAAAATAAAACTATGCAAATTGAATAGATCTTTACAGTCCCTGACAAAAGTCTTGTCGCTTGTGTACAAATTGACCTGAAGTGCCGCTGAAATATATTTCTAATCAAGATTTATTTACAAGAAATTGCTCATTTTAATCCCAACAGCTTTTGTAATAATGTTTCAGTGCAAAACAAAACTGTCAAAAAGTATTCTAATATTCACAGCTTGGTAAAGCCCATTGAGTCAATTTTTGCAAAGACATAAGTGTTGTCGCCTTGTCATATGAGCTTCACCTGTGACTAATAATGGATCAATTAGGTCTCAGGTGTGTATAAAAACAACCCCAGTACACTAGACCTTCACTGCAACTAGACCTCTGCAAACATGCCTAAGATTCACCCTGAGTTTTGATTATCAAGAGGCTGAAGACCAGATCCACTGCTGATGTGACACCTTCAATGTGTCTCAGCGTCAAGTACAGAGGCTTAAAAAAACATTTGAAGACACTGGTGATGTTTTTGACAAGCCCAGGTCAGGCAGACCCCGCAAGACAACTGCTCGAGAGGGAACGTTTGAAAATCCAAGGCCAGCCCATTTTCCACTGCAGCAGAGCTCCACGAGACCTGGTCACCTGAAGTCCCTGTGTCAACCTGAACAGTTTGTCGGATGCTGTCTTGAAATGGCCTCCATGGTTGAATCAGTGCCCAGAAGCAGCACTAACAAAAGACAATTGAAAAACTGTGTGGCATTTGCCAAGGCCACAGCCTGCAAAGGATGGACGCTGGAGAAGTAAGAAAGTGGATTTTTCAGTGAATCTTCTGTTGAATTACACCACAGTTGCCGCAAATATTGCAGGACACCTACTGGAGCCCACATGAATCCAGATTCACCCAGAAAACAGTGAAGTTTGGTGGCGGAAAAATCATGGTCTGGGGTTACATCCAGTATGGGGGTGTGCGGAGATCTGCAGGGTGGAAGGCACATCAATAGTCTCAAATACCAGAAATCTTAGCTACCTTTTAATTCCCAACCATAAAAGAGGCCAAATTCTCCAGCAGGATGGTGCTCCATTGCATACTTCCATCTCCACTTCAAAGTTCCTCAAGGCAAAGAAGATCAAGATGCTCCAGGATTGGCCGGCCCAGTCACCAGACATGAACATCATTGAGCATATGGGGGTAGATGAAGAGGAAGCATGGAAGACCAAACCAAAGAATATTGATGAACTCTGGGAGGCATGCCAGACTGCTTTCCTAGCTATTCCTGATGATCAATACATTGTATGAATCCTTGCCAAACCGCATGGATGCAGTCCTTCAAGCTTAGGAAGTCATACAAGATATTACATTTGAATCTCACAGCACCACTATTTAATTTGCTGACTATTTTAGTATTTGCAGTAAATTTGTTCAATTTATGTATAGGCGACAAAACTTTTGTCTTGCTAAAATTGGACCTTTCTGTCTTGTTTAAATGATAAATCTTGTTTCAGTGAAACTAATTTAT
>NC_045748.1:20117052-20149348 GCF_008692095.1 Etheostoma spectabile | reverse complement strand
TCCTTATTTATTGTCTGTTTTGTCTTCACAAAAAATCATCTGAGTGTTTGATGGTAGTTTCTTTGTGCTTTAGAAGTAATCAATGTGAAACAATAGTAAAATAAGCTTTATTTCTCTAGATCTGCTGTACAATGAGAAATTCAAGGACAAAACAACTGTTTTCAACTACTGCCAGAAAACGCTTGGTTACATTGTAACCTTGGTTCTCTGAGTAAAGACACTATGTCTCCACCATACATATGGAATAAGTTACGTGTAGCTGTAGTTATTACAGTAGAGAAGCCAGTTATCTGAGTTTCTGGCAAAACCTTTTAGAGCTCGCTTTTCATTAAGTGACATTTTGACTGAACCCACGTCCTTTAATCTACATTATTGAGAGAGATGAACATGAGATGAACTTAAATTGTTACACATTTTCCATAGTTGTCAGTTTTTTGTAACTTTTTATTTGTCACATCGTGTTGTGACAATTTTGTCATAATTTTGGTTATCAAAACACGGATTGAAATCCTGATTGGTCCAGAGAAATTCCAAAGAAATAAAAATAAAAAGCGCACAATCTTGCGTTAGTGTGGTCTGCAGTAGTAGACAATAAGGAAGTTATCCATGTATGCTACAGCTACCGTGCATTAGTACGTCTTGGTAATTTCCTGTGTAGGACTTGTTTGCAGTTGCTCTCCCAACATCAAATGTAGTGATTGCAGCCTCATCCAATCAAGCTTATCATGCTAACTGAGCTAATGTGATATACAACAATGTTTCCCTTGTCACTAATCTGCACCTGAGAAACTTGCAGTTCTGCAGTAACACCAATAGAAAAATATTGAATATCCTGAAATAAAAAATATTTTTTTCTGAAAGCATAAGCTGTGAAAGTTTGTCATCACAAGACTGATTTATGACCAAACTTTGTTAAATGTTGACATGGTTTGTGCGGTAATTGGCTTTTCTTTACTTTCTTCAGTCATGTTTTAACTCCTCTGACATTTGTGTCCACTATGTACTTTATTTTTTCCCCTTCGCTATTCTGTTTCTGCATGTGACACTATTGTGGCTACCTGCTCTTTGTTTCATATTTATCGCTGATCTAAAGCTGTAGCTATTCAAATTAGCCTAAATGGAATTAGCATAAGGGTACATTTGACTGTTAATCCAGATCTACTGCTGCTGAGTCACTGCAGCACGTTATGTCTCTCCCAGTTTAATCTGGCCAACGCAATCAACTTCCTGTTGCTCTTTGTTGTCTAGTTTTATTTTGAGTGTAGCCAGAATCACTAAGCTTGAGAGTTAAAGCCCAGCCGGCTTCCAAGTATATTGTTGATGAATTATGACCTATATGTCTGCACCATAGACAATGTTTATGATCTGCGAACAGTAATTCTGATAATCTGACTGACGCAAACCACTTGCATCTGTCTATTTATGACAACAGTGTTGCCTGGATTATCAGAGTTTGAGTTTGTTCCTTGACTACTGTACTAGTTTTGTACTGTCCACAACAAACCACCCCATTACTCAGTATTATCACATCCGGGCTGTATGTCTTGGACACTCAGGGAAAGAGAGGAAGATGTACATGACCTGGTTTCGAGTTAGATTACCTGGTGGGATTCTGGCTTATGGCCATACATTCTTAGGGCCATGCAAAATCTTTACAAGACGTTGAGAACATGAATCCGATTTGGCCATGTTCAAAGCATTCATTGTGGAGGTAGCTGCCCTGTTTGTGGCCAGATGGTTGTTAAGCCTGTCGTAGCAGCAACCAAACAAGCTGCTAAAACTAGCTGTTAAGTAGGCCAGTGCCAATAGCTGAGTTTCAGCACCGATGCCAAAACAATACATCCATACCTTACTTTGGGAAGTAAACAAAAAAAGCGGACATTAAATGCTGTGTAAGTATAAGCAGGCAGTCTAAAAGAGACAATTGTGATTAAATCAGGAAGTATCTAATTAAGCTTTAGTGCGTAACTTTTTAAATTAATGAACAGAACACTCATGCATTGCCAAGTGAGTTGCTGAGATGCAAATCAGCAAAAGAGGAGACAACGGATAGAAGGTAAGAAACTAATCCAGTCTCTCTCCAGACTCAAATACGTTGGAATAAAAAAAAAATGCCCCAGGGGGTAAATAGAGAGGGGCATTAGTGTTGGAGTATTGTAGTTTTTGGTCAGCTTGGATGGGAGGGGAGCAACAATTGTCGTGTCATCTTCTAGTGTAGAGTGACTGAGAGACGGAGGAGAGCAGGGAAAGGAAATGCAAATAGCGGGAATGCAAAATAACGAAACGCAATGTGTGGCGGCTGGATTATTTGTGGGGTGCACCACCACAAATTGTCTATATGCTGAAACACTGATTCTATATGTCTATGTCTATATCGGTTTCAGAAACTTTTTTCATACTTTCAAAACTTAACTTGTACAGCATTATTTTTCCAATGAATAGACATAACCTGTCAGATGATAACAAATGGAATTCCTAGAATGCTTTGGGTCAGGTTTTGTCTGTTGAGTGGTTTGGAAATATGCTGTTCTTTTAGGGAAGTATGTCAGTCACAAAGGCTTACTAATGATTCAAAACTAGGGGAGTCAGTTAAGGATATCAACCCTGTTTGGCCCTTTAGTTGAAACTAGGTCAAGTTTTGCCCTGAAATGTAGCTGTCTTAACGAAAGCACACTCAAGACTCAGGGCCCCTTTGTTTGTTTTCTCCATCTTTGTGTGAGAAATGTTTCACTTGTATAAAAGGACCAGTCTTTAGGTTTAAGGGATTTATGGTAGAATGGATATAATGTTCATATTTATGTTT
Source organism: Etheostoma spectabile (assembly GCF_008692095.1). Classification (NCBI taxonomy): domain Eukaryota; kingdom Metazoa; phylum Chordata; class Actinopteri; order Perciformes; family Percidae; genus Etheostoma; species Etheostoma spectabile. The sequence continues at coordinate 20,146,545 of NC_045748.1, read as the reverse complement.
TCATTTGTGTTAGCTTAGAATGAGCCCTTTACATCTACATAGTAAGTGGGTCCTAAAATTTGTGAAAATGAAACAAAAATTTGAGGAATGGGTTTGGCAAATCACCTGAAAACTAAGTTTATTTGAAGAAGGGTAAAGAAGGATGATTTTTTGTTGTCCTCATTAGTAAACATGGACAAGAACAAGTGTATCGTCTGTACAAACATCCCAAACATAGCTTGATGAGGCTGTTGATATTGTAGTTAACCTTGTTTTTTGTTGTAGGATATAGAACATCACCCTGCCCAGGAGATGAGGCGGTCGCTGGCTGACAGAGCTCCACAGCAGACTGCAGCTGTACCCGGAGACCCTAGTGTTAGCTGTTAGCATCCTGGACCGCTTCCTTGCTTCCATCAAGGTAAATTGATACCACCAGTTTACTTTAATACAGATGTTGATGTGAGTGTTAGCATATTAAGTGGAGTTGCTTTTTTAATTGATTGATGAACGGGTCAGCTGCCTAAAGGACAGTAGTGGGCACTGGTCAATTTTAGAAGGACCTGCTTATTTTTACGGTGCATTCTTTTAAATGCCTTTTTTTTCTTTGAAATATTCTGCGTAACAATAAATTACATAAACCGTGATAAGAGCTTTTAACCACATTGCCCACCCAAGAGGCATCCGTGTCAACGTAATTATATAGACACTTTATTGTGAAATTGTAAATTTCTGCCTTTTGAAATAAGATTTTTTTTAAGTCAAGCAGTTTAGTTGTGGTGGTAGTTAAAAGCTCTGCAAGCTTAACATCTGAAAACAACAAAAAGGAAAACAAAACCCCTCGCGCTAGACCTAATGTTGGGAGGGAGTTTGGTGAAATATTGTCTGTGGATCAGTGGGAGGTTCTTGATAGCTCTGTCTTTGTTTACCACTGCCGTACAACTATGATGACAAGGCTTTTGTTATAGCTGACAGTTTGCATTTACACAGAAAGAGGAAGCGTCAGTCTGAATGCCTGTCCCTCAAGTCAGAACAGATGTCCCACATGTTCCAGTAGAGAATAGACTCCTTCCTTATCCTTCCTCAGTCTAGTACAAAAATGCTGATTCATGTTTTAAATAGTAGTGTTTAGAATTATTAATAATCAGTGGTGTCAAACTGGATATTGATGTTCTAAACCATTATTCAGTAACTGTTTTGCTGCCCATATGCAGTTTACAGTGAAAACAATGGTAAACTGATGTACCATTGTTGTAGTCAACACCCCCTAAACAGAGTCATCACCAATACCAAGGCAGGGTGAGCCAAGTCAAGACAGAGATAAAGGCAGGGTGAGACTGAGTCAACACCAAGGCAGGGCGAGACCGAGTCAAGACCAAGATCAAGGCAGGGTGAGACTGAGTCAGACCAAGGCACGGCGAGACCGAGTCAAGACCAAGATCAGGCAGGGCGAGACGAGTCAAGACCAAACCATTGCCAGTCCCACAATGCTTATCACGATAAAATGCGGAAAATGTAACCAAAAGCACTTCTCAAATTGGTCTAAAAGGTCCACATTTCCATAAATTTACACCCACAGAAAACAAATTAAGATTCTTCTCATTCACCTTGTTTATTTCCTTAAGTTTATCCTGAGAAATGCTTGATAAAATAACAAAAAGACAGTTGTGGTCTTGACCGGTCTTGAAATAAAATCCAGAGTCCTATTTATTTGATACAAGACATCTTTATTGTCTCCCTCAGGTTAAACTCTTTGTGAAACATACACAAACAATGAACGCCACAGAACTTTCTTTTTTTATCTAGTCAGAACAGAAAAGAACAGAAACACTTTAACGTAGATTTTCCTTCTTTTTCTTTATTACGTAATACGGATTGGTGCATAAACTCCAATACTTCCCGATACCAGCGTTTTAGGCAGTATTGGAGGCCATACTGGATCTGTATCGGAACATCTCTAATTGAGGACCGGTCTAGAGACCAAGAACGGTCTTGAGTACTGCAACGCTGTGATGTACTACTAAAAATGTGTACTTATTTTAAAACTATGAGTTTGATTGATTTCAGAACAGGGAAGCATCGGCAGGCTGTTCATTTCTAGTTGGCGAAATTAAGGAGTTGTGTAGACTTTATCAGCTTTAGCTAGCTGTAGAAATTAAACAAACTTTAGCTCCATTAGTATGTTGGATCTCCGTCTCTACCTGACCTTTTTAATGTTCCCCACTGCATGTTAAAATGCCTGCTGGGAAAGAGGTCTATAATCCCTAGTTTGTACATAGCCACATGAGAAAAGGTCCAGGCAACATAAATTAAAACACCTATGTGGTCATTAAAGGACATTAAAGAGAAGTTCAACACAAAACAAAATAATTATTAATCAAAATCACAATCTTTGTTGTCTTCTTCTTCTTCTTGTTTCCTTTCAGCAAACTGCTGTAAAAGTAACTATAAATATTTTATTGATTTAGATTGATGGGAATATTTGTCGTCAGGCCCGTCCAAAATACCTGCGCTGCATAGCTATTGCCTGCTTCTTCCTGGCTGCTAAGACCTGCGAGGAGGGATGGGTGAACACACACACACACACACACACAACACACACACACACACACACACACATCGGGCACTACACATTGAGGTGCAAATAAAACTATGCAAATTGAATAGATCTTTACAGTCCCTGACAAAAGTCTTGTCGCTTGTGTACAATTGACCTGAAGTGCCGCTGAAATATATTTCTAATCAAGATTTATTTACAAGAAATTGCTCATTTTAATCCAACAGCTTTTGTAATAATTTTCAGTGCAAAACAAAACTGTCAAAAAGTATTCTAATATTCACAGCTTGGTAAAGCCCATTGAGTCAATTTTGCAAAGACATAAGTGTTGTCGCTTGTCATATGAGCTTCACCTGTGACTAATAATGGATCAATTAGGTCTCAGGTGTGTATAAAAACAACCCCAGTACACTAGACCTTCACTGCAACTAGACCTCTGCAAACATGCCTAAGATTCACCCTGAGTTTTGATTATCAAGAGGCTGAAGACAGATCCACTGCTGATGTGACACCTTCAATGTGTCTCAGCGTCAAGTACAGAGGCTTAAAAAAACATTTGAAGACACTGGTGATGTTTTTGACAAGCCCAGGTCAGGCAGACCCCGCAAGACAACTGCTCGAGAGGACCGTTTGAAAATCCAAGGCCAGCCCATTTTCCACTGCAGCAGAGCTCCACGAGACCTGGTCACCTGAAGTCCCTGTGTCAACCTGAACAGTTTGTCGGATGCTGTCTTGAAATGGCCTCCATGGTTGAATCAGTGCCCAGAAGCCAGCACTAAACAAAAGACAATTGAAAAACTGTGTGGCATTTGCCAAGGCCCACAGCCTGCAAAGGATGGACGCTGGAGAAGTAAGAAAGTGGATTTTTCAGTGAATCTTCTGTTGAATTACACCACAGTTGCCGCAAATATTGCAGGACACCTACTGGAGCCCACATGAATCCAGATTCACCCAGAAAACAGTGAGTTTGGTGGCGGAAAAATCATGGTCTGGGGTTACATCCAGTATGGGGGTGTGCGGAGATCTGCAGGGTGGAAGGCACATCAATAGTCTCAAATACCAGAAATCTTAGCTACCTTTTATATTCCCAACCATAAAAGAGGCCAAATTCTCCAGCAGGATGGTGCTCCATTGCATACTTCCATCTCCACTTCAAAGTTCCTCAAGGCAAAGAAGATCAAGATGCTCCAGGATTGGCCGGCCCAGTCACCAGACATGAACATCATTGAGCATATGTGGGGTAGGATGAAAGAGGAAGCATGGAAGACCAAACCAAAGAATATTGATGAACTCTGGGAGGCATGCCAGACTGCTTTCCTAGCTATTCCTGATGATCAATACATTGTATGAATCCTTGCCAAACCGCATGGATGCAGTCCTTCAAGCTTATGGAAGTCATACAAGATATTACATTTGAATCTCACAGCACCACTATTTAATTTGCTGACATATTTTAGTATTTGCAGTAAATTTGTTCAATTTATGTATAGGCGACAAAACTTTTGTCTTGCTAAAATTGGACCTTTCTGTCTTGTTTAAATGATAAATCTGTTTCAGTGAAACTAATTTATTTCAGTGCATTGAAATCATTGGGAGGGTTTAGCTTTTCATATGAGACTATTCTTACACCAATTGATTAATTAAAAGTCAGGTTAATAGCAGGTGTTTCTACAAAATAGATAAGCGACAAGACTTTTGTCAGGGACTGTATATCAGAGATCACACCACCCAAAGTCAGACCAGAAGTTTAAAGTGGGGGACAATACCCCCCTTCCCTTTTGTGACTGCATCTTGAATGGTTGTGATGTTAGTGTGGGGAAAAAAATCTGTCCATAGACAGACATTAACAGCTGGCAAGGTACTCAAAACTGCCTCTGTTGTAGTTCCCGCTACAGAAAGTGTAGATATTCGCGTTTCATTACTCGCATGAGTTTCATTCCAGGATCATTTTGTGATCATTTGTATCTACTTGCGTTACTTGCGTTGGTGTGGACGTAAAAGCACCAATGTTTCTTTCCTTCATTAAAATGGCCAAAAAAACTATTGTTGCTTTGTACCTATATGTCAAAAAAGTGTCTCATCTGGTTTAATAACATTATCTGGAGGAGAAAAAATCATGGGAATTAGACTGCCACTTCCAGCGCTACTTGAAAACCAGATTTTGCTGTGATTTAATTGCAATAAACAGATAAATAATAATGCGAAATAACTACATCAGTTGATCCAATGATGATAATTTGAAAAAGTCTGAATTTTATCAAATCTAACTGCAAACAGATTTTAAATGGTTGTTTTCTGTATGAAGTTCGGATTGATCAGGGCATCAACACAACAGACATTCATTTATTTTCAGAACTTACAGGGTAGACCAACTTCCTCGCTTACTTTTCCCCAAGAAAACTCCCTGTTTCATCCAGTCTCTGTACAAATATAAGGTACTACAGAGCTCTGGGATCCCACAGATGGCTACACTATTTTATTCCTTCATTTCTGATTAAGCAATGTCAGGACAGCAGGAGGATTGAAACACTTGATTGGCTTTCCACACAGCGTCACGCGTGTTTCCGCATCTGTGCATAGACTTTGTATGTAATCACGCTGCCGCAAAAAGCCTTGGTGTGAACACGCCTTAACAGGACCTGCACGCGACCTGACTGGCGACAAAATTCGCAGCCATTTATAATGTATGGGAAGTGACTAAATTCATTACACAAAGCGTGCTAGGATACCTGGGCATGGAGTGATATTAAAAGTGTGTGTACGTGTGTGTGTGTGTACGTGTGTGTGTATGTGTGTGTGTACGTGTGCGTACGTGGGTGTGTCAGCGTGTGCCCTCCCTGAAAGAGATGGCTGCCTCCAGCAACTGTGGCTGTTCTCCATCAGAGATCCTGAGGATGGAGAGGATCATCCTGGACAAACTGAACTGGGATCTGCACACCGCCACAGCACTGGACTTCCTTCACATCGTACGTCTGTCTCTCTTCATGTGATGTTTTAATAAATGAATACAAATCTGGTTCCTACCATCTGCAGATGTTAAACAGCACTTAACATTTCCCCCCCTAGTGCCATCTGTCATGGAGACATTATCATAACAACAATAAGTACTGTATAATTTAAATAAATAATGGAACAAAACATGATTTACTTCTTAAAGGAACACGCCACCGTTTTTTGAACTATCACACTTATCACGCTCTCCCCTTGCTGTAAATAGGTGGGCTGCGAATTCACAAGCATTGCTATTTGTACTCGTTGTGAATATGCAGGCAACGAGAAGTAATTAGGTTGTTGTTTTTTATTGACTCACTTTTACTCACAACATGCTAACCAGCAACATAGGATTCCATTCATGACGCTAAGCTAACTAGTGGCTTAGACAACGGACTAAAACAACGCATGCATTGAGAAAAAATATGCTTTGGCCCACCTTTCTACAGCTAGGGGAGACTGTGATAAGCCCTATTTCAACAAACCGTGGTGTGTTCCTTTGAAATGTACTGGATTTATACGTACATTAACCTAAATTCATTCCCAGCCAAAAATGTAATGCTGATTGTCTTTTGCTCCAACTCCTTCTCTTCTATAGTTTCATGCGATGGTGCTATCATGTCGTTCTGGGTTTTTGAACTCCATGTTGGGACTGAACCGCTCTCAGCACCTCACTCTGCTCACACGGCAACTCTATAACTGTCTGGCTGACCACACACTCTTACAGGTGGAAACACACACATTCTCACTTTAGATAGATATCTCTGCTCCTCTGTAGTTATGTAACACTGGTAAATCTAAGCAAGCACAAACCCTGAACATGTTTGTCCCTTATGTGTTCCTGTAGCTCAGAGGATCCATGCTGGCCTTGGCCCTAATCACCCTGGACCTGGAGACCTGTTGTCCTGACTGGCTGGCTCTTACCATTGACCTGCTGAGGAAGGCACAGGTATCAGACCGACTCGCTACAGAATCAGAATAAGATTTATCGCCAAAGTAAGTTTTCACTTACTTTGCCTTGGTGTTTCGTACACACAAACATAATAAAGGTAAATAAACAATAAAGCAAAGTATTCCAACAGTTAGAAACATAAATAAAGAATAGAACTATTACAATCACAAATATGTAAAATGTAACCGTTTTAGAATTAGATAAGAGGACCATACAGTTTTGTGCAAGATGTGCAAAAATCTTGATCAGTGGATGTGCAAAAGTTCATAAGAATAAGAATAACTTATATTTACAAAGCACCTCTCACGAAACTCAAGGACAGTTTACAGAGTGGACAGTATAAATAATATGTGCACTGGTTATATTAGCCCAGGAAGTTTCCCCAAAGACTCACAGACACTGTAAAACGGTGGATACATTTTTTTAAAGATAATGTTTTGGGCTTTTTATGGCCTTTACATCGACAGGATAGCTTGAAGACAGAAAAGGGGAGAGGGGGGACGACATGCAGCAAAAGGCTGCGGGTTGGATTAGAACCCGGGCCGCTTCAAGGACTCAGCCTACACGCGGCAGACACTCTACTGAGTTAGCTAGAGGTTGCCCAAGGATAAAAAAATAAAAAAATCGTAGTCACAAACCCCACGAAATGACTCTTTTCTGAAAACGGTCCATTCGGTCTGATAACATCCGGCTCACTAATCTCTCACCTCACTGAACGAACAAATGTTTCTAAAAAAAGTACATTTTGCTGTACATCACGCTAAGAGTACACCAGTTTTGTGTGGGTTTGAGCTTTTAGATAAGCTATCTCGCTGTAAATAGTGCGTGGGAGCTGCGTGTGTCCTTGCTGGTATAGAGGCTAATGCAGTACTATAGAGATGGAGAAGGTTAATGCCTTAATGGCCCATCAGCAATAACAAAAGCATAGGACAGAAGCTCTTGGTGATTATAGTACCGCTGAAAGCCCTAGCAGTGCCAGCGTTAAACCGTTCCCTGTCCCTACTTTAGCTGTGAACAAGGCTTTGACAATGTTGTAACTCACCCTGAATGTGATGCTACACAAATGTCCTCACAGAAGCTTATGTATAACGTCACAGCACTTTTTTATTTTTATTGAAAGGTTCAATTTGTGGCCAATCAGAAGCTCTAAAATGCTCAGCGTAGATCATGGGACCAAAACAAACTAACAGAAGTGTTGATTGAGAAGCAGCCAAAACTAAACTAACTTGTTGCTCCCATTAACAATATTAGCTGCTCTGTTTTAACACTGTAAAAACTTGCATGCAGGCTGAAATTCAACTGTGTTTTTTTGTCAGGATTAAACTATGGCTAATGTATGCAGGGTAAAGTGCAATGGTAAAAACGTTGGCCATCACAGCTTTTTAATATGGTAAAAAGTCAATAAGTTGTGCTTACGTAGTTGTCCTTAAGCTCATTGTCCCTGATTCTGTAGCAAGGCAGTGCCTTGCTCAGGTTGAGCCTCAGGGTGGCACTGCTGTGAAGCAGTTCTTGAGTGTCAACCACACTAGCCAGGAGGAAACAGCAGTTTTACCTGCAGCGATTATCCGTCACACAGCATATCACATTGCATGTAAAGTTGTCAAATAAAACTGTCCAACTCAATCAACTCAAGTTTAATAGGTGATCATCCACATAAGGAAGATAGTTAAAGAAGATAGTTATCGGGTACGTTTGTTTCAGTTAATGCCATGATCTGGGTGAATACTTAATTCTGGTGTCCCTAAAAAAGTGATGTAGGACACCTACTAAAGAAGGTCTGGTGAAACTAAGAGTTTACTGCTCTAAATTAATGGGCTACATTAAAAAAAAGAAGTAAGTTACACTCAAAACTGTCCCTGTGAACTGACTTTTGTTTCACATCCTGTGAAATACACATACAAGCTGCGGCTGACAGTACAACTGGCGCATCATTAAAGGTGCCGTAGGTAAGCCTATGGGATGGGAATTATTGTTCCCGGTATTAGTCAAACCCTAAGGTGTAACCAGGGAAACAGAGTTATTGTTTAAAAAAACTTTGTATGTTGATTGTAAAATGCATTAAAATATGAATGAGTGGTTTAAAAAAAGTTATTTGGCAAGTGATCATGGTATAAGCATTTTTGTATTATGTTTTCCATAAAAACCTGACAATGGACACCTCGTCAGGACATTAACCGTTACTTGTAAGACATCTTTAGAAATACACTTAAATCAAATTTGTATTCTTATCGTGTCTATTATTTTTGTTCATTCAGTTTTATTCATAGTATCATATCATACAAGAGTTATCTCAAGACTCTACAGATAGAGTAGGCCTAGACTCCACTCTATAATTTACAAAGACCCAACAGTTCCAGTAATTCCCCCAAGAGCAAGCATTTAGTGCGACAGTGGTGAGGAAAAAATGTCCTTTTAGGGAGAAACCTCGGGTGATGAGGAATACTCCCCTTTAGGGAGAAACCTCGAACAGACCTAGGCTCTTGGCAGGCGGGGTCTGATGCTGCCAGTTGGCGGTACGGTCTAAGCACTGAGCCTTGTGGAACGCTATGGATAACTTTGGCTTGCCTGGTGGATTTATTGTTAACATTCCCAAATTGAGATTGATCATATAAATAGGACTTAAACCAGTTCAGTGCAATTCTTTTATTGCCAACTAAATGTTCCGGTCTCTGTAACAGGATGGTGTGGTCAATTGTGTTGAATGCAGCAGTAAGATCTAGTAAGGCAAGCACTAAGGCAATCATTGTCAATGTCCACATGGATATTAAAATCACCTACACTAAGTTCTTTGTCTGATTTAAGGACTATACATGATAAAAACTCTGAGAATTCAGATAAAAATTCAGAATATGATCCTGGTCCTATAAACCACAACAAATATGATTAACTGTAGTTTTTTCAATGTTGAAGATTAAGAACAAGGCTTTCAAACGAGTTATAATTTAGTTAAGGATTAATTAACAGGCTTGAATCAAAGATAGCTGCAACCCCCCCCCCCCCATGTCTTTTTAAATTTCAAAATCCGATAAAACAGATTTACTTCCATACAAATTATCTCTCCAGCTGAATTAAGCTAACAAAGGTAACTAGATGAGAATCAACAGGAACATTTAAACTGCTGAACATCATTATAGCAATGCTTAGCCACGTTTGAAGAGCACAGCCCTGTTAAGGCTCAAAGAATAATGAAATCACCAGTATATTGTTTCACATTTTTATATTGTGGCTGTAATGAACACTGCAGGATATATTTCTTATTTGCTGTCTTCATCTCCTTTATTCTGTTTGTCCTTTACTCCTCTTCCCTCTCTCTTAGATCGACAGCTCCGAGTTGATTTGGAGTCGAGAGCTTGTGGCTCGTAGTCTGTCCACACTGAGATCTTCCCTGCCTCCAAACACTGTCTACATCTACCAACCCCTTCAGAGCCAAACCACCCTGCAGCCTCCAGACCAGGACCCCACACTCCCCTGCTGCACACTGGGTATGTTTAAAGGGGACCTCCACCCATTTTACACATCAAAGTCTGTTAACAGGTGTTAGAGAGTACTACTGCAAAATGAAAAAAGTTGTATAAAGACTTTTTTTGGCTCCAGAGGAAGCTCTGTGAAGTCTGATAAATGTCTCCAAGTCAGCATCTGTTGGGACTGAAGACTTGTTAAAAAATGGAAATCTAATGATCCGAGTAGACAGCTCTAGGTAAGTTCCCCCCTGGCAGAAGAATGTGTCCCAAAATGTGTCCTGAGTGACCACTGATTGGATCTCACTTCTCCGCTCCATATGATGCTGTGTCCATATGTTAGTGAGGTAGGAGGTCCTAACCTCAGTCTAAAGCAAACGTAATTGTTCAAATCGGAGAGCCAGACAAAAGCAAACAATCAGCAATCCCTAGCGAATCTTCCTCCCTGTGATAAACAACATTTGCAAACAAGCTCTACTTAGTGTAATGCCTATGATCGGGAGGCCACTGGCAGACCTGCTGCTGGATGAAAAAATATATATTTAATATACAACAACTAGATCTGATCAGGCAATCTGATTGTTCAACTAGACATTTAGAAAGTGGTCAAATCATCATGACAGAACACCCAGAGCCATTTGAGCACACCAGGCTCATCAGTCGTCACAAATGTTCTTCTTTTCCAATGTCAACATTACAGAGTTGAATCAAAAACGATTTTTAAACATTTGTACTCATGAAAATAAATTGGGAACCACAGTGGAACACACAGACACTCTTTAACATGTTTATATAAAGTGATTCATCGGGTTAAACGACTGCATTTTTGGAGTTAACTGTTACTTGAAATGTTTGGATAAAATCAACTATTCTGCTGACGCTACATGTGAAGTTTGTTGACTTAAAGGAGCTAAATATGTCAATTTCTTTTCAGCACATGTCTTAGTTACAATACAATTGAACCCTTATCCTTTCCCTCATAGAGAAAAATATAACTCTGAACATAGCACAGAGCAACTGCTGTTCCTATGTGGAATGTCTCCTCGTAAGCAAAAGTAGTAGACCCGACTTGAGCACAGTCCTGTAACCAATCATGCTTTAGACTGAGGTTAGGACCTGCCACCTCATTAAAATATGGACACATAAATAGAGAAAGAAAGAAATGTAGCTGAACTAAAATGTAGAAATACATTTTAAGCATTTCTGTATTTATGCCGCGTTTAATTATAAACGTTTCAATATTTGTTAATGTAATATGTATTTATTTTCTGAAGACTTAAGTTCTATTTTGTGTGTGTGCATGTGTGTATCAGTTAGTCTCACATAAATTAGGGCTGCTCAGTTAACCTTTTTTGGATTCCAATTGCTCACCCTCAAAGGGGAGAGGAGAGTGGATGGCTGTGAGTTGTGTAATTGAGACTTCATGACATTTTTTAAAATACTAAAAGGAGCGGCAGCAGTCGCTCTTTTAGGGGCGGGTCAAATGTGTATATATAAATATGTGTGTGTATATTATTTAGCACATACAACAATGGTGTGTTATATAAATAACACTACATAGTTTTTCTCCATTAGTGTTTTTGTGGTTGTGTCAAAATCGTAATCACGTTTAAAATATTTGATACATGCACAGCCCTAACAAATCATACATTGGAAACGTGCAATGACTAATGAAAAGGTGCTGCCCATGGTCTGCCTGTGTGTTGGAAAACAATGTCTACTGTCTAAATCCAGCAATAAATGAATAATAATAATAATTGAAACAAATGAAACTTTCAAATCACTTTGAGAAGGAATACACAAATAAAAAACGTAAAATGAAAAGCAGTAAATAAAGTGCAATTTTTGTGAATCAATGACGTTGACAAATCATCCCAGCCCTAGTTGTTGAGTTATAAACATTGGGAAACGCACATTCTCATACACATCAAATTAGGGGTGTCACGATACAAAAAATTCAGTAATCGGTGCTTGGCCTGCACAATTAATTGTTATAAAATCGCGATCTCAATTCACCCTGTTCACAATTTAATTTTTAAATAACTAATTTAAAAATTTTTACAATTACTTTGATTCTCATTTAATTTTACGAGCCGACTGCATCACAAACTCTACTACTTTCTTCTGTGAGTTTTAAACACAACTGTATAAAATAGGTTTTAAAGCTCTCCCAAGCGCTGCAATGCTCTCCCTTCTCTTCATTAAAGCCTCTGTTTACAGGCTTGTGGTTATGCGCAATGTGCTACAGGTGCTACAGCCAATTAGTTTTGTTTTCTCATGGTTCATGTGTGCAATAAACATTACAAAAAATGTGGCAGAAAATCTTTATATCAATTTGAAGCTAAAAAAATCGTGATTCATATTTTTTCCAAATCGTGTAAGCTTAGACAATTACAACTCATTTTCCACACAAGGTACTTAGGGGCGGTTTGAGTCAGCCCCGCAATTTCATTCCAGCCAAGACCAGACCAGCAGTCCAACTGGGAACCAGTCACGGACCTGCCTGGGTCCTAGCACAGATGCATGGAAAATTATAGATGGCTTCATTGGTATAAAAGTATTTGTGTAACTTTTTCTTTCCAGGGATCATCACCTCCACCACTGAGACTTCAAGTGACCATGCCCTTGTCACCGCCATCCCTGCCCAGCTACAGACACCTGCTGATGGGGAAGAGGGGAGCTATCAGCCCTGGAGCACCATCTCCTCCACCTTCAGCAGCATCCCAGTTCTACTCTCTCCACCCAAACACCTCCACCATCTTAACCACCTGCAGAAGGTCACACTGCGCTGCAAAGCATCCGCCAAGCGCAAGGTAACACTGTCTCTTTCTTTAAAAAAAACAAACTTAATGGAGCATTCCGGTTGATTCCAACATGTAGCTCTGTTGTTTGTAAATGTTGAGGTCTGTCAGTAGAGAGAAAAACTAAACCAATTGGTGCTGCCTACACCGCATTATGCTCCTGCTAGCATTAGCACCCAACAGGCTTAAACAGGGCAAGTTATAAACGTGTTTTTAGCCTCTAAACATGCTCTAAAAGTCATTAAAAGTGCTACCCCTGTGCAGTGATTCCTTCAGAGTGAACACATTGAATCTGACTGCTGTACATGTGACAGAAAAGCATTACATTTCTGCTTACTCCGAATCAATTGAATTAAACAATTGACAGTAAATAAATTGACAAAGGTTGTGAAAATGGAAAAAGGCAGGCAGGCAGGCAGGCAGGCAGTCAATCGGGTCTGCGGATCTGTTCCGTTAACGTTTAGGGTTTCTTCAGCTTCAGGTTTGTTTTTAACTTTGGTTTGTAGTCCTTACATACTTAGTAACCAGTAGATTTCTGGTGAACGTGGGGTTTGTAGTCCTTACATAGTAACCAGTAGATTTCTGGTGAACGTGGGTTTTAGACATGCTGCTTGGTTTAAATGCAACTCCTGTTGCGTCTCTGCAATCGGAGATTTCCTCTCTCTCTGTGCTTCTTCTCTACTCACACACACACACACACACACACACACACACACACCCACACACACACACACACACAACACACATACCTTGTTGGGAATAAAAGAAATAAAAAAATAAAAAGAACCAAAACAAAAAAAATCCCACTGACAAAAAAAAAAAAAAAGTTAAAAAAAAAGAAGTTATATGAGTATGAAAACTCTTGTTCATTACATTTTACTTCATAATTGCAACCGCATGTGTTGTATTCATTGTTGAAAAACGTTCTGTTTATAGTTTGCTTTGTTACCATGACAACACCATTATCTGAACTTGATGCTGTCATGTAAATAGTTTTCAAATCAGCATAAATATAACAATTTTTGATCAACTCATATCAATTGCATGCTTAAATAACATACCAGTTAAAGCCCCGCACATTTCAAGAGAACCCGACCCACTTCCGGGTTAAATCGACAACTTTTGGTTTAGGCCCAGTCCGAGTACGGATACAGAAACAGATAATGCTGTACTCGCTCATCCCTAGTTGCAGCCCTCTTGTAGAGTTACAATATAAGTCTTTCTGTGTATTCAGGTGGATGAAATGGAGGTGGATGACTTCTACGATGCCATCAAACGCCTCTACAACGAAGATGCCACCACCTCTGTCGCTGTCCAGGAGGGGGCAACTTCTTTGATGGGGGCAATAACAACAAGTGGAGGAGGAGGAGGAGGTGGTGAAGGTGTCTGCAGCGTCCTGTTGTCCCGACAGGAAGGCAGTTCTTCTCCCTGCCCGCCACTGCAGCCAGTCAGTGCCTCCTAGAGACCAAATAGAAACCTGTTTACCAAAACCACCTTCACAGTGACATCATCTTTCACTTTTAAATTAAAGGTGCAAAGATCTAGGACTTAGCCAAAAAATGTGAACATCAACAACTTCTCGGTCCCTCCCCCCTTTCCGCTAAATCCCAAAACGCTCTCCTAAGCTTCTCCCCCCACAAGGGAGAGCCGTGCACAATAGAGCGGGGGGAAACCTGTGTGCAGCTCGAGCGCGGGGAAGGTGGAGGGGGAGGGGAGGACGCTATGAGCCCACGCATTAATTTGACAAAATTCTCCTTTACATCACTGCTTTCAATGAAACGTACAGTAAAAGAAGAAAATATGTATCTTATAACCCAAATAAAGCAGTGATACAGATGATTTCAGTGGTGAAGATGGTTTTGCTTACAGTGCAAAGGACCCCAGCGTGACCCCTGCTGTTCAGCTGTCCTGAGGTCAGGTGCCATCATCCCCTGCAACAGGAAAACAGAGCCCAAAAAAATGTAAACATTCAAAAAAAATCAAAACGTGCTGCTGCTACTATCCTATTAATATATATGTTGAACACAAATACAATAATACAAAAGGTTTAAAAAAATTATAAATGGAAAAGTTACCTTTTAAAAAAAAAAAAAAACTAGAATTGACTTCTCCCTCCCCCTTTTGTGGAAGATTTTGTCTTTTTGTGGAAGATTTCTGTCATTGTTTGTCAACTTATATTTGTTCTTCACATCTTAAACTATTCTTCCATTTCATAAATTTATGTTTTTATTCTATCCTCTTCCCTTTCCTTCTTCACTCTGCTGTTTGCATCTCTATAACGTCTTCACAGTCCCAATGTATGGATGATTATCTGTCTAACTTTTTTAATAAGTGAAGTGCAGTTTAATTGTTAATAAGATGCTAATATACATGTCCCTCCTAGGAAGCCCCTCTGTTTTCCCTCCCCTCAGCTTGTTGTGAAGGATTGACTGACTCAACGTTTCTCAGGTTGTTTTATTCACCCACAAACTAAAAAAAGGTCTCTCTGAACTTGCTGCTTAAACTCTTTCTCATGTGGGTGTCTTGGCTGCCATAAAATCATTTGCCTGTCTGTTTTGGAGTCCATTGAGTGTGGCTAAACCAAGAGATCTTGATTATTTCCTAATAACGTACATACTCTCATCTAAAACATATAAAAGGTCTTGGTACACTCGTTGCTATGACAATAGCCCTAGTGGAATTCTAACGGTAACGTCCAGGCTTTACAAACTTTGTTGTCCTCATACAAAGAACAAGGCCCTGGTAAAAATCACTCTGCATGTGGTTTCTGTGTTTAAGCACCCAGAGGGAATTCAAGTTCTGGTTTATATATTCATATGTTATGAAACAACCTTGAGTTATTTAAAGCACATAAGCTAAGAGACTGAAATGTTTTTTGAGTTGGCGTCTTAAGTAGGAGGACAGTGACACTTGTGCTCTGTTTTTATCTCTTGAAGTTCTGTTTAATATATTTTATTCCCGCAACAAGCTCTGTTTTTCCTGCTGTGGGAGCTGCTGGTGGCTTCTTCAGGTCCCTGAATGCACTGCGGCACCAATAAATGAAGAGATACAAGAATTAAAACAGAGCGTACTTTGTCTTCATTTTATTACACAAAAACATTCATGTTTTACATTTTCATTATATCAATCCAATCTCTATGTATGGTGTAGGGTATGTGATGGGGGGGGGGGGGGGGGCTATTTTAATTCCAAAGGCCAAAGGAATTTTATCCTGATCCATGAAATAACTGGCCTTTAATAATAAAAATCTGCCTGCCTCTATGGGAATTTAATATAGGGGTATGTATACTTATGCCCCCTCTATTTTAAGGAAGAACATTTATTCATTTACAACACATTGTTTAGACACAAAGAAAATTGGTGTCCTTAAAAGTTTGGATTTTACCTAATTTTTTAATTAAGGCATTAAGATAAATTTGCAAAACATGATTTTTTTTTTATTCCTCTTTTTAGTCAACTTCAGCATGGGCATGTAAACTTATGAGCATCACTATTCACTTTTGGTTTCATTTTTCCAGGCTATGAGATTTCTCCCTCTATGGAAATTTATGGAATGTACAGCATAAAAATGGACATTTAAAAACTCAACAGCAATATCTCTTTACAGAAACAATATCCCTATTAAATCAGACCTAGCAACTCACAATCACACTGTTTCCATCAAGGTCCAAATCTTTAGTCTCTCGTAGACAACCTCATTAAGAATGTACAGTTCTTTAAACTATGGCCATTGCCATAGTGTCTTTAAATGTTTGTATTTTTTATAGTAGTTCATGTTTTTTGGGAATTCAACATTTCCTCTGTTCAGATTTATCTGTTAAACTGAAAATATGATGTAACTGTACTATACACAACAGGTCTAACCGGCTGTTTCAGATTGTACACACAAGACCTGCTGAGCTTGTTCAAACAAAAACTCACACAAATTTGTATCTCTATACTTGTGAGAGACCTCAATAACTTATGACATAATACATACCCTAAATCAGATTCTATACTGATTTATTAACCGTAAAACCAGCCCTTTGAAAAAGTTATGACACATTAAGTTGATTCTCACATGCACAAGAGCGTGGACGAGCACACACACACACACAAACACACACACACACACAGAGTCATGTGCAAACATGTCCTCCAGCCTGCGGTGTTTCTCTAGAAAGATTGAACATGTTACCAGTTTCAAAACTTTACATTTACAAGATAGACTGGTACAACTACTGGGTGGACCCACTGAACACAACCCATATTTCACTGAGGTGGTGCTCCCATGTTGTTTTATATCTTTACAGTGCACACAGTACTAAATACCAATCTAGCCTCTAGGTTTCTGTGTCAGTTCACTTGTGGTAATTTGAACAATTTTGTTTGGATTAAGACCTATGTTAGCACACTGTAATAATGACGGTTTTAAAAAGGCCACTGGAGACAAGATAAGGTTAATAATGCAGGACCCAGTTGACATTGTTTTTATGAGGGGCAAATTTCGCAACACATTTGCAGTTAATCCAATCATGTGCAAACAATTGCCACACAGTGAAAATCAGGGCAGTAGTTGCCCACTTCCCTCAGATCTCACACACCCGTCTGCTCTTATACAGCTCTCTGGAGCTCTGGCTGGAATAGGCAGCTGTGTGGGTGGCAGGTGGACAATAACCTAGTTTAATTGTAATAAAATTAACCCAAATTCACTAATATAATACAACATAATATAATAGGGTAGGCTAAAGTTACATCACAACTTCTGCTGTTCGGCTGTAAAACGTTTTATTTCCTAATTCTTCACAATAGAGGTCCCTCGTTATCTCATTTAAAAGCTTTCATTATGAAGCAGCAAAATCAGGAAATGTTGGGTCTTCATCAGCATCACTTTAACGAGACTCCTCTAATGTGAACATAAAACAGATATAAAAAAACTGAACTTAAATCCCAGGTTCACTCAGAAGCAACACAAGTGACTTTAAAACGTATTTCTCTCCTTCCCAGTTGTTAAGACATCTTTTATGGTTTATTTTTAGTTTCTAAAAAATGTTGCACCCCCCCCACACACACACGATTGAGGTTAAAAGAAAATATATAGGTTTTTTACACTCCATTTAATAAACTGTCAGCATTATCTATTGAAGTTGTGTTACATTTTTAACTTTGTTCTGCTTTGGTCTTCTTTGGTGATGAGATGGATCTGGAAAAGAAACCCTCTTGTGGCAAGTCATTCACATCCACACAAAACCACAAAACCTCCAACTGTGAAACACGTTAAATACTCATTGTGTAAACAGTAAAAAATACTGTAGAACATCACAGTAAACGTCCGACCATAATCATGTTCAAAGCAAAATACACCAGCTTCATCCTTGGGGTTAAGTGTAAAGGACAGTATGTATGTTTTACTCCATTTACTACAAACCCTGTATGTAGTGCAATCCAATACAACACCATCACAAGCTATAGACTCAGAAATTAAAGGATCATTTCACGTTATAACGTTTAGCACTTATGTTTGTGGCTTGCCAATCGTTTTTGCCAGTACTAAAAACATTTAACTATTCACCAAGTTATAGCAATAGCTTGACATTTTAGTTAGATGAGGAGATTGACACGACTGTCTGTACAATGAATATAATACAATTAGCTTAGCACAAGCTAATTAATAAAGCAATCCTGGCTTTGTCCAACAGTTACAAAATCCACCTGCCAGTACATTCAAAGCTCTATTAACATATTATATCTCATTTGTTTAGCATGTACAAAAAACAGAGTGCTATCACATTGTAATACAAGGGTTACATGCGGATTATCATTTTTGAAACTTGTATGGGGGCTTGTTTACAGCCTAACTATCTCACTGCTCGTGTTTCTCGACCTGTCAGGCTTTAGTGATGTCACTGCCTTCCTAGATCTCAGCTGGTGTATGTTATTACTGACAGAAATGACAGACAAATACACCAAAATAAGACCCAAGTTGTAGTAAACCAGACTTACCTTCAAATCCCCCCACCAATTTAAAACACCTCGGATTCAGTGCCAGCAAAAGTGAAGCTTCACAAAGTAGTGCCTATCGCAGTGTAATATTATTTCAATGTACATGTTTTTGATGTTTTGTCCACTACCACCCTAAATTTAATTTCAGTGCAAGTTTATAGAAACAAACTGAGTGCATTTTGGAAACCGTAAAGTACACGTCAACAGAGATCAGATGTGGGTGACAAGTGTTAAAAAGTTGCAGTATCATCTCTGTTGCAGACTGTCTTTGAATTCTGAAAATGTCTTCTGTGAGACTAAAACGTCAACCTTCTGTTTTTTTGTCCTCTCATCCGACATCAGATAATCCCACTGAAAACCAACCCACTCTGCAAGTGCTTGCAAGTTACATCTTGCTTTAAGATATCACGCATCTTTGTGTCTTTGTCAAATAATCTTTTCTTTGGCATTAATATCCAATGAAACTGGATGCTCAGGGGCAGAAACTTGGGCTCCCTGTTGTTGCAGATATTTGGACCGAGTTCAAGGCTTTGGACTAAAGGAGGGAATCCCTTTTTAAATAAGGCTTTGGACAGTGTGTAGGCTCTGTTAATCCACAGCAAGAACAAGCAACGTATCCAAACTAAGGCTGACAAAGTACCAAGAACAAAAAGGTTCATATAACTGTCATAAAATCAGTGTCAACTGTGAGAAACTTGCTCTCTTTAAACTAATGACTGTTTCTCCTGAAATGTAATCCTGGGTTTAAAAATGTATTTGAGTTCTGAAATTAAAGTCAGATATCTGATTTGAAACTCAGAATTCTGAGATTATTCCAAATCAGAAATTAGTTAATTTATTCTAAGAAAATTCTGGGTAAAAGTGATTTTCTTTGTAGAACTCTGACTTTAAACTCACAACTCAGAAAAATAATTCTCCATCCTCTTCCGGTTGTGAATGACCTTGAAAATCTGGAGACTTGCAAATCCACAGAGAAGTAAATGTAGCTGTTAAGAGAAGCTGCAGTGGCAGACCTGCAGTGATCCTGTCCCAATTGTCATTTGGCAGCAAGATTGCAAAGTGGCTAATGATATGTTACGGTTTACGTAGTATATGCTGGTTCACTGTTGGTGTGCTGGTGCTGATCTACTGCTATACGTCACTAAGAAACAGCATGCCATTCACGTTCCACTATCACATACCACTATCCACTGACAAACTAAGTGCTGTGGTCAGAGCCTAGCATAAGCAAAAGGTGCTGTAGAAGCTCGGTGACACGGTGGCTACTGGAGGGGCTAGCTGGTGAGCTACTGTAGCTGGCGAGCTGACGGCGCAAATGGTAGTTCGCTCCAGTTCAGGACCTGAACATTTTGCTTGGCCAATAGTAGTGTGTGAATGCTATTGAAGGGCGTGGGTTCCATAATAACGCCTCCTTGAAGGCTGATGTTATGCTAATGGCTAAGTTAGAGGAGTTAGCCTTAGCTAAATATTAGCCATGTAAGGTCAGTATAGTGAGTTAGTTTTTTTTTAGTTTTTAGTTTGCGACAAAATTATGTCATTGTTAAGCTATATTTTATGTGTAGGGATATTACAGTTGATAACGACAAGGTTACAAATTATTTTTTAATGCCTGTGAGAAGTGGTACAGCACTAAGATGTGTTCACACCTAACCTGTTTAGTTTAGTTCAATCGAACCCTGGCCCATATGGTGGTGTGAAAACTGTCAAACTCATTAACTAAAAATACCAGACTCTTTAGAAGTGTTGTTTATATTAAGCCAAATCATTTGGTAACCGTGGTAACATGTCAGCACATGTATACAATCAATATATGCCTCTGAGGGGCATGGGCCATGCTGTGGATAGGCCTAAGTGGAAACCTTGTTTGTGTTCATGAAACCAGCTGTTGTTCAGTTGAGCGGTCGGTAAACCAAGAACTCTCTAAACGAAATCCGACTTAATCCATTAGTTGAGTTTTTAAACGGAGGAGTCAGATTGATGTCCGTGAAACGGCAGCAGTGATCTGTGTTTGAGGAATGCAGCAATCGATGTGGACCTTTTGACCCTTGTGGTGCCTGACATGGTCAGCGGCCTCTCTCCCGAGGAAGCAAAGGAGAGGTGATGCCGCCGACGGCGGGGGGTCTGCGAACGCTGTTCCTGGTTTTCTCTCACAACTCCTCCATCTCCTTCCCCAGCTGGTCGTAATGGAGCTCCCAGCAGCTGAAAGACATCCGGCTGCGCCGTGCTGCTCAGGTACTGCCAGGCCTTCTTTCCCGATGTGTCCCTCAGCTTCACATCTGCGTTGAACTTGTTAACCAGCAACCGCATTATGTTCTGGTTGTCATGGATGGCAGCAATATGGAGAGGCGTGTGGCCACATGTTGACTTGGCATTAATGTTGAAGGTCAAACCAGCTTTCTCAACTCCATACCTGAAACACCAGCCAGATAGAGCAGATCAGTGCCTGTTTGCCTAAAGTAGTTTTAAGTACCTTTTACGTCCCTCACACAGTAATTTCATAAATATTCTTCAAATGCATTTTGACATTTTGATTGTGTCAGTTTTATCACTGCACAATTAAAACATTTAGCAATCCAATGAGAAAACAAGGAACTTTTGACAACAATTCCTCTCAGTTAAAGTCAGTTCTTTTTTTAGCTACATGTTGTCTGTTAAAGAGTATAGTAACTTGTCAGCCTCAGTTCTACTTTGAGTTAATGCTGATGCCACATGCTAAACGTTCCATGATAGTGTTGACATCCAAACTGTAAGCACAGCTGAGCCTGCACGCAGCTGAAGCTTTCAGCAATAACCAACTGAACGCAGTTTGACACAAAAAGTTTCGCCATTTTCATTTTGTATGGGACAAATTGAAACATCAGAAAGTCGCGTGGATGCGCCTCAGTTTGTACTGCCCCTAATTCACGTCCATTTTTGTCTTTGTATTAAATTTTTATGCAATTCTACAACCTCTAACATTCTACAGTTTCATTTTTTTTTAGAAGCGTACCAGTAGTTATGCGAAACATTGTTTGTCCTCAATGTGGCATTAACATCTACGTTCATTCTTTGAGCAGGAATGTGATCAGAAAAGTTCTTTACAATCCCCATTTGATTTAGAGATTTCTTGTGGAGAAAATCTTGGCCAAATGGTGACACTAAAGGAAATGAAAGTCAATCATGCTTTTAGGTGGTGCTTGCTTTTAGGTGGTGGTATCTGGTTTGGATTAATATCCAAACCAGATACCACAAAATTTTGACTAAGAGTAGGATATTTCACTCAAGACTTAATTGTTTAATGGACCAAGCAACAGACCTTATCAGTGCCCTGCTACCTTTATTATCTTTATTGTGACTATTATTACAACTGTTCATCACACCCCCAACCGGCCCAGTCAGACACTGGACACCGCATACCAAGAGCCTGGGTCTGTCCGAGGTTTCTCCCTAAAAGGAAGTTTTTCCTCACCACTGTCGCAATAAAATGCTTGCTCTTGGGGGAATTACTGGAATTGTTGGGTCTTTGCAAATTATAGAATGTGGTCTAGACCTACTTTATCTGTAAAGTGTCTCAAGATAACTCTTGTTATGATCTGATACTATGAATAAAACTGAATTGAATTATCCTCAGGCTGTGAGAGGGACTTCAAACTATGTCTTCAAGGCTGACATGTATGCAGAAAACATCTGAAACATATCACTGATCCATTTAAGCAGCTCAGCTATCACTAATCACAGCCCACAAAGTTCTGTAGTATTCCAGTTTGAGAATGCTACCTGAACCAAACCTTACTAGCTAACTGCTAGCTGCGTACCATAAGGTGTTGAGGACTCTGTGGTCACCGTGTTTTGCAATCCAGTGCAGCATAGTGAAGCCGGAGATGAAGTCTTGTCTGTTAAGAAGTGACGAGTCCTCCCTGAACAGGGTGTAGATGTCGGGCCAGGCACCCGACGCCCCCTTTACCAGCCAGTCGTGCTCCCTGGGTTCCAGAGGAACCATTGACTGATGACAGGGGAAAAAATGTAATCAATGTCCCTCCTGGGAATCAGTGTTATCATATTGTGTCCAGAGGTGGGTAGTAACGAGTTACATTTACTCCGTTACATTTACTTGAGTAAGTTTTTGAAAAAAAATGTACTTCTAGGAGTAGTTTTAAATCACTATACTTTTACTTGTACTTGAGTAGATTAGTGAAGAAGAACCTGTACTCTTACTCCGCTACATTAGGCTACAAGGAGCTCGTTACTTTTCTTTTTACCTCTTTGGTATTCTACGCGTCATTGTTTTTACCCCAGCGTACGTCTCATTTTAATGTTTTATTTTGACAGAGAGAGAGAGTCTTCCGCTTAAGGCTCTACCACGTGACTGTGTTCCACCAATCAAACGGCGTTGTGCAGTCACGTGACCATGCTTGATCTCAGCGGCGGGACCATAGACTGTATATATCTATGGGCGGGACGTGTAGGCTTACAGTCGTAGCAAAACAAAGAATCAACCGTCGCCAAGGCAACACAGACGAGGAGGACCCCCCCCCGGCCTCATAGTGAAAGCATGGTTACCTTTTAGGAAAAGTGGAAACAGCAGCTACATCATTCGGCGTCTTCTGTGTCGACCAAAACAAACGGACATGTGAGCGTTCAACAACTCAACATCTAACCTGAGGAGACGTAGCGGTAGTTTTAGTTTTGGCTGTGGATAGGTGGATCTTTGTCTTTTAGGTTACATACAATATGGTTTGCACATGCAGTTTCCATCCAAATTTAATGTGACAAGTTTCTCACTTAAGCTATTTTGTATTTAAAAATAATTTTAATTTATTTTATTGATTGGATGAACAATAGTTCGCCTAAAGATGATTATTTTGTATTTTTGTCTGTCTGATTGATGCTTGTGTTAAGAAATAAATCAGACGTTACTCAACAGTTACTCACTACTTGAGTAGTTTTTTCATCAAGTACTTTTTTACTCTTACTCAAGTAATTATTTGGATGACTACTTTTACTTTTACTTGAGTCATATTATTCTGAAGTAACAGTACTTTTACTTGAGTAAAATTTTTGGCTACTCTACCCACCTCTGTGTCCTTCATTTAATACATTTAGTATTTGTTTTGTTAGCAAGAAATTTCAAAAAGGTTAATACCAAAAAGTATTGGTCTTTTCTTGTTGCCAATCTCACTGTGCATCATAACTACAGCTGGATTTGCGTATTATATTTATCAAAATGAACCACATCTCTCTAATGCATCAGGGTTTGAATTTGTTTTCACACAAAAAAGAAATTATTATTTTAAAATCAGGAAATATATTATCAAAGAATGAGTAAACAAGGCTCCAGGTAACCTCTGATACGCTACACTTCATTTTGGTAATTACTCAAAAAAGGATTGAGATTCAATACCTAGCCTCTGTACACAAGTAACTATTTTGATTATGAGTTGGAATCTGATTTATGAAAACTTGTGGGAAAAAAAGCTTTCAACGTCAAACGTGAAAAATAAAAATAATATAATTACTACCATACCAAGAGTATATACAGCAGGTGTGAACATACCTGGTCGTATAAACATACCTGTTGTATACATTTAAAAGATACAGTTCACTGTCTATAAGTCTCACCTGTCTACTGGGCCCTTCATGACGAGCAGTGGAGGAGGTGGTGATGGGAGAGCTCCTCCTTCCTCCTCCTCTTCTCCCCTTCACCCCCTCATCCAGCTCAGCGAGGCTTTGGCAGCGAGGCGGTGTTGAACAGGATGACAGCGAGGAAGACGACACGTTGTAGCGTAGGCTAAGCGAGGAGGAGATTAGGTGGAGGCGGTTCAGCCGGGCCGCCTCACTTCCTCCTGCTGCTCTTGACTCCTCCTGGAGGAGCTGGTCGAGATCAGCTCCCAGACTGCGGCACATTCTGCTCCTCGAGTGGCTGCTGAGCCGCCTGGCGACGGGCGACTGCAACCCCAGCGGCGGCGAAGACGTGGAGCCCGCGCTCGACTCTGCCTCTTCTCGGTCGTAGATATCACCTGTGGGGTGGAGTTTGAGCACAAATAATTCCCAGGCTGTACTTAAAACATTTGGATTGATTCACTAATTTATTCAATTAATATCGTCAGTATTGTTGCCCCTCTACAGTCTCTCTACAATGTCAGTCATGAGAAAGATATCTTCAAATCTAGACATTGTTAAAGATTGACGCATATTGATACTTTTATGAGCGCAGAGATGTGACCTGTCAGATGTAATTTTCCACTAACAGCTGATGGACCAATAGCCCCTTCACTTAACTAAGTCCGACAACTTTATCTCTGATCCGTGGAGAGGCAATGCAATGGCACAATACAGGGTTTAGAGTTCTGGTTGTCGAGGAGACAGTCGGAGGAGTAATAGAACGGTGACAAACAAACTATGGGCTCCTGGTCATCGTGGAGATGGTCTGTAGAATTATGCCAAAGTTGTTTACTGTTGGCACGATGTGTCACAGATGCTAACTTTTTCCCTTGGGCTGGCTCCAACACTTCCTCGATTTTACACCCATCCCCATTCTCACCGGTTGAGACAGCAGAATTAAAATGGAAAATCTGCAGGTTTTTAATACTGTTTTCTGCTCTCTACAGCTACAACTCAAAAGGAAATGTCTCAAAGCTTGTCCATTTTAAGGTATCAATCTAAAATAGTTTTTTAGACTGACACATATCGCTAATTTCCTTGTGATCCCTTTTTTTTCATATTTAGAAATTATCAACAGATACAAACAATACACATTGGAACGCGTCCCTGAGGCAAAAAACACAGAGAGGAAAGCTGGGAGGGAGGGAGACAAAACAACCCAGGCATCAGAGGATGGGTACATGGTGGCCATAAAGGGATGGACGTGGTCAGAAACCATGCTCAGGTAGGCCGTGGCATTAAACGATGCCCAGTTGGCACTAAGGGGCTTAAAGTGTGCCAAGAAAACATCCCCCAAACCATTACACCACCAACACCAGCCTGCCATACCAGCCATACTGGATGTTTTTCCCTTTTCACACCATTCTTTGTAAACCCTAGAAATGGTTGTGCGTGAAAATCCCATTGACTGAGCAGATTGTGAAATACTCAGACCGGCCTGTCTGGCACCAACAACCATGCCATGCTCAAAATTGGTTAAATCACCTTTCTTTCCCCTTCTGACATTCAGTTTAGAGTTCAGGAGATTGTCTTGACCAGGACCACACCCCTAAATGCATTGAAGCAACTGCCATGTGATTGGTTGATTAGATAATTGCATTAATGAGAAATTGAACATGTGTTCCTAATAATACTTTAGGTGAGTGTACATGAACAGACACACACACAGACAGACACACAACAAGGGACCAAACACATGCGCGGTGCTGGCTGTCTCTGTGGACGCAGGCCAAAGGAGAGCAGCCCGCGCCACACAACGCCCAGCCACTTGATCGGAGGCAAAAGCTCTGCACTGGGAGTTTTTTAGAGTGTCCACATCAGATCGGATAGCGCAGAGGCTTGCAGTCAGGGATACTAGCTGAGCATGTATAGCAGTTAGCTTCTCGTGGCTCAATGAGCCATATTTCTTTCTCCGAGAGAAACATGGCTCAAAGCAGCTCTTCTGTCTCTTCAGCAAAGAATCTGCAATGGCGTCTTTGTGTTTTGTTCTTGCCTGTCCTGTTACTAGAAATGACTCTATCAAGCACAAAGTGGTAAAATATCAGAGTAGGAACGATAAAAAACAATTATTTTGCAAGGTTAGGACCGGAGCACCACCTTAAGCTCCGTCAAGCTGATCAGATAACTACCACACATATCACTCATAATAAATATACCAAAAGTTGGCTGTCTAGCCAGATTCATAATTGAGCAGTGTTTCCCGCAGATTAGAAAGCAATTTGTGAAGTCATTATGCAATCCTTTGCATAAAGCTCAGTGGTTGTGTCAGCAAAGTAGATTGAAAGAAATAGAAATCTTTTGCCAAATAATCACAAATTCAATACAGGAATTTCTTTTACCTTATAATTATTACTCAGGTAGGCTATCTTTGAAGTAAAAAAGAAATTCTACAAAAGGAGATAAAAAAAAGATCAATTCCGAAGAATAATAGGTCGGCTTTCCCAGGGCCAGGCCAGCTCAGCTGCGTCTTTCTTCTGTTGCGTCCCGTTGTCTCTCCTACCTACACCGGCCCCCGCACCCTGTCTCTTTCCCTCTGTCTACCTGCCTACGCACACGGGGAGGGGAGGGGCTGCTCTTCTGCTCCTCACAAAACAGATTCAGAGAGAGGGGACTGTTATGACGGCCACAGGAGAGAAATACCTTGAGTGCTTGCTGGACAATACTGCCAACTTTTTTACAGAAAATTGCTGTCTTTTCTACAGAAAGTCGCCAGATTTGTCACTAGTTGATTTTGTGAAGAAAAAAAGTTACGATGGGGATCTGAAAAGTCGCTAAATATATCAACTAAGTAGCGAAATTGGCAACACTGTTTTCCTGAAGACAGACGCTGTGTGGGCGGAGGGGAGGGTGTGTGTATGTGTGAGTTTAGAGTGACAGAGATACGGAGGACAGCAGGGAATGAATGAGTGTTTTAAATAGCGTTTAAAAAAAAGAAAAAACGCGATGCGTGGTGGCCGGTGCTGATTGTGTGGCGCACCACCAAAAATTAGCCTGTTGTCTTTAGTTATTCTTCATCCAATAGTTCCCGGTTCAAAAAAGAAGAGGTCTTTAAGAGATTCTGACATAAGGAAATTATAGAATATCACCAGACTTAAACGTACAATAGGTAACTTTCTGCTGCTAGGGGTCTCTCAACCAAAACAATGGATGGTAAACAAGGATTTTTAATGACGTTGGGAAGTTGCGTGGAATTATGTGAGTTGTAGTTTTTAAGTGTTAAACACCATTGGGGATTAGAATGCATCTGTTCACGGATGAGTTTACCTATTCAAGGCTATTCATTTTACATTTAGTAACGTTTATTCATGTCATTTTAATAAAATAGCTGCAAACATATTTAAGTTTTTCATGATTAATTTTTTTTTGGCAGCTGACCAGTTAGTGGTGAGCCAGCAAGCTAACATTAGCCAGCAGCTAAAACACATGTCAATGTCATCTTTCGGATGGTATCAACACCAGGCAGAGAGGGTTTGTTGTAACGCTAGCTGTCTACTCAATGAGGATGAGAGACGGGTGTGGGTTGGGATCGCCGGGGGAAAGTGGCTGGCTGCTGGCTGACTGGGGGCTAACGGTAACTAGCTAACTGTATGTCCTGGAGCTGTTGTCAGCTGTCATCCCTACTTGCACACTTCAAAACCCTTAGTTTTAAGTATATAGTGTAGATAACGCAAAAAGGCAGTGCAATCAAAGCACCCGGATGACCCTCTGAAAAAACGGTCAACAAGTTCAGTGTGGAACGATGGACCCTACTTGCATGGGCGCCATCTTGACTACAAAGCGGAAAAGGGAGGGACCAGGGATGTAGACTGGCAGCTGATTGGATGAACGTGTCACGTGGGTCTGGCCTAGGGCTGCACGATTATGGCCAAAATGATAATCGCGATTATTTTGATCAAAATTTTGATCGCGATTATTCTCACGATTATTTGTTGATTTTAACCAAAACTAATTTTATTGTCACATAGGCTATTTATAACTGCGAGAGGGAGTGTGATGGACGCTACTCACAGAGAGACTGATCATTATGAACAGATCCAGCACGGGTCGAACGGCGGATACACACGTCGTGTATTAAACGTCTGTATCTTCACTGCGCTGCATTTTTATAACTATGATATTCTGGCCATGGTCACATCTCTGGTCCTGGTCCAGGCTTCGGTACCAGCAGCTCCGTCTCCCACGCTGTGACTCTACCAACTGAAGTTAGCTGCATTCAAAAACTTCTTCTTTGTTCTTCCCGTAGCGGCCGCGATAACAGTTACCCGCGGAAACACTGGTACAAATACAGGTTTGCCCCCTCATACTAACAATATACAGCTGTGTTAATGAAAAATTAAAACTGTAGACATATAAAAATGTGGACCGGCGGCCGCTGTGTGGCGGGGCCCGAGAGTAAAGGAGAGAGAGTAGGACGAGAGAGCGTAGAAAGATCCAACACAAGCACGGCTTTACAGACGAAATGGGTCATGTAACGCAAAATTAAACCATATCCATATAAACAGCATTGCAGCGTTGCGAGGACATTAGCCCGGTGCGTCCTAGAGGCTAACAGCTAACAGACGCTAACTGCACTGGTCACTGCTGTTGTCTGAAAAACAACAAATGGGACAAAGTGTTGCGTTTACTGGTAAACTGGTAAACCTTGAGACTGACGTATTACCGACTGCTATCTGTTGGATTTTCCTCACGCTACTCTGTCCTCTGTGACTGTCTACATCTAGAAACTTAGCTGCACGGGGTGCAGTGAACTACTCTGACTGGCTCATGAGGCACGGCTTTATGGAGCGGAGATTGGCTTTCAAAAAACCCGAGCGTTCTAGAATGATGCTTTATAAAAAATAATCGCTTGATCACGCAAATTTGATCGTGGGAAGTCCAAATCGTGATCGCGATTAAAATTCGATTAATTGTGCAGCCCTAGTCTGGCCTCTCCCGGATTTCAAAACAGAGCATAATCATAGACAGTTAAAGAAGTGGACCAACAGATCTCATTGTTCTGGACAGAGACCAGTGAAGGAAAATAGAAGCCCTTTTCCAGTGATGGGTGAGCGTTACTGCGCAGCCTCCAACTGAGCTTGATGGCGAAGATGTGACGTGAGCAACCTGTCTGAAAGTTGTAAGTCTTCTGGTAGCTGT
>NC_045748.1:20110538-20117042 GCF_008692095.1 Etheostoma spectabile | reverse complement strand
TCTCAATCATTCCCAATCAGCAGAGACGGAGAGAGTAGGTATATGTTAGGAGAAAACATAAGCACAGGGTAATTATTGCTAACTAACCAACGAAACATTAGACGTCTGATCGACGTGCAGATCATGTCTATATTGCGTCAAGACGTGCAAACTAGGTCTGCAATTTGGATGTCTAACCATGGTAACGTTTTTGGACGTCATGTGTACATCTTAAACAGATGCGGGAAATTGATATTATTAAAGAATTAATTGTTTATTTATGACAAAAATCAACATTTTTGTCATCAATATGATTAATGACTGATTATTTATTAAAAAGGTTTTGTAATACATTATTTATTGAGTAGATTATGTTATTTTACATTTTCCTGTTTATTTTAACTAATTAATTACTCAATCAATTTATTTATTCATTCATAGAGTCATCGCCACTCTGATTGGCTGAGGCTGCACGTGATCCTAACCCAACCAGTAAACACCACTCTGATTGGCCGAGGCAACACACTAAGCATTCGGCGGAATTCGGCGTGTGCCTGCTGCATGGAAACGAGAAAGGTAACTCCCAGTTGTCATCTTCCCTAGAGTTAGACAATGAGCTAATTTCCCAAACTAGTGGCGTTGTAATCCTCTGGGGTCAAAGGAAGCGCCCCCGTGTCCAATGTGATATTTCTATTAATATCTTTACAAATACACAATGCAGAAACACGGTTCATTGGCAGATTCTGTAGACTCTTAGCTTCCGTTTGCTTTTTTTGTAAGTCTTTGCATCCCTCACAGCCAGAGATGATTGGCTGAGAAAAGTGCTTGTTACAGACAAGAACAGGGCTGAACATAATGGCTTCCAATCTCTGATGTTTGTTTTTGAATATCCGTTTTTTCTGTAGCAGGAATTGCTTGCAAAAAGCAGAGTGGTAAAATGGGGTGGAACATGCAGTTTCTCAGTGTTTGGGCTTTGTCTGTGTTTTCATTTACAGGGAATATTTGGTTAGAGGGTGAAATTTTTTTATTTGAATAGTATAGATTTGAATAGATAAAAGGTTGGTATGTCCTATGAACCCATTCAAGCACCAAAACAATTATTCACATGAATATGCTATGCATTCACAATAGATTTGAAGAATTTCTGAAATGCATCTACATTTTTCATCATTTCGGCCCAACTACCGCTTTACACAATGCTCTGTCAAATTGTGACTTCTATAACAGAGCTGAGACTGTTCTGAAAAATTTGATATACATGGTATCATGCTATGAGCAAGTACCTTTTTAAAGGCAAATTTTAAAAAAACATGCAAAAAAACTTGTGTAATGTTGTTCCTATATACTGTATAATTCACACCGATTTATAAATGTAATTTATATTTCTTTAGGCTCTTCAGTAATGCCCTGATGGCAAAGTTCAACATGAAGGGGAAGGGGAGAAAGGGCAAGAAAGCCTTGGAAAAGACCAAAGTTTATAGAGCCATACAAGGTAAGCCAATATGTTGACCAAGGGAAGAAAAATAGCTGTTGCCATCTCGAAATAATGACTTGATTGGACAAAATATTTCCTTCCCTGTAGACATTCAAAATATAATGCCATAGCTATCTCAACATTTGTTGAGTTTTGTATTTATCCAGTATTGGTAGTGGATGCACAGGCAACATTGGTTACAAATATGGGGGCTTGGTATATGACTGTAGATTACCTTTGCACATTTCTAATAATTTGTTTTTCTACTTGTGCAGATGGAGTCATGAAATGTGAGAACACAGCCACAGAGGGCTTCATAAAGATGTATGCATGCACCACAAAGAAGTGGAGGTGGAGGACACACAACTGTCACTCAGGACCGATTATCCATTGTGGAGAATCTTTTCAACGCTTTGTGTTCAATGGTTCTGGTTGGATTCTTACCTCTTATTTTATATTTTTATTGTATTATTTTATTGTGTTGTACAGACAAGGAAGGGTGGGCTATGTGTTTTAATCAGTTCGGCAGACAATGGTAAAACATGTGATTAAAAAAAAAAGAATAAAGAAATAAATGAGTGGGGATTGAATTGCGATTTATTTGTAAGCATCTGTGTATGACTCCAGTCCCATTTTTTCAGAACGTAGATTACCCGTTTCCTGTAACAGTTCATTTTCCTGTAGCTTTGTTTGGCTCAGCAGCGGCAGCAGGTTTTACCTGGAAATGCATTACACCTTTCCGTTGCCATTTATCTGCTACTAATACAAAGGAAAATAAACAGAAACTGTATGCCACCTTCTGAAATGGGACGCACAGAGCCAAGAAGCAGCATAAAAACAACGTCTGAAATGAGTTTAAATTTGATGTAGAAAAGATGTCCACAATGACCACATTTGGACTGCAATTAGCCCTTATATAGCGGCCCTGTTGACATTGATACTGGACGTTTGGTGGACGTCATCTGGCGTTACAGTCTGCACCTTCAGGGGAGCAAAACTGGATATGCAAAAACAACGTAGAAAAGACGTTGTTTGGACAAATTCTAGTTAACATTAGTAATGAAACCTAAACAGCTAATGTAAGTTGAAACTGCCTGCGAGATTATCCTGTGCTATACGGTAATTCCTCTACTATGCGACAGTAAGTTGCGTAGTTATGACACTCTCGTTAGCCTATTTTCACAAAAACGTTGGCTGTGGCGCCATAACGGAGCCTTTTATACATTGTTGTTACAAAATAAACAATAGACAAATAGAGGCTTTAAATACTTTAGATGTCAAGTTATTTGCTGTCAAAGCGGCGCCAAAATGAATGGGAGTCAATGGGATGCTAACGGCAGGTGATGGCTAGTTAGAATCAATATGGCTCCATAGGAGGTACACTTTGTGGACTCTCGCTTACCCCCTTGGTTGAAACATTCCCCAGCCCAATGGCGCAGTATCAGACTCATATTCTGATTAGAATCTGAGTATGACGACGTCAGGCTAGTTTTTAGACATCTTAATGAAAAAAAATGTTACATATTGTAGGCTACCTTTAACCTTACAGATTGCTGCTGTACCTGCTCTGGTATGTAGATCTTCATAGCTGCTGTTCCATCCAAATCCTCCGGGGGAGAGATGGTCGTTGCTGGAGGGGCCTGCGTCAGATGAGGGGGAGAAGACGGTACTGTGGCTAGATGACGGCCACTCACCTTGGCTTTGATCCAGCCCCTGCCTGGGGTCCAGCTGGACACTTGCAGGCTGCGAGTATCGGTGGTCTGCGTGGGCATCATGATTAGGCCCCACCTCTGTAACTCGGTCAGGGGACGCTATGATGTGCTCTGCCTCTAAAGGCAGGCTTTGTCTGGTGGACGCCCCTGAAACAGACCCAGGTTCCAGTCTTGACCCTGCCCATGGTCCTTTCTGCCCTACCCCTGAATCCAAGCTCCAGCCTGGGACACGAGGGGTCATCGTTTCCCTTTCCATGTCCTGAACATAAATCTTAGGGAGATTCCTTTCTGATGATGAGGATGAAGAGGAGGACACGACAGAGGGAGAAACAGGTGGGTCTAAGATACACGGCGAGGAGGCAGAGATGGCCCTCCCCATGTCTCTGAGAGGAGTGCTCAGGGGCTGCTCTACTCCAGCTGAACATTGCCTTATTTGGAACGCCTCCTCTTCCTCCTCATCTTCATCAACAGACACAGCAGATTTGTAGCTCTGCCTGTTTCTGATGTAGCGTGGAGCAGCCTGCAGCTGAAGACTGATGGCATGAAGAGGAGGTTCCTGATGAAGACCTCCCACAGGCTGCAGACAGGCCTCCCTTCCTCTAAGGGTTTCAGGGACTGGGAGCCGCTGGCTGGTTTCTCCATGGTGTTTGAGTGCAGGTGTAATTCCAGGAGGCAGCCCAAAACCCACCCTGTTCTGCGCTTTGGTACACTGATCTGGGGCAAAAGGCTCAGACAGACTGACTGAGCTCTGACTCACCACCTGAGCTGCTGCTGGTTTTTCACAAAGTCCAAGTGTGCTGATTACCTGCTGCTGTTTCTGATTTAGTTTTAAATGTGTTTCCATGTTGCTGTTGTTGTTGTTGAGCATGATACCAGCCGCGGGTAGAATTGTTTTGCCAGCGATTGCTCCCGGCGGGGCGGGTGTTGTCACCTCCCTCAGTTTCTGCCGAGGCTTATCTGTGCTCCAAGCCGGACTCAGTTTGGCGTTCTCCGGGGAAGGTTCGCTGTTCTTTCGGGCGGAAAGTCGCGGCGGCTCGGAAGAGATCTCTTCACCGCCTCCACCTTTGAATTTCTTTCTGAGAACGACGTAAGAGACGCCATCAATCTGTTTAACGGTGGCCAAGGAGTTGACAAACTTTTTGAATTGTTCCCGGTTGCGGTTCTGGTCAGCATGGTCCCTAATGAAATGCCTGAAGTGCAGAAGCAGATCCGAGTTTTTCACCGTGCCCCCGCTGCTCTGGAGGAAATATAACAACGTGTCCTGAGATAATTCTGTGGCCATTCTGCTCTGAATGTGTGTGGCTTCTGTCTCTTCTCCACTTGTCTGCCAGGCTCAAAGGTTGGGGAGTTGTTTCTGTCAGAGGAATATAGCTCCGCCCAGCTCAGGTATTTACCTGCTGCATTCCTGCAGAAACCCGGATGTCTGAATGATGTAAACTGTAGAAAAATACTGTGATTGGCACAAAACTAAATGTACACAATTATCGCATAGGCTATCAATTTTGGGTGTATTTTCTTTTTATTTTATTTTGTACTTATAAGTTTTTTTTCCACAAACACTTTTGAAAGTGTCTCTGATAAGCAATTCATGCATTGGTCTTCTGTTGGCCGATACATTCAGAATAGGCTAACTAAAATAGAGGCCTTGGTGTTAGTTTTTGCTTATTAATGTTTAATAAGGTTTTCTTGTAAATCAATCTCAAGACTGCAATATTGGAAATGACCCCTGTAGACGGCTTGACAAGAGTAAGCTACCTTTTACAGGAGAATGGACACAGTGTTTAAACTGAAAAAAATGCTTAATAAGAAGTAAAAACTAAAATCAAGTGTTCATGTCAAAATTTATTTCTGACCAATTTTTTTTAACCTTTTGTCTTTCCTTGTCTTTCTACCCCTACATATATTAATTAAACTGACATTTTCTATTACCAATAAAATAAAAAATCCTTAGGGCTAGGCCTATAGGCTATGTGTTTTATATGACTAATGAGTTTGAAAATGTTTTACAGTATGGTTTGGACTAAGAGTAATGGCTTTACGAGTGGGTCCCCGTCTTTAAGCAACAATACTGTATTGTATTGTAGTCATATTGGAGGTACCATGTTCACAAGCAATACATTTGTCAGAAAATAGTTACGGTTCAAACCGCGAAGCAGTAGAACTCTTCAATGTTTGTCTGCTTTAGTTATTATTATTATTATTATTATTATTATTATTATTATGCGCTCGAATGAGCAAGAAACCTGAAACTTGGGGGAATAACTGGAAGTGGTGTTCATGTGCTTCTACAGAAATATGAACCCAATCGGCCACATGGTGGCGATGTAATTAAGGCTTCAAAATGCAAACTTTGAACGGCCACGTCCCCCACAGCCGAAGTCCGATTGACTTGAAATCTTTCAGGATATGTCCTCATAAGTAACTAAACCACGCCCTTAAAGTTTCATTCAAATTGCTTTTTTTTTTATTAAAGATTATTTTTTGGGGCTTTTCCCTTTATTTGTAGTGACAGTGGATAGACAGGAAAGGGGGAAAGAGATGGTTGTGGCAAAGGGCCACAGGTCAGATTCAAACCCTGGCCACTGCAGGACCCAGCCTACATGGGGCGATTGCTTTAACTGGATGAGCTAGAGACCGCCCCAAGTATCTTTCAAATTGAACCCCAGGGGGCGCTATAAATGCAGACAAACTGCAAGTGATAAATCACAAATCAGGCTATAAATGACTAAATGTTTGTCCAATCAACATAAAACTTACAGGAAATGTCTACATAATGACCTCACACATACAGTACACTGCAAGTCTCATTAATCTGATCATCTGCCAAATCTAACCAGCAATGACATGTATAGCCGCATTTCGTCATTTCGCCGCTGGCTATCGAGGTGGTGTCCAGATAATGATGTGGGCTTTGTGGATCACTGGCAGTCTTTCTGGGGAAGACCTGGTCTGATTTGGAGAGACGGCATTCACCCCACTTGGGATGGAGCAGCTCTCATTTCTAGAAATCTTGACAAGTTTATTAGTGGACCTGATCCTTGACAATCCAGAGTTGGGACCAGGAGGTAGAGTCCCAGTCTAACACACTTCTCTGCTCCTTTATTCCAGTGGTTACCTAGTAAAAACCCCATAGTGACTGTGTCTGCCCCCTGACCATTGAAATTATTTGAATCAAAGGTAAACAGAAGAGGAGCTGTGCATAAAAACCTCATAACAATTAAAACCACAAGTGCAATCGTGCAAAAGAATAGGAGAATTAAATGTGGACTCTTAAACATCATATCCCTCTCTTCTAAAGGTGTACTAGTAAATGAATTAATATCAGATTCTAATATTGAT
>NC_045748.1:20108542-20110513 GCF_008692095.1 Etheostoma spectabile | reverse complement strand
GAAGATGATCTATTCTGTCTCACTGAAACTGGCTGGGTGATGGAGAATATGTTAGTCTAAATGAATCCACCCCAGTCATTAATACTCACATTCCTCGAGGCACAGGCCGAGGAGGTGGAGTTGCAGCTATCTTGTTCTAGTCTACTAATCAGCTCTAAACCTAAACTGAATTGATAACTCATTGAAAGTCTTGTCTTAGGCTTTCACACCCAAGTTGGAAATCACTGCAAACCAGTTCTATTTGTTATAGTTTACCGAGCACCTTTTCATATTCTGAATTTTATCCGAATTTGCAGAGTTTTGTCAAACTGTTGCTAAAACGGACAAAGTTCTTATTGTAGGGGATTTTAATATTCATGTGGACGATGAGAATGATAGCCTTAGTACTGCGTTTTTATCTCTTTTAGATTCTATTGGCTTCTCTCAAAGTGTTCATAACTCACCGTTTTAACCACACCTTGATCTGTTGGGTATATGGTGTTGAAATTGAACATTAATAGTGTTCCACAGAATCCCTTTTTATCTGACCACTGTTTGATTACTTTTGAGTTTTACGCTGAACTATACGCCATTAGGCAAAACCTCTATACAAGATGTATCTGATAGTGCTTTAACTAATTTAAGGATGTGATTCCATTAGCATTGAATTCATTACCAAAGTCCCAAAGTAACGGAGGACTCTATGCTAATTTCAGGCCTCCCAAATCAATAATTTGTTGACAGTGCTAGCAGGCTCACTGCGAACGACACTCGACTCTGTTGCCCTCTAAAAAAGAAGATAATAAAACAAAGACGGTTAGCTCATGGTATAACATGAAACTCGCAATAAAGCAAATATCGCGGAAACTGAGAAGAATTGGCGTTCCACCAATTGTAGAATTCTCGTTTAATCTGGCAAGTAGTCTTAAAACGTATAGGAAGGCCCTCGTAATGCCAGAGCAGGTTACTACTGTATTAATTCACCTGTTCACTGTTCACTTTATATATGCTTCCTTTAGGCAAAATTATCAGGAAGCACTCCAAAAACTTTCAGTTATGCAGATGATACTCAATTATATCTATCAATCAAGCGGATGAAACTAGTCAGTAGCTAACTCAAAATGTGCCTTCAGGATATTAAAACCGGATGACCTGTATTTTCTATGTTAAATCAGATAAAACTGAAATTATGCTCTGGGGTGAAGCACCTCCGTGACCGATTATCCAAAGAGATAGTTACTGAATGGCAGTACCCTGGCGTCCAGCACCACTGTGAGGAATCCTAGAGGTTATTTGATCAGAACATGTCCTTATATTCCCACTAAAGCAAATTCAAGGATGCGCTTTTTTCACCTACGTAATATTGCAAAGATCAGGAATATCCTGTCTAAAGTGATGCAGAAAACTAGTCCATGCATTTGTTACTGCTAGGCTGGATTACTGCATTCTTGGTTATCAGCTGCTTGAAAAATCCATAAAGATCTTTCAGGGATCCCGAAGCTGCAGCACTGTGTTCTGACGGACACCAGGAAAAGAGCGTCTCTCTCGTTTTCGGTTTTTGCCCATTGGCTTCCTGTAAATCTAGATAGAATTTAAAATCCTTCTTCTCACCTACAAAGCTCTTCATGGTCAGGCACATCTTATCTTAAGAGCTCATAGTACCTACACACCTACAAGAGCACTACGCTCCAGAGTGCAGGGTTACTTGTGGTCTAGGACTCTTAAAAGTAGACGGGAGCAGAGGCAGTTATAGGCTTTCTTGTGGAACCAGCAGAGGTGGGAGGTAGCCCAAATTGTATCACAGTAAAGTATGTACTTCCGAATAATTGTTACTCCGTCCCCGTATTCTTAGTCTTTCACACCCAAGTTGGAAATCACTGCAACCAGTTCTATTTGTTATAGTTTACCGAGCACCTTTTCCATATTCTGAATTATTATCCGAATTTGCAGAGTTTTTGTCAAACTTAGTGCTAAAAACGGACAAAGTTCTTA
>NC_045748.1:20101010-20108517 GCF_008692095.1 Etheostoma spectabile | reverse complement strand
ACGGGGTGCAGTGAACTACTCTGACTGGCTCATGAGGCAGACGGCTTTATGGAGCGGGAGATTGTTTGCAAAAAACCCGGAGCGTTCTATGAAATGATGCTTATAAAAAATAATCGCTGCGACGCAAATTGATGTGTGGAAGTCCAATGTGATCGCGATTAAAATTCGATTAATGTGCAAGCCCTACTAGTCGGCCTCTCCCTGGATTTCAAAACAGAGCAGATCATGACAGTAAGAAGTGGACCAACAGATCTCATGTGTTCTGGAAGAGACACAGTGAAGGAAAAATGAAGCCCTTTTCCAGTGATGGTGTGAGCGTTACTGCGCAGCCTCCAACTGAGCTGATGGCGAGATGTGACTTGAGCAACTGTCTGGAAAAGTTGTAAGTTTCTGGTAGCTGTGAAAGAGAATCTCAATCATTCCCAATCAGCAGAGACGGAGAGAGGGAGGTATATGTTAGGAGAAAACATAAGACAGGGTAATTATTGCTAATAACCAACAGAACATTAGACGTCTGATCGCGTGCAGATCATGTCTATATTGCGTCAAGACGTGCAAAACTAGGTCTTGCAATTGGATGTCTAACCAGTGGTACGTTTTTGGACGTCATGGTACATCTTAAAACAGATGCGGGAAATTGATTTATTAAGAAAGTAATGTTTATTTATGGACAAAATCAACATTTTTGTCACAATATGATTAATGACTGAATTATTTATTAAAAAGGTTTTGTAATACATTATTTATTGAGTAGATTATGTTATTTACATTTTCCTGTTTATTTTAACTAATTAATACTCAATCAATTATTTATCATATGAGTCATCGCACTCTGATTGGCTGAGGCGCACGTGATCCTAACCAACAGTAAACACCACTCTGATGGCGAGGCAACCACATAAGCATCGGCGGAATTCGGCGTGTGCCTGCTGCAGGAAACGAGAAAGGTAACTTACCAGTTGTCATTTCCTAGAGTTAGACAATGAGCTAATTTCCCAAACTAGGGCTGTTGTAATCCTCTGGGGTCAAAGGAAGGCCCCCGTTCCAATGGATATTGTCTATTAGATCTTTACAAATACACAAGCAGAAAAACGGTTCATTGGCAGATTCTGTAGATCTTATCTTCCGTTTGCTTTTTTTGTAAGTCTTTGATCCTCACAGCCAACAGAGATGATTGGGCTGAGAAAATGCTGTTACAGACAAGAACAGGGGCTGAACACTAATGGCTTCCTCTCTGAGTTTGTTTTTGAGATATCCGTTTTTTCTGTAGCAGGAATGCTTGCAAAAAGCGAGTGGTAAAATGGGGTGGAACATGCAGTTTCTCAGTGTTTGGGCTTTGTCTGTGTTTTCATTTACAGGGAATATTTGGTTAGAGGGGGTGAAATGTTTTTATTGAATAGTATAGATTTGAATAGATAAAAGGTTGGTATGTCCTATGAAACCATCAAGCACCAAAACAATTATTCCATGAATATGCTATGCATTCACAATAGATTTGAAGAATTTCTGAAATGCATCTACATTTTTCTATCATTTCGGCCCCCAACTCGCTTTACACAATGCTCTGTCAAATTGTGACTTCTATAACAGAGCTGGGACTGTTCGGAAAAATTGAATACATGGTATATGCTATGAGCAAGTACCTTTTTAAGGCAAATTTTAAAAAAACATGCAAAAAAACTTGTGTAATGTTGTTCTATTACTGTATAATTCCACCGATTTATAAATGAATTATATTTCTTTAGGCTCTTCAGTAATGCCCTGATGGCAAAGTTCAACATGAAGGGGAAGGGAGAGAGAAAGGCAAGAAGCCTTGGAAAAGACCAAAGTTTATAGGCCATACAAGGTAAGCCATATGTTGACCAAGGGAAGAAAAATAGCTGTTGCCATCTCGAAATAATGACTGATTGGACAAAATATTCCTTCCCGGTAGACATTCAAAATAATGCCATAGCTATCTCAACATTGTTGAGTTTGTATGTATTCCAGTATTGGTAGTGGTGCACAGGCAACATTGGTTAAAATATGGGGGCTTGGTATATGACTGTAGATTACCTTTGCACATTTCTAATAATTGGTTTTCTACTTGTGCAGAGGAGTCATGAAATGTGAGAACACAGCACAGAGGGCTTCATAAAGAGTATGCATGCACCACAAGAAGGGGAGGTGGAGACACACAACTGTCACCAGGACGATATCCATTGGGAGAATCTTTTCAACGCTTGTGTTCAATGGTTCTGGTTGGTCTTACCTCTTATTTTATATTTTTATTGTATTTTTATTGTGTTGTACAGACAAGGAAGGGTGGGCTATGTGGTTAATCAGTCTGGCAGACAATGGTAAAACATGTGATTAAAAAAAAAGAATAAAGAAAAAATGAGTGGGGATTGAATGCGATTTATTGTGAGCATCTGTGTATGACTCAGTCCCATTTTTTCAGAACGTAGATTACCGTTTCCTGTAACAGTTCATTTCCTGTAGCTTTGTTTGGTCTCAGCGCGGCAGCAGGTTTTACCTGGAAATGCATTAACACTTTCCGTTGCCATTATCTGCTACTAATACAAAGGAAAATAAACAGAAAAAGTATGCCACCTTCGAAATGGGACGCCAGAAGCCAGAAGCAGCATAAAAAACAACGTCTGAAATGAGTTTAAATTGATGTAGAAAAGTGTCCACAATAGACCACATTTGGACTGCAATAGCCCTTATATAGCGGCCTGTTGACATGATACTGGACGTTGGTGGACGTCTCTGGCGTTACAGTTGCACCTTCAGGGGAGCAAAACTGGATATGCAAAACAACCGTGAGAAAAGACGTTGTTTGGACAAATTCAGTTAACATTAGTAATGAAACCTAAACAGCTAAGTAAGTTGAAACTGCCTGCGAGATTATCCTGTGCTATCCGGTAATTCCTTTACTATGCGACAGTAAGTTGCGTAGTTATGACACTCTCGTTAGCCTATTTTCCAAAAACGTTGGCTGTGGCGCCATAACGGAGCCTTTATACATTGTGTTACAAAATAAACAATAGACAAATAGAGGCTTTAAATACTTTAGATGTCAAGTTATTTGCTGTCAAAGCGGCGCCAAAATGAAGGGAGTCAATGGGATGCTAACGGCAGGTGATGGCTAGTTAGAATCAATATGGCTCCATAGGAGGTACACTTTGTGGACTCTCGCTTACCCCTTGGTTGAAACATTCCCCAGCCCAATGGCGCAGGATCAGACTCATATTTGATTAGAATGGATTGACGACGTCAGGCTAGTTTTGACATCTTAATGAAAAAAAATGTTAATATTGTAGGCTAAACTTTAAACTTACAGATTGCTGTGTACCTGCTCGGTATGTAGATCTTCATAGCTGCTGTTCTCATCCAAATCCTCGGGGAGAGATGGTCGTTGTGGAGGGGCCTGCGTCAGATGAGGGGGAGAAGACGGTACTGTGGCTAGATGACGGCCCCACCTTGGCTTTGATCCAGCCCCTGCCGGGGTCCAGCTGGACATGGCAGGCTGCGAGATCGGTGGTCTGCGTGGGCATCATGATTAGGCCCACCTCTGTAACTCGGTCAGGGGACGCTATGATGTGCTTGCCTCTAAAGGCAGGCTTTGTCTGGTGGACGCCCCTGAAACAGACCAGGTTCCAGTCTTGACCTGCCATGGTCCTTTCTGCCTACCCCTGAATCCAAGCTCAGCCGGGGACACGAGGGGTCATCGTTTCCCTTTCCATGTCCTGAACATAAATCTTAGGGAGATTCCTTTCTGATGATGGGATGAAGAGGAGGACACGACAAGGGAGAAACAGGTGGTCTAAGATAACGGCGAGGAGGCAGAGATGGCCCTCCCCATGTCTCTGAGAGGAGTGCTCAGGGGCTGCTCTACTCCAGCTGAACATTGCCTTTTTGGAACGCCTCCTCTTCCTCCTCATTCATCAACAGACACAGCAGATTTGTAGCTCTGCCTGTTTCTGATGTAGCGTGGAGCAGTGCAGCTGAAGACATGATGGCATGAAGAGGAGGTTCCTGATGAAGACCTCCCACAGGCTGAGACAGGCCTCCCTTCCTCTAAGGGTTTCAGGGAACTGGGAGCCGCTGGCTGGTTTCTCCATGGTGTTTGAGTGCAGGTGTAATTCCAGGAGGCAGCCCAAAACCACCCTGTTCGCGCTTTGGTACACTGATCTGGGGCAAAAGGCTCAGACAGACTGACTGAGCTCTGACTCACCACCTGAGATGGCTGCTGGTTTTTCACAAAGTCCAAGTGTGCTGATACTGCTGCTGTTTTGATTTAGTTTTAAATGTGTTTCCATGTTGCTGTTGTTGTTGTTTAGCATGATACCAGCCGGGGTGAATTGTTTTGCCAGCGATTGCTCCGCGGGGCGGGTGTTGTCACCTCCCTCAGTTTCTGCCGAGGCTATCTGTGCCCAAGCCGGACTCAGTTTGGCGTTCTCCGGGGAAGGTTCGCTGTTCTTTCGGGCGGGAAGGCGCGGCGGCTCGGAAGAGATCTCTCACCGCCTCACCTTTGAATTTCTTTCTGAGAACGACGTAAGAGACGCCATCAATCTGTTAACGGTGGCCAAGGAGTTGGCAAACTTTTTGAATTGTTCCCGGTTGCGGTTCTGGGTCAGCATGGTCCTCATGAAATGCCTGAAGTGAGAAGCAGATCCGAGTTTTTCACCGTGCCCCCGCTGCTCTGGGAAATATAACACGTGTCCTGAGATAATTCTGGTGGCCATTCTGCTCTGAATGTGTGTGGCTTCTGTCTCTTCTCCACTGTCTGCAGGCTCAAAGGTTGGGGAGTGTTTCTGTCAGAGGAATATAGCCGCCCAGCTCAGGTATTTACCTGCTGCATTCCGCAGAAACCCGGATGTCTGAATGATGTAAACTGTAGAAAAAATACTGTGATTGGCAC
Organism: Etheostoma spectabile; assembly: GCF_008692095.1. Classification (NCBI taxonomy): domain Eukaryota; kingdom Metazoa; phylum Chordata; class Actinopteri; order Perciformes; family Percidae; genus Etheostoma; species Etheostoma spectabile. The sequence continues at coordinate 20,103,611 of NC_045748.1, read as the reverse complement.
AAAACTAAATGTACACAATTATCGCATAGGCTATCAATTTTGGGTGATTTTCTTTTTATTTTATTTGTACTTATAAGTTTTTTCCACAAACACTTTGAAAGTGTCTCTGATAAGCAATTCATGCATTGGTCTTCTGTTGGCCGATCATTCAGAATAGGCTAACTAAAATAGAGGCCTTGGTGTTAGTTTTTGCTTATTAATGTTTAATAAGGTTTTCTTGTAAATCAATCTCAAGACGCAATATTGGAAATGACCCCTGTAGACGGCTTGACAAGAGTAAGCTACCTTTTACAGGAGAATGGACACAGTGTTTAAACTGGAAAAAATCGTTAATAAGAAGTAAAAACTAAAATCAAGTGTTCATGTCAAAATTTATTTTGACCAATTTTTTTAAACTTTTGTCTTTCCTTGTCTTTCTACCCTACATATATTAATTAAACTGACATTTTCTATTACCAATAAAATAAAAAAATCCTTAGGGCTAGGCCTAAGGCTATGTTTTATATGACTAATGAGTTTGAAATGTTTACAGTATGGTTTGGGACTAAGAGTAATGGCTTTACGAGTGGGTCCCGTCTTAAGCAACAATACTGTATTGTATTGTAGTCATATTGGAGGTACCATGTTCACAAGCAATACATTTGTCAGAAAATAGTTACGGTTCAAACCGCGAAGCAGTAGAACTCTTCAAGTTTGTCTGCTTTGTTATTATTATTTATTATTATTATTATTATTATTATGCGCTCGAATGAGCAAGAGAAACTGAAACTTGGGGAATAACTGAAGTGGTGTTCATGTGCTTCTACAGAAATATGAACCCAAGGCCACATGGTGGCGATGTAATTAAGGCTTCAAATGCAAACTTTGAACGGCCACGTCCCCACAGCCGAAGTCCGATTGACTTGAATCTTTAGGAATGTCCTCATAAGTAACTAAACACCGCCTTAAAGTTTCATTCAATTGCTTTTTTTTTTATTAAAGATTATTTTTTGGGGTTTCCCTTTATTGTGTGACAGTGGAAGACAGGAAAGGGGGAAAGAGATGGTTGTGGCAAAGGGCCACAGGTCAGATTCAAACCCTGGCCACTGCAGGACCCAGCCTACATGGGGCGAGTTGCTTTAACTGATGAGCTAGAGACCGCCCCAAGTATCTTTCAAATTGAACCCAGGGGGCGCTATAAATGCAGACAAACTGCAAGTGATAAATCACAAATCAGCTATAATGACTAAATGTTTGTCCAATCAACATAAAACTTACAGGAAATGTTACATAATGACCTCACACATAAGTCACTGAAGTCTATAATCTGATCATCTGCCAAATTAACAGCAATGACATGTATAGCGCATTTCGTCATTCGCCGGCTATCGAGGTGGTGTCCAGATAATGATGTGGGCTTTGTGGATCACTGGCAGTCTTTCTGGGGAAGACCTGGTCTGATTTGGAGAGACGGCATTCACCCCACTTGGGATGGAGCAGCTTCATCTAGAAATCTTGACAAGTATTAGTGGACCTGATCCTGACAATCCAGAGTTGGGACCAGGAGGTAGAGTCCCAGCTAACACACTTCTCTGCTCCTTTATTCCAGTGGTTACTAGTAAAAACCCATAGTGACTGTGTCTGCCCCCTGACCCATTGAAATATTTGAATCAAAGGTAAACAGAAGAGGAGCTGTGCATAAAACCTCATAACAATTAAAACCACAAGTGCAATCGTGCAAAAGAATGAGAGAATTAAATGGTGGACTCTTAAACATCATATCCCTCTTTCTAAAGGTGTACTAGTAAATGAATTAATATCAGATTCAATATGATCTATTCTGTCTCACTGAAACTGGCTGGGTGATGGAGAATATGTTAGTCTAAATGAATCCACCCCCAGTCATTAATACTCACATTCCCGAGGCACAGGCCGAGGAGGTGGAGTTGCAGCTATCTTGTTCTAGTCTACTAATCAGCTCTAAACCTAAACATGAATTATAACTCATTGAAAGTCTTGTCTTAGCTTTCACACCCAAGTTGGAAATCACTGCAACCGTTCTATTTGTTATAGTTTACCGAGCACCTTTTCCATATTCTGAATTTTATCCGAATTTGCAGAGTTTTGTCAAAACTGTTGCTAAAACGGACAAAGTTCTTATTGTAGGGGATTTTAATATTCATGTGGACGATGAGAATGATAGCCTTAGTACTGCGTTTTTATCTCTTTTAGATTCTATTGGCTTCTCTCAAAGTGTTCATAAACTCACCGTTTTAACCACACCTTGATCTGTGGTATATGGTGTTGAAATTGAACATTAATAGTGTTCCACAGAATCCCTTTTTATCTGACCACTGTTTGATTACTTTTGAGTTTTACGCTGAACTATACGCCATTAGGCAAAACCTCTATACAAGATGTATCTGATAGTGCTTGTAACTAATTTAAGGATGTGATTCCATTAGCATTGAATTCATTACAAAGTCCCAAAAGTAACGGAGGACTCCTATGCTAATTTCAGTCCCTCCCAAATCAATAATTTTGTTGACAGTGCAGCAGGCTCACTGCGAACGACACTCGACTCTGTTGCCCCTCTAAAAAAGAAGATAATAAAACAAAGAC
>NC_045748.1:20093336-20100985 GCF_008692095.1 Etheostoma spectabile | reverse complement strand
ACGGGGTGCAGTGAACTACTCTGACTGGCTCATGAGGCAGACGGCTTTATGGAGCGGGAGATTGTTTGCAAAAAACCCGGAGCGTTCTATGAAATGATGCTTATAAAAATAATCGCTGACACGCCAAATTTGATTCGTGGAAGTCCCAATGTGATCGCGATTAAATTCGATTAATTGTGCACCCTATAGTCGGCCTCTCCCTGGATTTCAAAACAGAGCACATCATGACAGTAAGAAGTGGACCAACAGATCTCATGTGTTCTGGGACAGAGACAGTGAAGGAAAAATGAAGCCCTTTTCCAGTATGGTGTGAGCGTTACTGCGCAGCCTCCAACTGAGCTTGATGGCGAAGATGTGACTGTGAGCAACTGTCGGAAAGTTGTAAGTTTCTGGTAGCTGTGCAAAGAGAATCTCAATCATTCCCAATCAGCAGAGACGGAGAGAGGGAGGTATATGTTAGGAGAAAACATAAGAACAGGGTAATTATTGCTAATAACCAAACAACATTAGACGTCCTGATCGACGTGCAGATCATGTCTATATTGCGTCAAGACGTGCAAAACTAGAGTCTGCAATTGGATGTCTAACCAGTGGTACGTTTTGGACGTCATGGGTACATCTTAAACAGATGCGGGAAATTGATTTATTAAGAAAGTAATGTTTATTTATGACAAAATCAACATTTTTGTCACAATATGATTAATGACTGAATTATTTATTAAAAAGGTTTTGTAATACATTATTTATTGAGTAGATTATGTTATTTACATTTTCCTGTTTATTTTAACTAATTAATACTCAATCAATTTATTTATCATATAGAGTCATCGCCACTCTGATTGGCTGAGGCGCACGTGAGCCTAACCAACAGTAACACCACTCTGATTGGCGAGGCAACCACACTAAGCATCGGCGGAATTCGGCGTGGTGCCTGCTGCATGGAAACGAGAAGGTAACTACCAGTTGTCATCTTCCCTAGAGTTAGACAATGAGCTAATTTCCCAAACTAGGGCGTTGTAATCCTCTGGGGTCAAAGGAAGGCCCCCGGTTCCAATGTGATATTGTCTATTAATCTGTACAAATACACAAGCAGAAAACGGTTCATTGGCAGATTCTGTAGAATCTTATCTTCCGTTTGCTTTTTTGTAAGTCTTTGATCCTCACAGCCGACAAGAGATGATTGGGCTGAGAAAATGCTTGTTACAGACAAGAACAGGGCTGAACTAATGGCTTCCTCTCTGATGTTTGTTTTTGAGATATCCGTTTTTTCTGTAGCAGGAATGCTTGCAAAAAGCGAGTTGTAAAATGGGTGGAACATGCACGTTTCTCAGTGTTTGGGCTTTGTCTGTGTTTTCATTTACAGGGAATATTTGGTTAGAGGGTGAAATTTTTTATTGAATAGTATAGATTTGAATAGATAAAAGGTTGGTATGTCCTATGAAACCATCAAGCACCAAAACAATTATTCCATGATATGCTATGCATTCACAATAGATTTGAAGAATTTCTGAAATGCATCTACATTTTTCTATCATTTCGGCACCCAACACGCTTTACACAATGCTCTGTCAAATTGTGCTTCTATAACAGAGCTGAGACTGTTCTGAAAAATTTGAATACATGTATCATGCTATGAGCAAGTACCTTTTTAAGGCAAATTTTAAAAAAACATGCAAAAAAACTTGTGTAATGTTGTTCTATACTGTATAATTCCACACCGATTTATAAATGAATTATATTTCTTTAGGCTCTTCAGTAATGCCCTGATGGCAAAGTTCAACATGAAGGGGAAGGGGAAGAGAAAGGCAAGAAGCCTTGGAAAAGACCAAAGTTTATAGAGCCATACAAGGTAAGCCAAATATGTTGACCAAGGGAAGAAAAATAGCTGTTGCCATCTCGAAATAATGACTTGATTGGACAAAATATTTCCTTCCCGTAGACATTCAAAATAATGCCATAGCTATCTCAACATTGTTGAGTTTGTATGTATTCCAGTATTGGTAGTGGTGCACAGGCAACATTGGTTAAATATGGGGGGCTTGGTATATGACTGTAGATTACCTTTGCACATTTCTAATAATTGGTTTTCTACTTGTGCAGAGGAGTCATGAAATGTGGAGAACACAGCACAGAGGGCTTCATAAAGAGTATGCATGCACCACAAGAAGGGGAGGTGGAGGACACACAACTGTCACCAGGACGATATCCATGGGAGAATCTTTTCAACGCTTGTGTTCAATGGTTCTGGTTGGTCTTACCTCTTATTTTATATTTTTATTTGTATATTTTATTGTGTTGTACAGACAGGAAGGGTGGGCTATGTGGTTAATCAGTCGGCAGACAATGGTAAAACATGTGATTAAAAAAAAAGAATAAAGAAATAAATGAGTGGGGATTGAATGCGATTATTGTAAGCATCTGTGTATGACTCAGTCCCATTTTTTCAGAACGTAGATTACCGTTTCCTGTAACAGTTCATTTTCCTGTAGCTTTGTTTGGCTCAGCGCGGCAGCGAGGTTTTACCTGGAAATGCATTAACACTTTCCGTTGCCATTATCTGCTACTAATACAAAGGAAAATAAACAGAAAAGTATGCCACCTTCTGAAATGGGACGCACAGAAGCCAGAAGCAGCATAAAAAACAACGTCTGAAATGAGTTTAAATTTGATGTAGAAAAGATGTCCACAAGACCACATTTGGACTGCAATAGCCCTTATATAGCGGCCCTGTTGACATGGATACTGGACGTTTGGTGGACGTCTCTGGCGTTACAGTTGCACCTTCAGGGGAGCAAAACTGGATATGCAAAAACAACGTAGAAAAGACGTTGTTTGGACAAATTCAGTTAACATTAGTAATGAAACCTAAACAGCTAAGTAAGTTGAAACTGCCTGCGAGATTATCCTGTGCTATCCGGTAATTCCTTACTATGCGACAGTAAGTTGCGTAGTTATGACACTCTCGTTAGCCTATTTTCCAAAAACGTTGGCTGTGGCGCCATAACGGAGCCTTTATACATTGTTGTTACAAAATAAACAATAGACAAATAGAGGCTTTAAATACTTTAGATGTCAAGTTATTTGCTGTCAAAGCGGCGCCAAAATGAAGGGAGTCAATGGGATGCTAACGGCAGGTGATGGCTAGTTAGAATCAATATGGCTCCATAGGAGGTACACTTTGTGGACTCTCGCTTACCCCCTTGGTTGAAACATTCCCCAGCCCAATGGCGCAGGATCAGACTCATATTTGATTAGAATGGAGTTGACGACGTCAGGCTAGTTTTGACATCTTAATGAAAAAAAATGTTTATATTGTAGGCTAAACTTTAAACTTACAGATTGCTGCTGTACCTGCTCGGTATGTAGATCTTCATAGCTGCTGTTCATCAAAATCCTCGGGGAGAGATGGTCGTTGTGGAGGGGCCTGCGTCAGATGAGGGGGAGAAGACGGTACTGTGGCTAGATGACGGCCCCACCTTGGCTTTGATCCAGCCCCTGCCTGGGGTCCAGCTGGACATGGCAGGCTGCGAGATCGGTGGTCTGCGTGGGCATCATGATTAGGCCCACCTCTGTAACTCGGTCAGGGGACGCTATGATGTGCTCTGCCTCTAAAGGCAGGCTTTGTCTGGTGGACGCCCTGAAACAGACCCAGGTTCCAGTCTTGACCCTGCCATGGTCCTTTCTGCCTACCCCTGAATCCAAGCTCAGCCGGGGACACGAGGGGTCATCGTTTCCCTTTCCATGTCTGAACATAAATCTTAGGGAGATTCCTTTCTGATGATGGGATGAAGAGGAGGACACGACAAGGGAGAAACAGGTGGTCTAAGATAACGGCGGGAGGCAGAGATGGCCCTCCCCATGTCTCTGAGAGGAGTGCTCAGGGGCTGCTCTACTCCAGCTGAACATTGCCTTTTTGGAAGCCTCCTCTTCCTCCTCATTCATCAACAGACACAGCAGATTTGTAGCTCTGCCTGTTTCTGATGTAGCGTGGAGCAGTGCAGCTGAAGACATGATGGCATGAAGAGGAGGTTCCTGATGAAGACCTCCCACAGGCTGAGACAGGCCTCCCTTCCTCTAAGGGTTTCAGGGAACTGGGAGCCGCTGGCTGGTTTCTCCATGGTGTTTGAGTGCAGGTGTAATTCCAGGAGGCAGCCCAAAACCACCCTGTTCGCGCTTTGGTACACTGATCTGGGGCAAAAGGCTCAGACAGACTGACTGAGCTCTGACTCACCACCTGAGATGGCTGCTGGTTTTTCACAAAGTCCAAGTGTGCTGATACTGCTGCTGTTTTGATTTAGTTTTAAATGTGTTTCCATGTTGCTGTTGTTGTTGTTTAGCATGATACCAGCCGGGGTGAATTGTTTTGCCAGCGATTGCTCCGCGGGGCGGGTGTTGTCACCTCCCTCAGTTTCTGCCGAGGCTATCTGTGCCCAAGCCGGACTCAGTTTGGCGTTCTCCGGGGAAGGTTCGCTGTTCTTTCGGGCGGGAAGAGCGCGGCGGCTCGGAAGAGATCTCTCACCGCTCTCACCTTTGAATTTCTTTCTGAGAACGACGTAAGAGACGCCATCAATCTGTTAACGGTGGCCAAGGAGTTGGCAAACTTTTTGAATTGTTCCCGGTTGCGGTTCTGGGTCAGCATGGTCCTCATGAAATGCCTGAAGTGAGAAGCAGATCCGAGTTTTTCACCGTGCCCCCGCTGCTCTGGGAAATATAACACGTGTCCTGAGATAATTCTGGTGGCCATTCTGCTCTGAATGTGTGTGGCTTCTGTCTCTTCTCCACTGTTGCAGGCTCAAAGGTTGGGGAGTGTTTCTGTCAGAGGAATATAGCCGCCCAGCTCAGGTATTTACCTGCTGCATTCCGCAGAAACCCGGATGTCTGAATGATGTAAACTGTAGAAAAAATACTGTGATTGGCACAAAACTAAATGTACACAATTATCGCATAGGCTATCAATTTTGGGTGATTTTCTTTTTATTTTATTTGTACTTATAAGTTTTTTCCACAAACACTTTGAAAGTGTCTCTGATAAGCAATTCATGCATTGGTCTTCTGTTGGCCGATCATTCAGAATAGGCTAACTAAAATAGAGGCCTTGGTGTTAGTTTTTGCTTATTAATGTTTAATAAGGTTTTCTTGTAAATCAATCTCAAGACGCAATATTGGAAATGACCCCTGTAGACGGCTTGACAAGAGTAAGCTACCTTTTACAGGAGAATGGACACAGTGTTTAAACTGGAAAAAATCGTTAATAAGAAGTAAAAACTAAAATCAAGTGTTCATGTCAAAATTTATTTTGACCAATTTTTTTAAACTTTTGTCTTTCCTTGTCTTTCTACCCTACATATATTAATTAAACTGACATTTTCTATTACCAATAAAATAAAAAATCCTTAGGGCTAGGCCTAAGGCTATGTTTTATATGACTAATGAGTTTGAAATGTTTACAGTATGGTTTGGGACTAAGAGTAATGGCTTTACGAGTGGGTCCCGTCTTAAGCAACAATACTGTATTGTATTGTAGTCATATTGGAGGTACCATGTTCACAAGCAATACATTTGTCAGAAAATAGTTACGGTTCAAACCGCGAAGCAGTAGAACTCTTCAAGTTTGTCTGCTTTGTTATTATTATTTATTATTATTATTATTATTATTATGCGCTCGAATGAGCAAGAGAAACTGAAACTTGGGGAATAACTGAAGTGGTGTTCATGTGCTTCTACAGAAATATGAACCCAAGGCCACATGGTGGCGATGTAATTAAGGCTTCAAATGCAAACTTTGAACGGCCACGTCCCCCACAGCCGAAGTCCGATTGACTTGAATCTTTAGGAATGTCCTCATAAGTAACTAAACACCGCCTTAAAGTTTCATTCAATTGCTTTTTTTTTTATTAAAGATTATTTTTTGGGGTTTCCCTTTATTGTGTGACAGTGGATAGACAGGAAAGGGGGAAAGAGATGGTTGTGGCAAAGGGCCACAGGTCAGATTCAAACCCTGGCCACTGCAGGACCCAGCCTACATGGGGCGAGTTGCTTTAACTGATGAGCTAGAGACCGCCCCAAGTATCTTTCAAATTGAACCCAGGGGGCGCTATAAATGCAGACAAACTGCAAGTGATAAATCACAAATCAGCTATAATGACTAAATGTTTGTCCAATCAACATAAAACTTACAGGAAATGTTACATAATGACCTCACACATAAGTCACTGAAGTCTATAATCTGATCATCTGCCAAATTAACAGCAATGACATGTATAGCGCATTTCGTCATTCGCCGGCTATCGAGGTGGTGTCCAGATAATGATGTGGGCTTTGTGGATCACTGGCAGTCTTTCTGGGGAAGACCTGGTCTGATTTGGAGAGACGGCATTCACCCCACTTGGGATGGAGCAGCTTCATCTAGAAATCTTGACAAGTATTAGTGGACCTGATCCTGACAATCCAGAGTTGGGACCAGGAGGTAGAGTCCCAGCTAACACACTTCTCTGCTCCTTTATTCCAGTGGTTACTAGTAAAAACCCATAGTGACTGTGTCTGCCCCCTGACCCATTGAAATATTTGAATCAAAGGTAAACAGAAGAGGAGCTGTGCATAAAACCTCATAACAATTAAAACCACAAGTGCAATCGTGCAAAAGAATGAGAGAATTAAATGGTGGACTCTTAAACATCATATCCCTCTTTCTAAAGGTGTACTAGTAAATGAATTAATATCAGATTCAATATGATCTATTCTGTCTCACTGAAACTGGCTGGGTGATGGAGAATATGTTAGTCTAAATGAATCCACCCCCAGTCTATTAATACTCACATTCCCGAGGCACAGGCCGAGGAGGTGGAGTTGCAGCTATCTTGTTCTAGTCTACTAATCAGCTCTAAACCTAAACATGAATTATAACTCATTGAAAGTCTTGTCTTAGCTTTCACACCCAAGTTGGAAATCACTGCAACCGTTCTATTTGTTATAGTTTACCGAGCACCTTTTCCATATTCTGAATTTTATCCGAATTTGCAGAGTTTTGTCAAAACTGTTGCTAAAACGGACAAAGTTCTTATTGTAGGGGATTTTAATATTCATGTGGACGATGAGAATGATAGCCTTAGTACTGCGTTTTTATCTCTTTTAGATTCTATTGGCTTCTCTCAAAGTGTTCATAAACTCACCGTTTTAACCACACCTTGATCTGTGGTATATGGTGTTGAAATTGAACATTAATAGTGTTCCCACAGAATCCCTTTTTATCTGACCACTGTTTGATTACTTTTGAGTTTTACGCTGAACTATACGCCATTAGGCAAAACCTCTATACAAGATGTATCTGATAGTGCTGTTAACTAATTTAAGGATGTGATTCCATTAGCATTGAATTCATTACCAAAGTCCCAAAGTAACGGAGGGACTCTATGCTAATTTCAGCCTCCCAAATCAATAATTTGTTGACAGTGCAGCAGGCTCACTGCGAACGACACTCGACTCTGTTGCCCTCTAAAAAAGAAGATTAATAAAACAAAGACGGTTAGCTGCATGGTTCATAACAATGAAACTCGCAAATTAAAGCAAATATCGCGGAAACTTGAGAAGAATTGGCGTTCCACCAAATTGTAGAATTCTCGTTTAATCTGGCAAGATAGTCTTAAAACGTA
>NC_045748.1:20093189-20093326 GCF_008692095.1 Etheostoma spectabile | reverse complement strand
CTCCGTAATGCCAGAGCAGCGTACTACTCGTCATTAATTCACTTGTTCACTGTTCACTTTATATATGCTTCCTTTAGGCAAAATTATCAGGAAGCACTCCATAAACTTTCATTGTTATGCAGATGATACTCAATTAT
>NC_045748.1:20085150-20093164 GCF_008692095.1 Etheostoma spectabile | reverse complement strand
ACGGGGTGCAGTGAACTACTCTGACTGGCTCATGAGCAGACGGCTTTATGGAGCGGGAGATGTTTGCAAAAAACCCGGAGCGTTCTATGAAATGATGCGTTATAAAAAATAATCGTTGCGAACGCAAATTTGATAGTCGTGGAAGTCCCAATCGTGATCGCGATTAAATTCGATTAATGTGCAAGCCCTTAGTCGGCCTCTCCCGGATTTCAAAACAGAGCACATCATGACAGTTAAGAAGTGGACCAACAGATCTCATTGTTCTGGGACAGAGACAGTGAAGGAAAAATGAAGCCCTTTTCCAGTATGGTGTGAGCGTTACTGCGCAGCCTCCAACTGAGCTGATGGCGAGATGTGACTGTGAGCAACTGTCGAAAGTTGTAAGTTTCTGGTAGCTGTGAAAGAGAACTCTCAATCATTCCCAATCAGCAGAGACGGAGAGAGGGAGGTATATGTTAGGAGAAAACATAAGAACAGGGTAATTATTGCTAATAACCAACACAACATTAGACGTCCTGATCGCGTGCAGATCATGTCTATATTGCGTAAGACGTGCAAAACTAGGTCTGCAATTGGATGTCTAACCGTGGACGTTTTTGGACGTCATGGGTACATCTTAAAACAGATGCGGGAAATTGATTTATTAAGAAAATAATGTTTATTTATGACAAAATCAACATTTTTGTCACAATATGATTAATGACTGAATTATTTATTAAAAAGGTTTTGTAATACATTATTTATTGAGTAGATTATGTTATTTACATTTTCCTGTTTATTTTAACTAATTAATACTCAATCAATTTATTTATCATATAGAGTCATCGCACTCTGATTGGCTGAGGCGCACGTGATCCTAACCAACAGTAACACCACTCTGATGGCGAGGCAACCACATAAGCATCGGCGGAATTCGGCGTGTGCCTGCTGCATGGAAACGAGAAAGGTAACTACCAGTTGTCATTTCCTAGAGTTAGACAATGAGCTAATTTCCAACTAGGGCGTGTTGTAATCCTCTGGGGTTCAAAGGAAGGCCCCCGTTCCAATGGATATTGTCTTTAGATCTGTACAAATACACAAGCAGAAAACAGGTTCATTGGCAGATTCTGTAGAATCTTACTTCCGTTTGCTTTTTTGTAAGTCTTTGATCCTCCAGCCACAGAGATGATTGGGTGAGAAAATGCTTGTTACAGACAAGAACAGGGGCTGAACCTAATGGCTTCCCTCTCTGAGTTTGTTTTTGAATATCCGTTTTTTCTGTAGCAGGAATGCTTGCAAAAAGCAGAGTGGTAAAATGGGTGGAACATGCGTTTCCAGTGTTTGGGCTTTGTCTGTGTTTTCATTTACAGGGAATATTTGGTTAGAGGGTGAAATGTTTTTATTTGAATAGTATAGATTTGAATAGATAAAGGTTGGTATGTCCTATGAAACCATTCAAGCACCAAAACAATTATTCACATGATATGCTATGCATTCACAATAGATTTGAAGAATTTCTGAAATGCATCTACATTTTTCTATCATTTCGGCCCCCAACACGCTTTACACAATGCTCTGTCAATTGTGCTTCTATAACAGAGCTGAGGACTGTTCTGTGAAAAATTTGAGATACATGGTATCATGCTATGAGCAAGTACCTTTTTAAGGCAAATTTTAAAAAAACATGCAAAAAAAACTTGTGTAATGTTGTTCTATTACTGTATAATTCCACCGATTTATAAATGAATTATATTTCTTTAGGCTCTTCAGTAATGCCCTGATGGCAAAGTTCAACATGAAGGGGAAGGGAGAAGAGAAAGGCAAGAAGCCTTGGAAAGACCAAAGTTTATAGAGCCATACAAGGTAAGCCAATATGTGACCAAGGGAAGAAAAATAGCTGTTGCCATCTCGAAATAATGACTTGATTGGACAAAATATTTCCTTCCCGTAGACATTCAAAATAATGCCATAGCTATCTCAACATTTGTTGAGTTTGTATGTATTACCAGTATTGGTAGTGGTGCACAGGCAACATTGGTTAAATATGGGGGGCTTGGTATATGACTGTAGATTACCTTTGCACATTTCTAATAATTGTTTTCTACTTGTGCAGAGGAGTCATGAAATGTGGAGAACACAGCACAGAGGGCTTCATAAAGAGTATGCATGCACCACAAGAAGGGGAGGTGGAGGACACACAACTGTCACTCAGGACGATATCCATGTGGGAGAATCTTTTCAACGCTTGTGTTCAATGGTTCTGGTTGGTCTTACCTCTTATTTTATATTTTTATTTGTATTTTTATTGTGTTGTACAGACAAGGAAGGGTGGGCTATGTGGTTAATCAGTCTGGCAGCAATGGTAAACATGTGATTAAAAAAAAAGAATAAAGAAAAAATGAGTGGGGATTGAATTGCGATTATTGTGAGCATCTGTGTATGACTCAGTCCCATTTTTTCAGAACGTAGATTACCGTTTCCTGTAACAGTTCATTTTCCTGTAGCTTTGTTTGGTCTCAGCGCGGCAGCAGGTTTTACCTGGAAATGCATTAACACTTTCCGTTGCCATTTATCTGCTACTAATACAAAGGAAAATAAACAGAAAAAGTATGCCACCTTCGAAATGGGACGCACAGAGCCAAGAAGCAGCATAAAAACAACGTCTGAAATGAGTTTAAATTGATGTAGAAAAGATGTCCACAAAGACCACATTTGGACTGCAATAGCCCTTATATAGCGGCCTGTTGACATGGATACTGGACGTTTGGTGGACGTCATCTGGCGTTACAGTTGCACCTTCAGGGGAGCAAAACTGGATATGCAAAACAACGTAGAAAAGACGTTGTTTGGACAAATTCAGTTAACATTAGTAATGAAACCTAAACAGCTAATGTAAGTTGAAACTGCCTGCGAGATTATCCTGTGCTATCCGGTAATTCCTTTACTATGCGACAGTAAGTTGCGTAGTTATGACACTCTCGTTAGCCTATTTTCCAAAAACGTTGGCTGTGGCGCCATAACGGAGCCTTTATACATTGTTGTTACAAAATAAACAATAGACAATAGAGGCTTTAAATACTTTAGATGTCAAGTTATTTGCTGTCAAAGCGGCGCCAAAATGAAGGGAGTCAATGGGATGCTAAGGCAGGTGATGGCTAGTTAGAATCAATATGGCTCCATAGGAGGTACACTTTGTGGACTCTCGCTTACCCCTTGGTTGAAACATTCCCCAGCCCAATGGCGCAGGATCAGACTCATATTTGATTAGAATGGATTGACGACGTCAGGCTAGTTTTGACATCTTAATGAAAAAAAAATGTTTATATTGTAGGCTAAACTTTAAACTTACAGATTGCTGTGTACCTGCTCGGTATGTAGATCTTATAGCTGCTGTTTCATCAAATCCTCGGGGAGAGATGGTCGTTGTGGAGGGGCCTGCGTCAGATGAGGGGGAGAAGACGGTACTGTGGCTAGATGACGGCCACACCTTGGCTTTGATCCAGCCCCTGCCGGGGTCCAGCTGGACATGGCAGGCTGCGAGATCGGTGGTCTGCGTGGGCATCATGATTAGGCCCACCTCGTAACTCGGTCAGGGGACGCTATGATGTGCTCTGCTCTAAAGGCAGGCTTTGTCTGGTGGACGCCCCTGAAACAGACCCAGGTTCCAGTCTTGACCTGCCATGGTCCTTTCTGCCTACCCCTGAATCCAAGCTCAGCCGGGGACACGAGGGGTCATCGTTTCCCTTTCCATGTCCTGAACATAAATCTTAGGGAGATTCCTTTCTGATGATGGGATGAAGAGGAGGACACGACAAGGGAGAAACAGGTGGTCTAAGATAACGGCGGGAGGCAGAGATGGCCCTCCCCATGTCTCTGAGAGGAGTGCTCAGGGGCTGCTCTACTCCAGCTGAACATGCCTTTTTGGAAAGCCTCCTCTTCCTCCTCATTCATCAACAGACACAGCAGATTTGTAGCTCTGCCTTTTCTGATGTAGCGTGGGAGCATGCAGCTGAAGAATGATGGCATGAAGAGGAGGTTCCTGATGAAGACCTCCCACAGGCTGCAGACAGGCCTCCCTTCCTCTAGGGTTTCAGGGAACTGGGAGCCGCTGGCTGGTTTCTCCATGGTGTTTGAGTGCAGGTGTAATTCCAGGAGGCAGCCCAAAACCACCCTGTTCGCGCTTTGGTACACTGATCTGGGGCAAAAGGCTCAGACAGACTGATGAGCTCTGACTCACCACCTGAGAGGCTGCTGGTTTTTCACAAGTCCAAGTGGTGCTGATACTGCTGCTGTTTTGATTTAGTTTTAAATGTGTTTCCATGTTGCTGTGTTGTTGTTTAGCATGATACCAGCCGGGGTGAATTGTTTTGCCAGCGATTGCTCCGGCGGGGCGGGTGTTGTCACCTCCCTCAGTTTCTGCCGAGGTATCTGTGCCCAAGCCGGACTCAGTTTGGCGTTCTCCGGGGAAGGTTCGCTGTTCTTTCGGGCGGAAGAGTCGCGGCGGCTCGGAAGAGATCTCTCACCGCCTCACCTTTGAATTTCTTTCTGAGAACGACGTAAGAGACGCCATCAATCTGTTAACGGTGGAAGGAGTTGGCAAACTTTTTGAATTGTTCCCGGTTGCGGTTCTGGTCAGCATGGTCCTCATGAAATGCCTGAAGTGAGAAGCAGATCCGAGTTTTTCACCGTGCCCCGCTGCTCTGGGAAATATAACACGTGTCCTGAGATAATTCGGTGGCCATTCTGCTCTGAATGTGTGTGGCTTCTGTCTCTTCTCCACTGTTGCAGGCTCAAAGGTTGGGGAGTTTTCTGCAGAGGAATATAGCCGCCCAGCTCAGGTATTTACCTGCTGCATTCCGCAGAAACCCGGATGTCTGAATGATGTAAACTGTAGAAAAAATACTGTGATTGGCACAAACTAAATGTACACAATTATCGCATAGGCTATCAATTTTGGGTGATTTTCTTTTTATTTTATTTGTACTTATAAGTTTTTTCCACAAACACTTTGAAAGGTCTCTGATAAGCAATTCATGCATTGGTCTTCTGTTGGCCGATCATTCAGAATAGGCTAACTAAAATAGAGGCCTTGGTGTTAGTTTTTGCTTATTAATGTTTAATAAGGTTTTCTTGTAAATCAATCTCAAGACGCAATATTGGAAATGACCCCTGTAGACGGCTTGACAAGAGTAAGCTACCTTTTACAGGAGAATGGACACAGTGTTTAAACTGGAAAAAATCGTTAATAAGAAGTAAAAAACTAAATCAAGTGTTCATGTCAAAATTTATTTTTGACCAATTTTTTTAAACTTTTGTCTTTCCTTGTCTTTCTACCCTACATATATTAATTAAACTGACATTTTCTATTACCAATAAAATAAAAAAATCCTTAGGGCTAGGCCTAAGGCTAGTGTTTTATATGACTAATGAGTTTGAATGTTTCACAGTATGGTTGGGACTAAGAGTAATGGCTTTACGAGTGGGTCCCGTCTTTAAGCAACAATACTGTATTGTATTGTAGTCATATTGGAGGTACCATGTTCACAAGCAATACATTTGTCAGAAAATAGTTACGGTTAAACCGCGAAGCAGTAGAACTCTTCAAGTTTGTCTGCTTTAGTTATTATTATTTATTATTATTATTATTATTATTATGCGCTCGAATGAGCAAGAGAAACTGAAACTTGGGGAATAACTGAAGTGGTGTTCATGTGCTTCTACAGAAATATGAAACCCAATCGGCCACATGGTGGCGATGTAATTAAGGCTTCAAATGCAAACTTTGAACGGCCACGTCCCCCACAGCCGAAGTCCGATTGACTTGAATCTTTAGGAATGTCCTCATAAGTAACTAAACACCGCCCTTAAAGTTTCATTCAATTGCTTTTTTTTTATTAAAGATTATTTTTTGGGGTTTCCCTTTATTGTGTGACAGTGGAAGACAGGAAAGGGGGAAAGAGATGGTTGTGGCAAAGGGCCACAGGTCAGATTCAAACCCTGGCCATGCAGGACCCAGCCTACATGGGGCGATTGCTTTAACTGATGAGCTAGAGACCGCCCCAAGTATCTTTCAAATTGAACCCAGGGGGCGCTATAAATGCAGACAAATGCAAGTGATAAATCACAAATCAGCTATAATGGACTAAATGTTTGTCCAATCAACATAAAACTTACAGGAAATGTTACATAATGACCTCACACATAAGTCACTGCAAGTCTACTAATCTGATCATCTGCCCAAATTAACAGCAATGACATGTATAGCGCATTTCGTCATTCGCCGGCTATCGAGGTGGTGTCCAGATAATGATGTGGGCTTTGTGGATCACTGGCAGTCTTTCTGGGGAAGACCTGGTCTGATTTGGAGAGACGGCATTCACCCCATTGGGATGGAGCAGCTTCATCTAGAAATCTTGACAGTATTAGGGACCTGATCCTGACAATCCAGAGTTGGGACCAGGAGGTGAGTCCCAGTAACACATTCTCTGCTCCTTTATTCCAGTGGTTACTAGTAAAAACCCATAGTGACTGTGTCTGCCCCCTGACCCATTGAAATATTTGAATCAAAGGTAAACAGAAGAGGAGCTGTGCATAAAACCTCATAACAATTAAAACCACAAGTGCAATCGTGCAAAAGAATAGAGAATTAAATGGTGGACTCTTAAACATCATATCCCTCTTTCTAAGGTGTACTAGTAAATGAATTAATATCAGATTCAAATGATCTATTCTGTCTCACTGAAACTGGCTGGGTGATGGAGAATATGTTAGTCTAAATGAATCCACCCCAGTCTATTAATACTCACATTCCCGAGGCACAGGCCGAGGAGGTGGAGTTGCAGCTATCTTTGTTCTAGTCTACTAATCAGCTCTAAACCTAAACTGAATTATAACTCATTGAAAGTCTTGTCTTAGTCTTTCACACCCAAGTTGGAAATCACTGCAACCGTTCTATTTGTTATAGTTTACCGAGCACCTTTTCCATATTCTGAATTATTATCCGAATTTGCAGAGTTTTGTTCAAACTGTTGCTAAAACGGACAAAGTTCTTATTGTAGGGGATTTTAATATTCATGTGGACGATGAGAATGATAGCCTTAGTACTGCGTTTTTATCTCTTTTAGATTCTATGGCTTCTCTCAAAGTGTTCATAACTCACCGTTTTAACCACACCTTGATCTGCTGGGTATATGGTGTTGAAATTGACATTTAATAGTGTTCCACAGAATCCCTTTTTATCTGACCACTGTTTGATTACTTTTGAGTTTTACGCTGAACTATACGCCATTAGGCAAAACCTCTATACAAGATGTATCTGATAGTGCTGTAACTAATTTAAGGATGTGATTCCATTAGCATTGAATTCATTACAAAGTCCCAAAGTAACGGAGGACTCTATGCTAATTTCAGGCCCCCAAATCAATATTTGTTGACGTGCAGCAGGCTCACTGCGAACGACACTCGACTCTGTTGCCCTCTAAAAAAGAAGATTAATAAAACAAAGACGGTTAGCTCATGGTATAACATGAAACTCGCAAATAAAGCAAATATCGCGGGAAACTGAGAAGAATTGGCGTTCCACCAATTGTAGAATTCTCGTTTAATCTGGCAAGATAGTCTTAAAACGTATAGGAAGCCCTCGTAATGCCAGAGCAGGTACTACTCGTATTAATTCACTGTTTCACTGTTCACTTTATATATGCTTCCTTTAGGCAAAATTATCAGGAAGCACTCCATATAAACTTTCAGTTTATGCAGATGATACTCAATTATATCTATAATCAAAGGATGAAAACTATCAGTTAGCTAAACTAAATGTGCCTTCAGGATATTAAAACCTGGATGACCTGTAATTTTCTAATGTTAAACTCAGATAAAACTGAAATTATTGCTCTGGGGCTGAAGCACCTCCGTGACGCATTATCCAAAGAGATAGTTACTCTGAATGGCATTACCCTGGCGTCCAGCACCACTGTGAGGAATCCTAGAGTTATCTTTGATCAGAACATGTCCTTTAATTCCCACATAAAGCAAA
>NC_045748.1:20085028-20085140 GCF_008692095.1 Etheostoma spectabile | reverse complement strand
CGCCTTTTTTCACCTACGTAATATTGCAAAGATCAGGAATATCCTGTCTAAAAGTGATGCAGAAAAACTAGTCCATGCATTTGTTACTGCTAGGCTGGATTACTGCAATTCT
>NC_045748.1:20083780-20085003 GCF_008692095.1 Etheostoma spectabile | reverse complement strand
AAGGCCATGATAATGCTAAAATAAGCCTGTCGGTCTTCCATCTTGTGGCACACACACAAGTCATGACGTAGGAATGGTGGGTATATGGCAGATCCAGACGTGGCCGCTCGAGCAGATCAATAATTTTAAACTTAACAGAGTACCCACCTTCAAGGAAGGTTACAAGTGTCAGGGAGAGTGGCCAGACTCTCTGTACAAACAAAATGTCGCCACAGGCTAGAGGACCAGGGCTTAGGTGAGTTCTTACATTTAAAACCAGATCTGAACCCCAAGAATATAATTTACGGTGTTGCTTACTTACTGACAAAAAGGACTATAGCTCTAATGATAAGAAATTGGAAATGGTATTTTAATGCAATGTTTGATTTGATTTAAAAAAAGTATTAAAAATAAAAGTGAATCAGGGGGTGGAATCGGATTAGTTTGAATCATTATGAGTATGAGGATATGAGCACAGCTATAGGAACCCCATTCCTGATTCAGAGCTGGAAATAGTTCATGGCATGCAGTGCAGCGGGCTGACGATCAGCACCTCTAAATCTTGAGGGCCATGGTTCTCAGGCCAGGAAAAACCGTTGGATGTGCCTTCTTCAGGTATGAGCCTTACCACAAGTGAAGGCGTTTTAAATACTTGGGGTCTATTCGCGAGTGGGGGCAACCATGGAGGCAGGAGATTGGTAGGAGAATCAGAGCAGTGGGTGCGGTATTACGTTCAATGTTATCGCACGTTGTGACGAAAAGCGAGCGAGGAAGAAGGAAAAGCTCTCAATATACCGGTCAGTGTTTGTTGGTCACACGGGGTTCCTCAGGAAGGTTTGTCTGGCGTCTCCCTTTAGGATAGGGTGAGATTCACAGGTCATCCAAGGGAGCAGCTAGGAGTAGAGCTTGCTCTTTTGAGTCGAAAAGGACCAGTTGGGTGAATTGGTTCGGGCATCTGGTAAGGATGCCTCCTGGGCGCCCTCCTAGGGCAGGTGTTCCAGGCAAGTCCAAGCTGGGAGGAGGAATCGGGGAAGACACAGGAACTAGAAAAGCGATCATAGTACCTTAATACAACCCTACAAGAGCACTACGCTCCCAGAGTGCAGGGTTACTTGTGGTTCCTAGAGACTCTAAAAGTAGAACGGGAGCCAGAGCGTTCAGTTATCAGGCTTCTCTTCTGTGGAACCAGCAGAGGTGGGTAGAGTAGCCAAAAATTGTACTCAAGTAAAAGTACTGTTACTTCA
>NC_045748.1:20083305-20083654 GCF_008692095.1 Etheostoma spectabile | reverse complement strand
CTTAACACAAGCATCAATCAGACAGACAAAAATACAAAATAATCATCTTTAGGCAAATCATAGCTCATCCAATCAATAAAATAAATTAAAATGTTTTTATTAATTACAAAACAGCTTACTTGAGAGACTTTTCACATCAAATTTGGATGGATACTCCATGTGTAAAAAATATTGTATGTAACCTAAAAGACAAACATCCACCGATCCACAGCAGAAACTACGTTTCCTCAGGTTAGATGTTGAGTTGTTGAATGCGCACATGTCCGTTTGTTTTGGTCGACACAGAAGGCAACCGCATAATGTAGCTGCTGTTTCCACTTTTCCTAAAAGGTAACCATGCTTTCACTAT
>NC_045748.1:20058835-20083280 GCF_008692095.1 Etheostoma spectabile | reverse complement strand
GTTTCACTATGAGGTCCGAAGTGGGGGGGGGGGGGGGGGGGGGGGTTTCCTGGTCTGGTTGCCTTGTGACGTGGTTCTGACGTCTTTGCTTGCTACGACTGTAAAGCTAACCTGTCCCGCTGCTGCATAGCATATAAAGAGAGACCTCTTTATATGTCTATGCGCTGCTGAAGCGAGTATGGTCACGTGACTGCACAACGACGATTGGTTAAGCACAGTCACGTGTAGAGCCCTCAGCGAAAGACTCCTCACTCGTCAAAATAAAACATAAAATGAGACGTACGCAGGGGTAAAAACAATGAAGCGTAACGAGTAACAAGCTCCTTGTAGCCTAATGTACGGAGTAAGAGTACAGTTTTTCTTACTAATCTACTCAAGTAAAAGTAAAAGTATAGTGATTTAAAACTACTCCGAAGTACAATTTTTCAAAAACTCTTACGTCAATGTAACGGAGAATGTAACTCGTTCTACCACTCTGGGAACCAGGTTCCAGTTTGGGTTCGGGAGGCATACACCGTCTCCACATTAAGAATAGGCTTAAGACTTTTCACTTTGATAAAGCTTATTGTTAGGGCATAGAATTAAATTGTAGGGAGTGAGAGGTCGCAGCGTCCGCCTAACCCGGCCCACCTGCTTCTCGAATAGTTGTTAGATTATCTATCATATAATCAAGCATATATAAACTAAAGGAGACTTGGCATACAGCCCGATCCGATTGGGAGAGTTCTAGCCTGACCAGGCTCCTTCTTTACCCTGTCTCTCTGGTTCGCTTTGATAAAGCTTATAGTTAGGCATAGATTGAATATTGTTAGGAGTGAGGAGTCGCAGCGTCCACCTAACCCGGCCCACCTGCTTCTCGTCATAGTTGTAGATTTATCTATCAATTAATCAAGCATATAATAAACTAAGGGAGACTTGGCATACAGCCCGATCCGGTGGGAGAGTTCTAGCCCGACCAGGCTCCTCTCTTTACCCTGTCTCTCTTGGTTTTGCTGTAATAGTTTTAGACAGCCGGGGACATCCTTTGATACACTGAGCTCCTCTCTCCTCTATCTTCCTATCTTTTCATTTATTTGCATCCATGTCCCAGAAATGCGTGTTACTAACCTAGCTCTGGGGAGTCATTCTCGGAGCCCTTATGTTCTTTTTTCCCCAGCATGTTCCCGCGGATCAGGGATGCTCCAAAATCATGGTAGCAGCTGTCGCCATGGTCCCGCTACCGTCTGCGGTGCCATGTTCATCTCCTACACTCTGCCGGTGCCAGCTACGTCCTGCTGTGCCTTGTAATGCCGCACGGCCCTGCTATGGCCATGAACTACTACAAAGAACTGCTACAAACTACGTTTTTTCTATTTTTGTTATTTCCACTAACCCCAACCGGCCCGTCAGACACCGCCCTACCAAGAGCCTGGGTCTGTCCAGGTTTCTGCCTAAAAGGAAGTTTTCCTCGCCACTGTCGCACGGTTGCTTGCTCTGGAGGAAACTACTAAAACTGTTGGTCTTGTAAATTTCTGGAGTGTGGTCAAACCTACTCTATCTGTAAGTATCTTGACATAACTCTTGTTATGAATTGATACTATAAATAAAATTGAATTGAATTGAATTAAAATTGACCACTAGGAGGCGCTTTAAATGCACAATAACTGGACGTGGAATGACGCAAATCAAGATTTGAGCTTGGAATCGCAGCTTGCAGCTTTATTAGTAATTGTTTTTGTGTTGGTATCTTCTTTTCACAAATTGTCGTGAGCTGGACTCAGCTACTATCACGCTGAATTCAATGTAGCATCAGTGACATCACCCATTGGTTTGTGACTGCCATTTGAAGTTTTTGAAGCTAAAAGCTGAAGAAGGAACCCTTCTGACACAGGTAAACGCAGACCTTGGGACTTTTTGACTGTATGAATGTCATTACATCACTTACCAGCTAATGCTAGCACCAGCTAGCTAGCTTTGGTTGACACGTGCTACTGAACACTAAACCAGTCAACACAAATGTTATTCAACTTGGTGAAGGAAAACACATAGTGAGAGAGGGTAAAAGGTTTACTGAGTTAATAAATCAAGTGAGAAATAGGATAATTTCCCCTTAGACCACAGAAACAGACTTCTTTTTAGAGCCAGTGGCAGCCCCTTGCTAGAAAGGAGATTCAGGTTTAAGGCACTTCCACGTTGGCTTAACTTTTCAGGCCCGGACGTTTCTGCTTGGTTTAGCACTACACGGTTCACATTCAATAAAACTAAAAAGAATGAAAAATCTTTGATGGTTCCCTCCAAAGACCATGTCAGTGTTCTAATCTGACCCCAATCAGAGGGACGTGTTGTCAGTGCCTCCACAACAATTACAAAAAACACTACAGGAGAAACTTGGTAGCTGAGTGCTAAGGGCATTACTGCACCAATTACCGCAACATCTGGTTTTATTCCTCCTTGGGCCCTTTGTTACATGTCATAACCCCTTCTATCTTCCTATATCCAGTGTCTGTACTTTGTCAAATCAAGGCGAAAATGCCAAAAAACAAAAACGCCCACAAAAATGATTGATTTGAATGTTTTTTCTGGGTATGATAACGTTAACCAAAGCTATTTTTTGCATTGCATGCAACACAAGACCATTTGATCCTGTTAATATAAATAACAGCTGTATTGCGATGTACACCAGCAATCATTTTTAGGCCACTTGGGCAGAAACACATGCCGTAACCACAACACTGGCCGTGTTTCATTTAATTGTCAACTGAATTTTAAGCTTTAGTGCATGCGTTTTTATATTACTGACATCCGGGCGGCTGTGGCTCAGTGGTAGAGCGGTTGCCTGCCAATTGGAAGGTTGGTGGTTCGATCCCCGCCCCTGCAGTCATTGTCGAAGTGTCCTTGGGCAAGGTACGAACCCAGAGTTGCCCCCGGTGCGCGCATCGGAGTGTGAATGTGTATGAATGTTTATCTGATGAGCAGGTGGCACCTTGTACAGCACCTGGCCACAGTGTGTGAATGTTTCCTGTAAAGTGCTTTGAGCAGTTGTTAAGACTGGAAACGCCTATATAAATACAGCACATTTTCATCCGTTCATAAAGCCAATGCCAAATGAGTTGATTCAAAGCTATTAAGACTTTCACAAAATGCTTGTTTGGTTAGCCTTTATGTTTGTATTGGATAATGGAGTGTTTGTGATTAAAGTATTATTTATTATTGATAGGTATTGCTAAAGTTAAATAAACCTTATAGTAATAACAAAGCAATAACAGATGACAGACTTAAAGTAATAACAGATGATCAGGTGAGGAGTCAACTAATGAAAATCAAGCAAGGAAAGCCCAGCATCAGCCACAAGCCTAATCAGGGACCGTGACCAGCTCTGTGGTGTGATCAGGTTGTTCAACCTGAGCCTGACCCTGGAGAAAGTCCCAGCCCTGTGGAAGACCTCCTGTGTGTGGTCCTGGTACCGAAGATGCCGCTCCCAAGGAGCCAAACCACTTCAGGCCTGTTGCCTTGACTTCTCACCTGATGAAAACCATGGGAGGATCATCCTGTGACACTTGCGACCCCTGGTGGCACGCAGCTGGACCCCCTGCAGTTGCTTACCAGACGGGATTGGGGTGGACGACCGCAGTGATCTACCTGCTGCACAGATCACTGCTACACCTGGGACAGCGGGAGCAATGTGAGAATCCTGTTCTCAACTTCTCCAGTGCTTTAACACCCTCCAGCCTTCACTGCTTAGAGTGAAGACGGAGAGAGTTGGAGTGAACTAACACCTGGCTGCATGGACTACAGACTATCTCACCAACAGACTCCATCACTGTGGGTCTGACGTGGTGTACTAAGTACAGGTGCCCCTCAGGTACGGTGCTCCTCTCCTTCTTTTCACCCCTACACCTCTGACTTCACTCACAACACCACCCACTGCCACATCCAGAGATATCCAATGACACAGCTGTGTTGGATGTGTGGATTTATATTTTTCATTACAGTACTTACTTTTTCAATATTATTTGTATTAGTATAATTGGTCACACTTCAATGTTTTATATTATGGTTACTTTGTTTTATTATTAATTACATATTCAATTTAATACTAATGTCACTCACATTGCACTATTTTTTTGTACTATGGTCATCACTTTACTTTACTTTGCAGCCACTTTACTGTTCAGTACTTTTTGCACATTGTCTGTTTGCCTGTTTTGTTTGTTGGTTTGTTTTTTATTGTGGAAAGCTTCTGCTGTGATAAGTGAATTTCCCTTTGAGGATGAATAAAGTATATTATCTACTCTACTCTAATCTAATGTAATCCAATCTAGTACCTTTAAAGAGCAGTTATTGTGCATTGGGTCTAAGAAATTTCAAATAATGTATATACAGTACACAAACAAATGCAGTCATTTTGTAAAAATTTGTCCTAAGACTAAATATAATGCCATTGTTCTCTGTCCAACTTCTAGAGGGACCATGTAAATACAAGAGAGAATGAACGCACACTAGAAGAGCAGTGGCAACTCCAGAGAGTAGTGGGGAATTGGTGGTGAACTGCTGTATGAGTGCATCATCTACCCAAAGATCATCCAAGAGGTGAATGAGACCCGTGTCCAGGTGAAGTGCATTCATAAAGGGGGGGAAACACGTTTTTTTCCTTTGAAGATGTGCTGACAGTCTTTCCTCCCCATGGCTGTTGCAAATATGGTATGGGATACCTTGGCCAGTCGTTAATATGAAATCTAAAGATTAGAAAATCATCTCTTCAAACTAATGTGCACCTGTTTGTTGAATTCCTCTGCAGTTTTCCAAAAGTGCTGCCAATCTGTTGAGTGCCTTTGTGATGTGCCACAGCCATGATCATGCCATTTTGGCCAATGGATGGGAGTATTAATCAGTTATTCCCTGACCCATCCCTACTATTCTGCAAATCCATAAATACTTACTGTAATCTTTTAATATACTGCAGAGAGACAATGACACAGATGGACTATTATTCAACAATGTTCCTGTTTTCTTGAGCATTCATTTATTTGTCACATTGACATGATTTAACTCAAAAGTAACGAGTATCTAACACCTAGAACTTTTGCGCACTCTGACCTAAATTTCAAACCTGTTACCATATAATTTAAAAATAACCATAAATTACTTTTTAGCTCAATGGCTTGAGCTATGTCCCTATTTTAGTTTGAATGATTACATGCATGATGGATGCCTTTGAGCAAATATTAAATATACTGTATCAGTCAAATTAAACATGTCACAGTTTTAAACTTGGCAAAGATGCAACTCAAAACTTACTGAAATTAATTTACATCAAGTGATACTGAAGTTAATAGTGAATGTGACTTTCTTTACTTAATGGCAAGAAATTCTATTTAAAATTCAATAAATATATTTTTTTTCAGGTTCCTGAGTATTGGTAATGGTTGCAGCAGGCACAAAAAAAAAAAATTAAAGTGTTATGAAAAGTATTTCCTTTGATACCTGAGCTTGACGAATTAAATTATGTATATAAATTATATATATTGCTTAACTTTAACCTTTGTAACCATGCCTTGTACATTGTCTGTACATTGTGCCTTTGTTTACAAAGGCAGCAAATGTACAGACAGGTTTCTGATTTGCACTTCCTTTGCAATTCTGCAACACACTCTGTGTCTATAGTTGTGTTGGCAATTTCAAATGTGGTTGCATTTGAAGAGAGTGTTTTCCCAATGACGCAAAGAGTTTCATTCTTGAACACAGTTTCTAATGTACAGTGGTTTAGTGTTTTTGCAAGAAGTGCATAGCAGAACATGTGTTGTATTTTGGTGCCTTTGTTAAAGTATGGTTACAAAAGTAAGGGGTTTTGATGCTTAGTCTAAGCATTCACTTGTAGTGTAAATGAGCAAAAAACTGTAATAATCTAGCTAACTTGTAAACCTTTGCTCATAGTTTAGTATGCATGGCAACATATTTACAATTGTTTACTGTACAGTAAATCAGTCAATTATCTGGCCCTCCATTGTGTAAGTGTTGTGTGTGTGTGTGTTTTCAAATTAATTTACAAAATAAATTAATTTTGCAAAAAACAGAGCTGTTCTTTAATTGTCCTTCTTTCAAAAAGCCAACATTGAATTTCATTCAAAAATAACATGAACAAACAATAATAGTTAAACCTGGGTTATTGTGTGGTGTAATGTTTAGAGAATAGACAAACCCAATATTTAAAAGGTGCTCTAAAAACTATAACGTAAAAGGAAACATGTACTTCTGTGTGAGAATGCGGGTAAAAAGAGGAACAGCACTTTAACTATTTGAACCATTTAGAGTCCATCGATAAATTGAACTGAAGAGAACCAAATAGCACGTGCTACATGGATACTGATGTGACTCAAATATAATCCTGATCCTTTATTGGCAGACGAGTTAATCCAAGGTGGAAAATTTGCTCTGTAGTAAACTACTGCCCAGAGCCAACAGTGCACTCTCAGATGAAGGTAAAAAAACTTCAAAAGTGATATTTTTATGATCGTGACTTACGAAGTTAGACAATAGAAGATGGTGCACTTTCTTTTTAACTATAACTATTTTATGTTTGCATTGTCTTGACGTTGCACCTTTTTTCCTTTTCATATGTACTTTACCAACTGCGCACAAATTGATGACCATAAAAAATAGTTTCTGATTCCAACAATTATTAAACCATGAGGAGTATAGACTAACATAAAATCAAAGGGGCCATCACCATTTTTACACATCAAGAAGATTAGTTTTGTGATGGGATTCTACTCAGCTTGTGACAACAGTCTACTGTGGATCTGTAGGAGAAGCTATAACCCTGACGATGTCATAATGATGTCACGTTTGAACACTCAGAATATAGTTTTATCCTCTGACCCACGGCTTTGCTTGTGCAACCGCAGTGTCACCCCCTGCTGGAATTAGTAGAATGCATGTTTAAGACGTCTCCCCCTGCAGGAATTCTGATAGAATGCAGGTTTAAGGTGTCTCCCCTGCTGGAGATCAGATAGATACCAGGTTAAGGCACTTTCACATTTTCAGCACCAAACCAACCGGATGCTTTGTCCTTAATATAACAACCAATGTTCATCTCATTCCACACTCTCTCTCTCTCTCTTCTCTGGTCCGTTGAAAAAAAGTTGGAAGGGACAACTTGTTCATCAACTCTGTATGTTTACAACAATAAGATACCTCTGTACCTATAATTACATGAATGATGTTTAGTTGTTGCTTCTTTTCTATTTTCTGTACGCATTAAATATATTTTGGTTAGTAATTGGACATTTGTTGTTCTTGACATTGGTCACTGACTGAGAGATTATTCGGAAGTATCTGTGAAAATCTTTGGAATCTAAACTCTCCATTTTTGGACATCAACATCCAACACATCAACTTTCAAAAGGCACCAGTAGAACAATGCTTATCATTCAGTGTACATTCTGAAGCAAACAGTAGTCAGCTGCTACAGTAAAAAGTGCAACAGTCCAGACTACAGACTAGTGTAGTATAGTGGTTACAGTCTCTGTGACAGTAATCAGAACGTTACCGTTCAGGATCTGTGTGCATCAGTTTCTGAGAGCTTCATTATTTTTTTGTAGCGGTACAAAAATCCGCGTCCCTCCAAGTTTGATGTTAGTTTATTTGGTTACACCTTATTTGACGATATCTACATAAGAGTGACATAACACTGTCATGGATGTGTCATAAACATAAACAAGTCATAAAGGTTTATGACATAATGTTCTTTTAGTAAGTGTAATTTGGTTTGTCATGACAGGTTATGGTTAGGGTTATGGTTGTGGTTATGGTTATGGTTAGGTTTCATGTGTCATCACTCTTATGTAGAAAACTTAAGTAAGTGTTACCATTTATTAAAGTTGACTGACATGTGTGAAAGCTGCACCAGGTCTTAAGACAATTTCTGAATGTTTGACAAGATATATTATTCTAAAAAATGATAGTATTTTGTCTTTTGGAGATAAAACTCCTGCTCACTTCATCTAGTCAGTAGAAATAGAGTCCCTGGAGAAGGTCTAAATGTTTGAGATTCTGAAAGCATCATCAGGGTTATCAAAGGACAATTCCAGAGTGTTCTGACTTTTCACCAATATTTAAAATTAATTAACTAACTATTAATTAATTAACTTTTAATTCAGACTGCTGTCCAGGATTCCGACATAAAAACCCCTTGGAGTTTACAGCTGACAAGTTCTCATGTTATGGTGATACAGGGCCAAAACTACTACTGAGGACATTGAGGTCCTCTAGCTTTCTAATCTGGAATCTGGAAAATGGAACATAAATTGTGCTGAACTTACATTTACAGCTTTAAATGCTGCTCTCGGTTGTTACTGAGAAAGATATTTAGATATTGAAAGCCAAGTATCAAGTATTTTTAACTAAGAGCTGGAAAACTGCAGGGATTACCCATAACAATGGAATTGTCCTTTGAAGTATTGACAATGAAATTCCAACCAAAAACACCTTATGGCCCTTAAAATCACCTTTAAGAGCAAGGATCATTAGAAATGTTGGCAGCAGTCGGTTTAGTCCAAACAGCACTGATTGCTGATGTTGAGGTGAAACAGAGGTGTAACGTACAGTTGAGTGTGGATAGAATGAGACACATTAAGGTTTTCTTCTTCATATGTGAAATCTACATAGTTGATTCAGTTTGACAGGCCCATATTCCTTTTTGTAAAGCTCCTCCAATTTAGAGCATCACTCGAGCTCAAAGTGAGTTTTTAGGGAGTAATTGTCTCTGTTCTTCTTTCCCCATTCTCACCCGCCACTCTAATAGTGACCTGTCCGTGGCATTACAGTGAGGTCACAGTGGTGGACCTGACTCACTGGGCGGGGCCTGGAATAGCAGAGGGTGGAAAAGTAGAAGAGCAGTGGGCCAGCGCATGATGAGAATAAATTCCTCCTACCAACTGTGAGCCTCCGCTGCTCCTGCGGCAGACTCTCGGCCAATTGCGGTCAGCTGCTCCTCCCCCTGCCGATGAGGGTCGTCAAGGTGCCGCTGGGATCAAAAGTGAGGGTTTGGTGCTGACAAAGCGGCGGTAGTCCTGGAGCTGCAATTCTGTGAGGTAGCCAGACAGAATGGCATAGACCACTGCTTGCCGCCGGTCCAAGTTCTCTTCAGCTCCAGGCATCTTCGTTTGACTGAGGAGCAGAGACCGTTGTGATAGAGGGATTCCTGAATGGGAGGAATGACAACAACATATTTTCAGTTTAAACACAATATTGTTAATCTCTAATACATCACGTGTTAGTCAACATAAAGGACTACAACTGCACATTGCAAACAGCAGCAATGTGGTTCTAGGAGTCAGGCAGTCACTGGTCCGCTTCCTGGATGGTTGGCACAAAACAAACATTTTAACATTGGACATTTTGACATGTCACAGTTGGAAGCAACGAGTAAATAAAGATGGTTAAATTCCAATAACTTGCTTCAGTGTTCAGTGTCCTGGTATTGTCCATGCTGGCTCACTGTCACGGCTTACCAGTTCTCATTCAGTGTTCCTACTTAGCTAACCAACTAGTTTTGTTTGTTTAACAGTTTCTCCACAGCAAGCCACATGATCAATGTGTGCATGACATTTGTTGCATAACAAGCCAAAAATGGTGCATAACCTGTCATTAGGTATCATACAAACTGTAACTGGTAAGGACAGTTGGACTGGGGCACTTGAATAAGGTGGCCATCAATAATGTTATTATTACTATGCTGGAAATAACACTAGTGATTTTCCTGCAAGGCCTTGCTGTTATCTGACACAGTCATAATCATAGGACTGGTGCTTTCTTAGACTTTCGGTACCGCCATCGACTATGTGAGTTCACTTGGACACGGAATGTTGGAATTTCTGGGTTCCCAGTTGGAAACTATGTAATGTAGAGGGACTGTATTCATATGCACCTTTCTAGTCTTAACAACTTGGTATATCAAAGCGCATGTTGTGCACTGCAAACTAACTATTTTTTCTATTTTGTTTATTTCCACTAACCCCAACCGGCCCGTCAGACGGCCGCCTACCAAGAGCCTGGGTCTGTCCGAGTTTCTGCCTAAAAGGATTTTTTCCTCACCACTGTCGCACTGTTGTGCTCTGGGGAAACTACTAGAACTGTTGGGTCCTTGTAAATTCTGGAGTGGGTCTAGACCTACTCTGTCTGTAAAGATAACTCGGTATGATTGATACTATAAATAAATTTAAATTGTCAGGAACATTCACACACTGTGGTGAGGCTGCCATACAAATGCCACCTGCTCCTCAGATAAACATCTCCACTCTTTACACTCTGATGGCACAGTGTTGCGGGCAATTCAGGTTTCAGTGTCTTAATAATAATAATAATATTTTATTTATAACGCACTTTTCATTCCAAGGAATCTCAAGTGTACACAGGAGAGTAATAAGAATAAAACAATCAGCAAAAATGCCTTTCGAATAAAAAGTCTTCAGTTCAGCTTGAAAGTGTCCAGGTTCTGTACTGCTCTCAGGTCACTCGGGAGCTGGTCCAGAGCCGTGGTGCAGCTGAACAAAAGCTCGGTCACCCATAGTACAACAGCCTTGTGGTGGAACCTGAAGGAGCAATGTCCTTGATACTGAGGGTGAGGGGGGAGGGTTTCAAGTGATGGAGTTTGCTTGTGATATGATGGTGCATGTCCAGTGATACATTTTTGTGTAAGATGAGAGTTTTGTAGTCGATACGGAATGAAACAGGGAACCAGGCAATGAGTTAGAATGGGAGTTATGGGATCATATTTCGGACTCTCATAGGACTCTGGCAGCGCTATTCTGAATGTATTGAAGCTCTGGTATTTCTACCAGACTGCGAGAGAGCCGTTACAGTAGTCCAACCTGTGGAAATAAAGGCATGAACAAGGTTTCTCTGCATCTGGAAGAGTAAGAAGGGGCGGAGTTTGGTGATGTTTGAAGATGGGGAAGGAGGTTTTACAAATGTGTTTAATGTGATCATTGAAGGTCCGCTGGGGTCAAACCGAAACCCCTTGGTTTAGGACGAGGAGAGGAAATGAATGATGACTGATTGTCGAAGTGAACTGAGAAATGGGGGAGGAGCGGAACTGATGAGGGGTGCCAAAAGTAGTGCCTCAGTTTTACTAGGGTTCAGCTGGAGGAAGTTGCTTTTCATCCATGCCTTTATCTCCTCAAGCACGTGATGAGTCGTGACATGGCTATGGAGGGCGTGAGCAGTCTTGAATAAAGTTGCAAGCTCAGCAAACAATGGAAGGATAGTCCATGCTGCTGAGACAGACCAAGTGGTAGCATGTACAGAATGAATAAGATTGGACCAAGAAACCGACCCCTGCGGGACACCACATGTAAAGGGGCATCCTGGACCTACATTCTCCCAATATAACACGCTCAGTCCTGCCAGAGAGGTAGGACTCAAACCACGCCAGTACCGTTCCGACAATCAGCTGTGTTGTGGAGGCGGGGGTTCCCGGAGGATGGAATGGTCTATGTGTGTCAAATGCTGCTGTTAGGTCGAGGAGAATGAGCAATGATGATGATCCTGAATCGGCTGCCATAAGAAGGTCATTTGTCACCCTGAGCAGGGCTGTTTCGGTACTGTGGCCCGAACGAAAGCGCTGATTGAAATATATAAGGTGTGTTTTTTAAATGGATATGAAGTTGGGAGGCCGCTTCCTTCTCTAGAACCTTTGACAAAAGGTGAGATTGGAGATTGGCCTGTAATTTCCAGGACCTCGGGTCTAGGGTCGGGGTTTTTTATGGCATTTGGACGGATGACAGCCGCTTTCAGAGCAAGGGGGGACAAACCGCATTTTAAGAGGAGATTAAACAACTCAGTATTAATGTGGGTTACGCTAGCGAATGAATTGACTTATAGCAGACAGTCGGGATGGGATCCAAGATTCAGGTGTGATGAATTCATTTTTTAACGGTTTGTCCTACACGGTGGCCTCAGCTGAACCTCATGGAAGTCGCCAAGGAATGGCGTTTTTGCCCAAGAACACTTCAACGTGGGCCCGAAGGGCCACGTACAAACACCAACCTTTCAATTGGTAGGCATTGCCTACCCTGAGCCACATGTCTATGGCATAGACGTATAACACGGTTAAGGTCGAAATTTAAATCTGAATAATGTAGCCGTTTTAACAATCTCAAGCACACGACGTTGAGCGCAGGCGCAGGTGCTTAGGGCACTTTTGCTAGTTTGATGCCGGAAAAAACGGCGCATGGTTCAAAAAGGTGGTGTATTTCATTAATTAAAGGTGTTGTTGTGGGCGTAACTGCAATAAACAATCAGAATAACATCTGCCCCTTCCCTTTAAAGACAGAAGCATTTATACTTGCCCATTGATATTATGATGCCGGATTTGATGGAAAATATTTTATTTGTAATCTTTTGCATGTTTGTGTGCTGCTGTGCTTCCCGGTGTGTGTAACAAGCAAGTATTAGCAAGTGCTGTGCATAGGCCTAGCACATTTTACTAAACGTGCTGTTAAAATAACAATGAATGCTGCCCGATATTGACTTTAGACCAGGTTTTTTGTCAGTCAATGGCACGTCACTTCCGCTGGCCTCTAGAGCGCAAATACGCCCAGAATTCACCTAAACCCACCTCTCTTTATCAGTTAAAGACAATGTTTTTTCCACCTAGTTTTTGTATTTGGTCGTTTTCGTTAATGATATAACCTTGGGGCACCTGATTGTGTTGCTGCTGCTGCCCTGGTGCTGCTTCCCGCCTGCCTATGTCCTGCACTACTAGTACATAATATCGGATATCTATATCATTGTCTCTTGTCCACAACCTGAATGGAAGGGGGCGCCCACCAAGAGTGGTTGAAGGTTTCTACTGTAAAAACTATTTTTTTCACTTGCCTCTGGGAACAAGTGCTTGCTTCTGGGGGGGGAATTTGGGTCTTGTAAATTATAGAGTGTGTTCTATCTAGTGTCCGAGATAACATAATGATTTGACATGTAAATAAATAAATAGAAAATTATTATTTAGTTATGAGTATTAGAATAGTGCCTATAAGTATATTACGTTACAGCCAAGCAGTTGCACGGGATCAAAAACACAAATGACTGCAGTTATTTAAGTCAGAGAGACCTTTAAACCCACATAATACGAGTATGGGTAATACACGTTACAGAGGATGGGCAGGTAATAGGCTCAGGTCGTACCCTTCATCTGGCGTGTATTCCTGCGTCAGCTGCTCTCCTCTTTCCAGAGTGTGCAGAGATCATGTTGATCTCGACGCGGATGCCACAGAGAAAGCAGCAGGTTCACGATCTTCTCCAGATCTCCTGCAAACACAACCAGAAAAACATCTGAGTTTCTGTAACTGCAGGGGGGATATCAACACAAAAAAAAATCTGAGCTGTATTCACTGAATATTTATACAAATATTGTTGATATAAAGGGTTAGGGTGTTTCTTCTTCCCAGTAACAGTCCAGATGTGTACAATCATGAACATGCTGTACTTATCCCTCTCGTGGGTTTGGGACGTTCCAGACAAGTGTTTGAATGACGCCCCCAAAAGCCTGAGTGAAATCTCGGCCCCTAACACAGCCACATCTTTCTCCTGCCGCCAAAGCAGCCACACTAAGCCTCAGAGCTTCACACGTTACACCTAGTAAAAGGATGAGAAAGTACGGTAGAATATAGCTAATAATAATACTGTTAATTAATAACAAAGAGAACTGCAACAGTTATGACCGGGGTCCAAGCCTTCATCCCATGGTCCCGCGCACAGCGCATCGGCCAAACCTGTGGACGTGCGAAAGCAGAAAGTGGGAGTTAACGTCAGGAAATATCAAGAGGCGTGAGCGAAAGGTCAGCGGTACAATGCCGTTTGCAATATCCCGGAGCCTAAAGGACAACCTGTGGTCCGTCTGGTTTTATTTTCTATAAAAGCTTGTAAAATATCAACCCTTTGGCCATAGTCAAGTTCAGGAAAAACTGGGCTATTAGAATATTGGTGTAACACGAGCGGCACGGAATGTAAAAAAGGGTTGTAAGACCATGAAGAAAATAAATAAATGAAGGAAAAGGAACATGAATCTCACAGATTATATATTGATACACACACACAGCATGACCATACAAGAATTTGTGTTGTCCCCCAGTGCAAAAAAAACATATTGAAAATTATAAATCATATAAGGGACAAATTTGTTATATTACATTGCTCCATGCGATAGCATTTAGTATTTGGAGGCCTCCCTGCCTGAAGCCCATGACTCCAAGTCAGCCAGAAACAGAGGATCTGACTGTCTACAGCTACAGGCTACCAGCTCTGTGGCGGGACAGGGACCAGTGTTTAGTGGTTGTTTAGAAAAGTCGGGGTTAAACACCCAACCAAAAAATTAAAACAGGACAAGATCCAAAAATAGACTGAAACGGTGTGGAGATGGCCGTCACACCGAGAATCGGGTTCTGTCTGAGGTTTATGCCCCGAAAAAAGGTTTTCTTCAGCTGTCGCACCAAATGCATGTATTGGGGGGAAATGTGATTCTTTGTAAATTATAGAGTATGGTCTAGACCTACTCTATATGTAAGTATCCGGAGATAACCTGATATGTTTGACACTATAAACTTAATAGAGGAATTTAATTGAAGTAATACATTATTTAAAAGATCTGATGAAGCATTCAGAACAGCTGTAAAACAGGGTCTGTTTTCTACGCTTATGTTTAGAATTTTTGCCAACTAATTTCTGCCAAAAGTTTTTAAACAGTCAAATCACATGACCCCCCCCAGACATTTTCACAGTACTATATGGCCCCAAGTGAGTGCCTGTTTGCAGTGTTCGTGTTAAATAACATCAAATGACAGAAAATATAAACAAGGGGCCAGGCTGTGACCGGCAATGGGATTCCATTTTTTTTAGTAGGAACATTTTGCTATAACAAAAGTTCTTAGGTTCTCAAATGTATTCCCTCTTTGTGGAAGTTAGAGTGACTTATTGAATCACTTTATTTGATCAATAATAAAAAGCAGCAAATGTTATAGCTGTGATAAGAATGGTTTGATGATTCCGTAACACCAATGGTTATTGATCCTTAGTTAATATTGTTGTAAATTAAAATTAACATTTATAGTGTATATACACTACCGTTCAAAAGTTGGGGGTCACCCAAACAATTTGTGTTACTGAAAAGTCACCGTATTAACCACCATTACGTGTGAAAAATGAATAGAAAATTAGAGTTAAGACATTGACAAGGTTAGAAATAATGATTGTATTTGAATAAGATTGTTTGTACACAAACTTGCTTTCGTCAAAGAATCCTCCATTTGCAGCACTTACAGCATTGCAAAACTTTGGCATTTAGCTGTTAATTTG
Organism: Etheostoma spectabile; assembly: GCF_008692095.1. Classification (NCBI taxonomy): domain Eukaryota; kingdom Metazoa; phylum Chordata; class Actinopteri; order Perciformes; family Percidae; genus Etheostoma; species Etheostoma spectabile. The sequence goes on along the minus strand of NC_045748.1, from coordinate 20,067,950 downwards.
TGGAGGTAACTGGAGGAAAATTATTGCACCCCACGCTTCCAGAAGCAGCTCCCACAAGTTGGATTGGTTGGATGGGCACTTCTTGCGTACCATACGGTAAGAGCTGTCCCACAACAGCTCATGGGTTCGATCTGGTGACTGCCGATGGCCACTCCCATTACGATCAGAAACCCAGCTGCCGGCTTGCTTAATGTTCTTGCACAATGGAGGTGTGTTGAGGGTCATTGGGTCTGTGTAGGAGAAATTTTGCTCCAATCAAGCGCTGTCCATGGGTAAGGCATTGGCATTGCAAAGGAGTGATAGCTTCCTGATTCAGAACCCTTTACCGTACAACTCTCCCACCTCCCAGCACCAAAGCAACCCCAGAGGTTTTGGGGTCCAAAATATTACCTCACCATGCTAACAGATGGCGTAAGGCATTCTTCCAGCATCCTTTTTATTGTTCTGGTCTCACAAAGTTCTTCATTGTGATCCAAAACCTCAAACTTGGATTCATACGTCCACAACACTTTTTCCAGTCTTCCTCTGTCCAATATCTGGTTCTTTGCTATTGTTAATCTTTTTCTTTTATTGGCCAGTCTCAGATATGGCTTTTCTTTGCCACTCTGCCCTGAAGCCCAGAATCCGAAGCGCCTTCTTTCACGAGATGTGACTGGTGTTTTGGTGGTACTATTAATGAAGATGCCAGTTGGGGACCTGTGAGGCGTCTGTTTCCAAAACTAGAGAGACTTTAATGTACTGAGTCTTCTTGCTCAGTTTGCAACGCGGCCTCCCACTTCTTTTTCTCTACTCTGGTAGAGCATGTTGTGATGTCCTCTGAAGGGAGTAGTACACACCGTTGTAGGAAAATATTCAATGTCTTAGCAAGGTCTCGCATGAATAGCCTTCATTTCTAAGGACAAGAATAGACGTGGAGTTTTCAGATGAAAGTTCTCTTTTTCTGCATTTGAGCGTTTAATTGACCCCACAAATGTGATGCTCCAGAAACTAAAACTGCCAAAGAAGGTCAGTTTTGTCGCTTCTGTAATTGGACTAAACTGTTTTCAGATGGTGACATGAGTGCACACGGGTTTTCTTATCCATCAATAAGCTTCTGCGCCAAATGGAGCAAACACATTGTACCATTAGAACACTGGAGTGTATTTGCTGGAAAGGGGCCTCGCCCACCTATGTAGATAGATATTGCACCAAAAACCAGAATTTGCAGCTAGAATAGTTCATTACCACATTAGCAATGTTTATGAGTGTATTTCTCAAAGTTAGACTGTTTAAAGTTAAAAGTTTAAAGTTATCAGTCAGAGTACCAGACTCTGGGGGCAGGGATCAGGGACCAGGGTTAGTGGTTAGAAAAGTAGGTGGGAACAGTTGATGTTAACTTTCTATAAAAGCTTGATAAAATAGAAAACATGTTGTTCCAAGTAATATATGAACATCATTCTTTCAGGGGAAAACTGGGCTTTTAGAATATCTGGATTGATATCCCAAACCAAGCCATGACACACAAGCATTTGTCTAATATTTGGAATTATCAGTGCAAAAATAAAACATATTGAACATTATAAATCATATAAAGGGTAAATTAGTTTAGTACATTTCTTAATACAGTGTATCAATATTTTGAATGAACAGTAATTGCCACAAAGACCCAAAAACTTGTGGACTTCTACGCTGGGAGGCAAAAACCTTCTGTCAGGGATAGGAAGACAAACAAAGACATCAGCAGAACGGGGGCCACTCCACTGTTTTTTTTGCTCCAAAAGGCAGTATGTCTCTACAGTTATATTATTAGTTACAAAGTAATAACTCAGAAAATGTTGTGTGGCGTTCAATAAATGCACCCGAACTCAGGAAGGGACAAAAATAGCCCAAAATGGTCTTGTTGATATAGCGCCCCCATAAGGGCCTATCTTTTAAAATTGGTACCGAGCAGCATCACAAACAATCATCCCAGGTGTTTAAGCATTTATTGTGCAGAGATATGCAATTGACAAAATATCCCTTTAAATGCCTTTCAGATTTAGACAAAACGAAACCAAACGGTAAATATAGCGCCCCCTAAAGGCCAATATTTGCACATTTGGAACGAGCATAGGGTTATGCATGTGAAACCGTCTCAAGTACTTTAATTTGGCTGAAAGATATAATGGATTATGTGCTTGGTAGCTGTGATAGAAAAAATTTGTTTGGTCATCAAACGGCCATCTGGAGATGTAAGAGCAGATTCGTGCAGATTTTCGCACAGCCAAGGACAAATCGAAAAGTTAGTTTCGAGCGGAATATTGCGAAAGGAAAAGAACTGAACATAAAATGGGCGTGGCCTATATCAGGTGACTCGGCGTGATTCATTTAAATGTGGATGTAAAGATTTTAATGTGTGATGTATAATGGGGTGAGCTTTTGACATGTTGACGTCATTGTAGCGCAACCTAGTGAGTCCACAATTTGTAATATTGGTAGGTCAGCGTCAAGCTACAATTGTTAATATTCCCGTTAATTTCAAGTAATTACTAGGGTAAGTGGGTAATCCAAAAACGTGGGTCCTTAGGCCAGCCTACTTCACTGATCAAACTTCGGACTGCATGGAAGGGGGTGCCTCCGGAGTGGCCCCAGTATGGTCCCATTCAAATTTGGTAAAAATTGGAAGAAGGTTCATGAGATATAAACTTTTCGATTTGTAGCGTCCTAGGGGCCATTTGTGAATTTTTTTGGTAGCACCCGAGGGTCATACCAAGAAATAATCAAAGTGGGCTTTCAACAGCATTTATTTGGCCGAGCGACATATGGAAAAGTTGGTGTGTTCATAGCTAGCTACACAAATTAGTTTGTGCGTATTGTGACCAAAATTTTTATTCTACATAAATATTCTTTTAAGACTCCTTCATGTCAGTATGGAAAGATTGTGCCAAGTTCGTTGCTGCAGCTCAATCGCACGGTCCTAGGAGGAGTTTGGAAAAAGGTTTTCGATCAATCACAATTTATTATGATTATTTATGTAGCAAAGTGGATTAATGGTTAAGGAGGAGGAAAAGAAGGAGAAAGAAAAGAATAATCTTAGATGAGAAAACCAATAGGGTCCACAGCCCTGCCTGTGTGAACCGCGTAGCATTGAGCCGGCGGTCCAAGCCCCCGTGAGGTTGCACCCCTAATAATACCAACCAATTTTTTTAATTATGAGAAAAGAGTTTCATAAGAAATCGTTGTTTACCTATGGTGTTAATGTCTTTCACATCCTCAATCAGATCTGTCTCCTGACTTGATCGTCACGTGCTCTGAGCGGTATCACAGAGTCGCCATATTGGATTTTTGAAGGAACGTTATTTCAAACAAAACAATCACTATGCCATTCAATCCTCTGTCTAGTCATATATAATATATATAATATATAGTATATAATCTATATTGCCCACCTTGTAATAAAATGGGTTTCAGATACATATACATTGAATTATCCTAATGTTATTTATTTCATCTTTTACTATGATTTTATCCTATGTAATTTACTGTGTATTTTTCTTAGGTGGTGGTTCATTGAGCTGCACTGTGACAAGTAGCTAATTTCACCATTGTGGGACCAATAAAAGTTCTATGTCTGTAACCACATTTTTATTTTGTTAAATGATTTTAAGGACTTTTCTAAAGATCTTTTAAATTAGATTTTCACAATGCTGCTGTGTAAGGCCAAGAGGAGATATGTTTTTCAAGATCAGTAAATAGAGCAAAATGAAAGAGAATCACATAGGCAAGGAAAGAAGGACAAAGTAGGAAGGAAGATAGATAAAGAGCAGGATATACTTAGAACACAACACGTGAAAAACTAATTCAAGAGAATTCCCTCAAGTATAGCCTTTTAAACAAACTTTTTTGTGTTGTTGTTTTGATGTGAAAATATGGATTTAAAAAAACAGATCAGTGGGGGGGCCGTATGATAGAAGTCCACAATAAAAGTTAATGTTGCCTGAGGTATCACATCCATCTCTGGCCACTAGTGTCAGCGCCCTTGTTTTAGCGTTTTAGACTGCAGGAAAGCACTCGTCACACATGATATGGACATTCATCTGCCCTTATGGTTAGAGAAGAAAGGACAGTTAAAAAAATGATTTACATTTTCCCTTGGACAGCGACTCCGCCTTTTAATCATGTGGAATTTAATTTAAAAACCTTTTATCCAGTTGGTTTTCAACTAAGATCAGTAGGTTGTTTTATTAACACAGTTCTTTTATGATTTTTTTATGTGTAGTGAAGTTTAATTGAAATAGTACAGGGGATTGGGTTCTTTCCACATTTGTTGTTGGAAACATCAGGTTTGTCTTGTTATCTCTGTCCTGGCTGACAATGCCAACACCCTAATCTTAAACGCTTAGTCACTTTGCAGACCACTTCAAAGCGCCTGAAAGAGACCTGTATACTCCAAGTAGCATTCAGGGATAGCAGGAAAACGTGCTTCGGTTAATGGAATCTCTTTAAAACATTCAGAATCGTATATGCAGCGTACACTCCGCAAGAGATGATGCAAAATCGTGGCTGAAAGGGGGGAAAACTTCTGTACATTCAAGTAGCTGTCTTAATTTACCCAGCAGAGATCTGAGCGAGCAGTTAACAATAGGTCCTAATTAATCACCAAAGTAAAATTCAACACAAAAAAGCGGTGTCCAGACCTCCAGCAAATTACCAATGCATCTGGTGGTCTCTGTTCATGATGATTGGAGAAGTATTTGAAAGAATCAAAGAATTAGATTCTTTGTAGATGGGATTAGAATGGGGAGTCATCTTCCCTACACAGAAGATACAGCTACATCCAAGATTTGACCCAGGTAATGCGGCCATGACCTGGAACAACAAAGCCTGACAACGAAAATATACTCATTTCAGGAACGGAACAGTAACAAAAGAAAACATCCTATTCCAACTTTAAAACAATAGGGGGAAAAAAATAATTGACAGTACATAGGCAACATTTAAAATCAAATATAGCTGCAGAATATTTTCACAGAGGGTCAAAGCCGAAAAACACTGCAAAGACTTGACGGTGTATAACAAGAGGAAAGGGGAAAGGATGCTCTAAATTGATGGTTTTTGCTTGTTTAATGAGGAAACATTACTTCCTTGAAAATCATGTCACCAACAACCAACACACGTCAAGATGCAAAGACATTTGGTGTATAAGTGCTACAAAAAATTCACAGTTCATAAAGAAGTGGTGGTTCACTTCTTGATACCGGCGGGGCCTGAATGGGGTTCAGTGGTTAGCACGTTTTCCTTGCAGCAAGAAGGTATGGGGTGTGAATCTAGGTTGTTCTGGGGCTTGCTGCGTGTTTGCCCCCCGTGTTTTCTCTCGGTGCTCTGGTTTCTTCCACCCATAAAGCCAGCATTCTAGGTAACTAGGACTACATTGGAAACAAGACTCAGTTGAAAACGGTACAGAAAATGTGTTAATGTAATGAGAAATAAATCTATTCTGAACGGTTGCAATTCCACCATAGTTCCACTGGGGGTTGAGCAGAGAAGATGCATGTTCTATGGTAGCATAGAAAACTAGGACGGGCCCTAGCGGGACAAATAGGTCAGTTGGTGAGTCCCGTTGGGTCTGGCTTGTCAGACTATGGAGCTATTACTCCTCAAAAAATCCACTTTCTCGGATATAATTTTTTGTCCTAGTAATTTGAACGTTAAGAAAAAACACACTGCTGGGCGTTGGGATTTTTTTAAAGTAGCTTTTTGTTCTAAAAAGCCTTTTAAATGTCAATGACGACATGAGCTATTTCTTTAAGGCGAGCTCGAGTCACTTCCTTTTTTTCAAGGCGAGAAACAAAACAAACACTGACAGGTTAGGCTCTCCCTGTCAATAGCACGGGATAGAAAGGGAAGTTGGCATAATGTTTTAAGACCACGCCGAAACATTCACTCTTCGAACGCCATCCAAGTGGGATCTTCTGGTTGTAATCAGTCCTTTCACTGACAATCAGCAATCATTAAAGAATGTTAGCGTGATGGGCAACAACTTAACCTTTAAGAAATTGAAAGGAACATAAGTACTTGTTCATTTTTGACCTATAATCCATGGTAAACTTACAAAACTACAATGCATTGAAGTGAACTTTTAATGTTGGGTCTTAATGGCTAAATAAACCACTCAACATAAAAGGTCTTTATACTTTGTACATATGGTAGTGTAAAGTGTGAAAGCACTTGAAGGGAATTCAATTGTGATACTCATCCAAACTTCAGTCTGTGATGTTTCGTGCATTCAATTGTTTACTTTTGATATTCCACTTGTACTTCATTTACATATTTCGTGTGTGGAGGAGAGTGAAAGCACGTAGTTTTAAATCATCACAGATTGCATTTTGGGAACATGTGGAAAGTCCTGAATCTACATCACCAAAAAACTAGCAAGATTTAATCAGAAGCACAAAGAGTATAATAATAAAGTAACAAATACAGAGTAAATAATCAAAATATTTCACAAACCAAAGGAGTGCTTGTGATGATGTAACAAATCAAGGATCTTAGTGATTTAAAACATAACATCTTCAGAATATTCAAAGGCAAAACACAGATAGAATTACCTTTCCTCCAGTCTGATAATGCCCCTTCGTTGCCATGGTGATTACAACAATATGATGTGGGGAAAAACTCCTCCTGAGATCTACAGTGGATGTACTGCCCAAAGTGTCCAGGAGGGGGCCACCGAGCGATCCGGCAACACCTGGATACAGTGAAAAAGGAAGAACAAACTATATCAGACAACAAAGGTGAAGTCAGATCTAGCCAAAGTCTCAACTGACGACAGACCTCTGAAACAGCAGACACCACACAGGGACAATACCACTGTTACGAGAATACGTGGACTAGGTACTTATGACAATGGTCAGGTCAAAACTAGGTACACTGGAAAAAGTAGAGTCAGAACTAGGTACTACAAGAAATTCAGAACAGTATTCTACAACAAAAGTAGAGGCAGAACTAGCTACGAAAACAAAGGCAGAGTCAATACTATATATAAAACAGACAGAGATAAACCATGTACACAAAGGGACTGCAGAGTAGGTCGGAAAAAGCTAAGGAAGAAGGAAAAATTAGGGACAATGATAGACTCTGGTAGAGGTCAGAACTAGGAAGGACAATGAGTCGAACACGTATGGGACAACAAGGTAGTTAGAATCAGACAGATTAGGTACAAAAACAAAGGGAAAGTCACACACGCTGTTGAAAAAGGTAGAGTCCAAATCTAGATAAAGCAAACTTTAGTCAAATTAACTGTTGACTCCAGGTACCCACCAGATGCCGGGCCAGCACTTCCACTTCAGACCTCCTCAGATGTTTGTTCCCTCTTGGGTGGAGGGGCTCGTACTCAGACCTGGCTGTCCTTGGTTGAGGTGGTGTGTGGGAGGAGGTGATTGTGGAGGGCTGGGGGACTTCGGGGAAGAAGGAGGGATGGACATAGGAGAAGAAAGAAGGGGAGGAAGGGAACATGAGGGGAATGAAGGGATGACTTTCTGGCTGAAAGGACGGGGTGTTGAAGAAATCCATGCTAGGACTAAACACAGGAAGAGAACCGATAAAGGGAAAAAGAAGAAAGAACGGTAAAATTCATGCAACAATATATGTAACTTCAGGGGTGAGTTTGAATATGAAAATTATTTTACAATGAACCTTCCACAATCTGGTTGTCCAGCTTCATGCTCCAAATTCCAGGAAGGGAGGAGGAGGTTAGTGAAAGTCCTCCAAGAGCTTCTCTCTGTGATAGTGGAGGAGGACAGAGACGGCCAGGATTTTGAGGAAGACCCATTCAAAGTTCTCCTGAATAGGCCTATGGAGGATTCTAGTGGTTGCCTGCTGGCAATGGAGCTGGAGAGACTGACTCAGAGATTCGCAGAGAGAGGAAAGGTGCTGGGGAATGGCGCGGATGGGATGATGGGGGCGGAGGAGGAGGAGAAAACACAATTTCCCACGTCTTTCCCTTTAAGTGGGGATGCAGCTGGAAATGTGGGCAGGCCAATGGTTGGCGTTTTCTTGCAGAACCACCCTCCACTCATCTCTAAGCTGAAGGCTCTCCCTGACATATGTGTCCTCTGCCGGGTCTAATAATATGTGGTGTCAATTCAAACTGTGTCTTGTACGTCCGGTCGTCACCAGGGTGCATTGTAGCCAGCAGTAAGTACGCCATCCCCGTCACATGGGCTGGGTTGTGGGATGCCTGGGAAGGTGATGGATCTAGGTGGCATGGCTTAGCCTTTGCTAAGATGCATCAGGGCTTCCTTGGTTCTGAGTCCCAGGGGGGATAAAGGGCAGGCAGGCCAACAGCAGGCTGCCAAGGTGGAGGTGCTGGGGACTAGTTGGCGCTCCTGTTCCTATGTAGCTTCTCTGCGAGGAAATAGTGTGGGAGGAGCTGGGGCTAGGACAGAACACAAGGAAGGGGACGGGAACTCACCAGTGCTAGCAGATAGAGTTGTTATCTGACCATGATAGTGAGTGTCTTTTATTGTATTGTGATCACATTGCGAAGGTCTGCAGACTGGACGGCCCTGTTTCTGGATGTTTTGGGAGTGTTGAGGAGAGAGGGCCTCTGATTAGCTGGACTTCTGCAGGTATGAGAGACAGAAAGACAGATTTAGAGAGCAGTCATTGACATAATTTAACTTGGGCATATGGTCACATTTAGTCTTTACTACAAAGTTGTGACAAAATTAGAAGGGCCCTTAGAGAGACCTACGCCTAGGCATGCCAGGGTTGTGTGAGAAATTTCCCTTTTGTGTACACATTGTTTCCTTATTCCTCCACAATTTGATGTGTTTCCACCTGCCTTAAAACCTGCATTTATCTAATTTCAGGGGGCAGGGGGTGACTGACTGGTTGCAAAAGAAAATAAATCAAGAAAAAGAGAATGATTTTAAAATGACCCTATTTCTAGTTGATTACAAATTAATTCCAGAGGTACACCTTTTGGTCACGTGACTGCACAACGACGTGTGATTGGTTAAGCACAGTCACGTGGTAGAGCCCTCAGCGAAAGACTCTCACTCTGTCAAAATAAAACATTAAAATGAGACGTACGCAGGGGTAAAAACAATGAAGCGTAGTAACGAGTAACAAGCTCCTTGTAGCCTAATGTAGC
>NC_045748.1:20035187-20058810 GCF_008692095.1 Etheostoma spectabile | reverse complement strand
TGACTGACTCAACGGTTATCAGGTTGTTATTAACCCAACAACTAAAAAAAGGTCTCTCAGAATTGCTGCTTAACCTTTTGTCTTCATGTGGGTGTCTTGGCTCTGCCATAAAATCATTGCCTGTATGTTTTGGATCATGAGTGTGCTAAACCAAGAGATCTTGATTATGCCTAATAACGTACCTACTCTAGCTAAAACCATAAAGGTATTGGTACACTCGGTGCGATGACAATAGCCCTCGGGATTCTAACGGTACCTTCCAGGCTTTACAAACTTTGTTGTCACTCATACCAATGAACAAGGCCTGGTAAAAATCACTCTGCATGTGGTTTCTGTGTGTAAGCACCCGCGGGAATTTTTCAGTGTCTGGTGTATATATTCATGATGTTATGAAACAACCTGAGTTATTTAAGCAAATACGTAAAGAGACTGAAATGTTTTGGTAAGTTGGCGTCTTAAGTTAGGCGGACAGTGACACTTTGTGCTCTGTTTTTATCTCTTGAAGTTTTGTTTAAGATATGTTATTTCCGCTAAACAAGCTCTGTTTTTACTGCTGTGGAGTGTCTGGTGGCTTCTTCAGGTCCCTGATAGGCACTGCGGGGCACCAAATAATGAAGAGTACACGAATTTAAAACAGAGGTACTTTGTCTTCCTTTTTTATTACACAAAACATTCATGTTTTTACATTTTCATGATATCAATCCAATCTCTATGTATGGTGTAGGGTATGTGATGGGGGGAGGGGGGGGCTATTTTAATCCAAAGGCCAAAGGAATTTATCCTGATCCATGAAATAAACTGGCCGTTATAATAAAAATTCGGCCTGCTCTATTGGGAATTTAATATAGGGGTCGTTACGTATGCCCACCTCTATTTTAGGCAGAACTTATGTATCCATCAAACATGTTTAGACACAAGAAACTGGTGTCATTAAAGTTGGATTGTACCTAATTTTTAAGTTAAGGCATTAAGATAAATTTGCAAAACATGATTTTTTTTTTATTCCGCTTTTGTCAATTCGCATGGGCATGTATATTATGAGCATGCACTATAACTTTGGTTTCTTTTCCAGGCTTAGTAGATTTCTCCCTCGTAGGGAAAAATTTATGGAATGTACATCATAAAAATGGACATTAAAAACCAACTAGCAATATCTTACAGGAAACACTATCCCTATTAAATCAACCTAGCAATTCACAATCACACTGTTTCCATCAAGGTCAAATCTTAGTTCTCGTGAGGACAACCCTCATTAAGAATGTACAGTTCTTTAAACACTATGGCCATTCCCATAGTGATCTTTAAAGTTTGTATTTTTTATAGTAGTTTCCTGGTTTTTGGGAATTCAACATTTCCTCTGGTTCAGATTATCTGTTAAACTGAAAATATGATGTAACTTGTACTATACACAACAGGTCTAACCGGCTGTTTCAGATTGTACACACAAGACCGCTGAGCTTGTTCAAACAAAACTCACCACAAATGTGTATCTCTATACTTGTGAGAGACCTCAATAACTTAGACATAATACATACCCTAAAATCAGATTCTATACTGATTTATTAACCGGTAAAACACGCCCTTTGAAAAAGTTATGAACCTAAGTTGATTCTCACATGCACCAAGAGCGTGGACGAGCACACACACACACACAACACACACACACACACACAGAGTCCTGTGCAAAAATGTCCTTCCAGCCTGCACGGTGTTTTCTCTAGAAGATGGAACATTGTTACAGTTTCAAAACTTTACATTTACAGAAGATTAGACTGGTCAACTAATGGGGGACCCAATGAACACAACCCCAATTTCACTGAGGTGGTGCTACATGTGTTTTATATCTTTACACAGTGCACACTGTACTAAATAACAGCTAGAATCTAGGGGTTTCTGTTGTCAGTTCACTTGTGGTAATTTGAACAATTTTGTTTGGCTAAGACCTATGTTAGCAACTGTAATAATGACGGTTTTAAAAAGGCCCACTGAGAGACAAGATAAGGTTAATAATGCAAATGGACCAGTTGACATGGGTTTTTATGAGGGAAATTTGCATACACTTATGCAGTTAATTATCATGGCAAAACAATGCCACACAGTGAAAATCAGGGCAGTAGTTGCCCCACTTCACTCAGATCTCACCCACACGTCTGCTTCTTATTAAGCTCTCTGGAGGCTCTGGCTGGAATAGGCAGATGGTGGGTTGGCAGGTGGACAATAACCTAGGTGAATTGTAATAAAAGAACCCAAATCACTAAATAATACTAAACAATCATATATAGGGTAGCTAAAGTGACATCACAACTTCTGCTGTTTCGGCTCGTAAAACGTTTTATTCCTATCTTCATCAATAGAGGTCCTCCGTTATCTCATTAAAAGCTTTCATTATGAGCAGCAATCAGGAAAATGTTGGGTCTTCATCAGCATAACTTTCACGAGACTCCTCTAATGGGAACATTAAAACCGATATAAAAAAAATGAACTAAATCCGGGTCACTCAGAGCAACACAAGTGACTTTAAAACGTATTTCTCTCCTTCCCAGTGTTTAAGACATCTTTATGGTGTATTTGTAGTTTTCTAAAAAAATGTTGCACCCCCCCCCCACCGCACACGAGAGGTTAAAAGAAAATTATAGCCCGTTTTTTACCACTCCATTAATAAACTGTCAGCATTATCTATTGAAGTTGTGTTACATTTTAACTTTTTCTGCTTGGTCCTTCTTTGGTGAGGGTGCATCTGGAAAAGAAACCCTCTTGTGGCCAAGCTATTCACTCCACACAAAAACCACAAAAACCTCCAACCCCACCACTGTGAAACACGGTTAAATACTCATTGGGTAAACAGTTAAAAATACTGTTTAGAACATCACAGTAAAACGTCCCGACCAGAATCATGTTCAAAAGCAAAAATACACCCGTCTTACATCCTTGGGGTTAAGTGTAAAGGACAGTATGGGATGGGTTTATCTCCATTGGACTACAAACCATGGTATGTAGTGCCAACCAATACAACAGCCATCACAAGATTAAAGGAATCAGAAATTAAAGTATCATTTCACGGGTTATAACGTTAGCATATAGTTTGTGGCTGCCAATGCGTTTTTTTTCTCCCCCTTTTCCTTTTTGCCAGTACGTATAAAAGAATTAACTATTCACCAAGTTATAGCAATAGCTTGACAATTTAGTTAGATGAGGTAGATGACAAGACTGGCTGTACAATGAATATAATACAATTTGCTTAGCACAGCTGAAGTAATAAAGCCAACCTGGCTTTGTCCAACAGTTACAAAATCCAACGCCAGACATTCAAAGCTCTATTAACATATATATATCTCAGTTGGTTGAGCATTTGTAAAAAAAACACAGAGTGCTCCATTCACATTGTAATACAAGGGTTACATGCGGATTATCATTTTTTGAAACTTGTATGGGGGGTTGTGTACAGCCTACTTATCTCACTGCCGTGTGTCTCGACATGTCAGCTTTATGTGTCACTGCTCCTAGATCTCAGCTGGTGTATGTTATACTGACAGAAATGAAAGACAAAATACACCCAAATAAGACCCAATTTGTAGTAACCAGACTTAGCTCAAATCCCCCACCGATTTAAAAAACACCTCGGATCAGTGACAGCAAAAGTGAAGCTTCACAAAGTAGTGCCTATCGCAGTTGTACTATTATTTCATGTAATGTTTTTGATGTTTGGTCCACTACCACCTAAATTTAATTTCAGTGCATAGTTTATAGAAACAAAACGGAGTGCATTTGGAAACCGTAAAGTACAGTCAACAGAGATCAGATGGGTGACAAGTGTTAAAAGAGTTGCAGTATCTCTTCTGTTGCAGACTGTCTTTGAATTCTGTAAAATTTCTTCTGTGAGACTAAAACGTCAACCTTCTGTTTTTTTTGTTCCTCTATACGACATCACGATAATTACCACTGAAAAACAACCCCACTCTTCTGCATAGTGTTTGCAACGTTAACATCCTTGCTTTAAGATATCACGCATCTTGTGTCTTTGTCAATAATCTTTCTTTGGCATTAATCTCCAGGAAACTGGATGCTCGGGGCAGAAAACTTGGGCTCCCTGTTGTTGCAGTATTGGGACAAGAGTTTCAAGGCTTTGGACGAAAGGAGGTGAACCCCTTTTTTAAATAAGGGCTTTGGACAGTGTGTAGGCTCTGTGAATAAAGCAAGAACAAGCAACGATCCAAACTTAATGGGCGGATATAATACTCCCCAAGAACAAAAAAGGTTTCATATAACGTCATAAAATCAGTGTCAACTGTTGAGAAAATTGATCTCTTTAAACTAAGACGTGTTGCTCCTGAAATGTAATACTGGGTTAAAAATGTATTTGAGTTCTGAAAATTAAAGTCAGATCATCTGATTGGAAATACCAGAATCTGAGGATTATTCCAAATCGAAAATTAGTTAATTTATTCTAAGAAAATTTCGGTGGGTAAAAGGGATGTTCTTTGTAGAACTCTGACTTTAAACTCCAACTCAGAAAAAATAAGTGCCCATCTCTTTTCCGGTTGTGAATGACCTTGAACAATCTGGAGACTTGCAAACCACATGAGAAGTAATGTAGCTGTTTAAGAGAAGCTGCGGTGGCAGACCTGCAGTGATCCTGTACAATTGTCATTTTTGGGAAGCAGATTGCCAAAGTGGGCTATGTATGGTACGGTCGTAGTTATGCTGGTTCACGGTTGGTGGGCTGGTGCTGATCCTATGCTTACGTCACTAAGAAACAGCATGCCATTCACGTTCCACTATCACAACCAATATCCAATGACAAACTAAGTGCTGTGGTCAGAGCCTCGCATCAAGCAAAAGGTGCGTAGAAGTCGGTGACACCGGTGGCTACTGAGGGGCTAGCTGCGTGAGCTACTGTAGCTGGCGAGCTGACGGCGCAAATGGTAGTTCGCTCAGAGTTCAGAGACCGAACATTTTGCCTGGCCAAGAGTAGGTGTGAATGCTATTGCAAGGCGTGAGTTCCATAATAAACGCTCCTTGAAGGACTGATGTTAGCAATGTGCTAAGTTAGAGGATATTTTTTCATTCATCATGTTAGCCTTAGCTAAATATTAGCATTGTAAGTCAGTTAGTGAGTTAGTTTTTTTTTAGTTTAGTTTGCGAAAAATTGTATGTCATGGTTAAGCTATATTTTATGTGTAGGGCATCTTACAGTGATAACGACAGGTTACAAATTATTTTTTAATGCCTGTGAGAAGTGGTTACAGCACTAAGATGTTTCACACCCTAAAAACCTGTTTAGTTTAGTTCAATCGAACCCTGGCACCTAGGTGTGTGAAAACTGTCAAACTTAATTATAATTTAAAAAAACCAGACTCTTTAGAAGTGTTGTTATAGTAAGCCGTACTCATTGGTAACCGTGGTAACATGCAGCAACATGGATACAATCAAGATATGCCTCTGAGGGGCATGGGGCCATGCTGTGGATAGGACTTAAGTGAAACCTTGTTGTGTCATGAAACCAGCTGTTGTTCAGGTTGATTCGTCCGCGGGCGGTAAACAAGAACTCTCTAACGAAATCGACTATCCATTAGTGAGTTTTTATAACGGAGGATGTCAGCTTGATGTCGTGAAAACGGCAGCAGTGATCTGTTTGCGGAATTGCAGCAATCGACTGTGGACCTTTTGACCTTGTGGTGCCTGACATGGTCGCGCCTCTCTCCCGAGGAAGCAAAGGAGAGTGTTAGATTGCCGACGACGGCGGGGCTGCGAACGCTGTTCTGGTTTTCTCTCACAACTCCTCATCTTCCTGCCCCAGCTGGTTTGTTCCGGTTTTAACGGGCGTCCAGCAGTGAAAGAATCCGCTGGCGTGCTGCTAAAGGGATCTGCCAGGCATTCTTTTCCCGATGTGTCCCTCAGCTTCACATCTGCGTTGACCTGTTAACACCAGCAACCGCATTAGTTCTGGTTGTCATGGAGGCTCAGCAATATGGAGAGGCGTGTGCACCATGTTGACTTGCATTAAGTTGACGGTCGCAAACCAGCTTTCTCAAACTCCATAACCTGAAACACCAGCCAGATAGAGCAGATCAGGCCTGTTGCCTAACAGTCGTTTAAGTACCTTTTACGTCCCTTCACACAGTAATTTCATAAATATTTCTTCAAATGATTTTGACATTTTGATTGTGTCAGTTTTATTCACTGCAACAATAAAAACATTTAGCAATCCAATGAGAAAACAAAGGAACTTTTGAAAACATTCCTCTCAGTTAAAGTCGTTCTTTTTTTAGCTACATGTGCTGTTAAAGAGTTATAGGAACTGTCAGCCTCAGTTCTACTTTGAAAGTTACTGCTGAGGCCAACTGCTAAACGTTCCATGATGTAGTGTTGACATCCAAACTGTAAGCACAGCTGAGCCTGCCACCGCAGTGAAGCTTCAGCAATAACCAACTGAACGCGTGTGACACAAACGTTTAGCATTTTGCATTTTGTATGGGACAAATTGAAACATCAGCAAAGTCGCGTGGATGCCGCTCTCATGCAACTTTTGTACTGCCCCTAAATTCACGTCCATTTTGTCTTGTATTAAATTTTTATTGCAATTCTACAACCTCTGAACATGTCTACAGTTCATTTTTTTAGAAGCGTACCATGTTCGTATGAGAACATTGTTTGTCCTCAATGTGGCATTAACCTCTACGTCAATCTTGTAGCAGGAGTGATCAGACAAAGTCTTTTACATCCCATTTGATTTAGAGATTTCTTGTGGAGACAATCTTGGCCAAATGGGACACTAAAGAAATGAAAGTCAACATGGTTTTAGGTGGTGCTGCTTGTAAGGGGTGTATCTGGGTTTGGATTAATATTCAAACCAGATATCCAACAAAATGTGACTAAGAGTAGGTCTTTCACTCAAGACTTAATTGTTTAATGGACACGCAACAGACCGTATCAGTGCACTGCTACCTTATACTTGATGTGACTATTATTAAAACGTCATCCACACCCCCAAAAACCGGCCAGTAAGACACGGCACAGCATACCAAAGAGCTGGGGTCGTGTTCCGAGGTTTCTCCTAAAAGGAAGTTTTTCCTCACCACCGTCGCATAAAATGCTTGCTCTTGGGGGAAATTACTGGAAGTTGGGGTATTTGAATTATAGAATGGTTTGAGACTAGACTACTTTATCTGTAAAGGTGTCTCAAGAAACTCTTGTTATGATCGGATACTATGAATAAAAACATGAATTGAAGATCCTCAGGCTGTTGAGAGGGACTTCACAAACTATGTCTTCAAGGCCTGACATGTATGCAGAAAACATCTGAAACATATCACTGATCATTTAAGCAGCTCAGCTATCTACTAATCACACCCACAAAGTTCTGTAGTATTCCAGTTAGAATGCTACCTGAACCACCTTAGAGCTAACTGCTAGCTGCCGTACCATAAGTGTTGAGGACTATGTGGTACCGTGTTGCATCCAGTTGCAGCCTAGTTGAAGCCGGAGATGAAGTTTGTCTGTTAAGAGTGACGAGTCCTCCCTGAACAGGGTGTAGATGTAGGCCAGGCACCGATGGCACCCCTAACAGCCCGTCGTGCCCCTGGGTTCCAGAGGGAACTATTGACTGATGACAGGGGGAAAAAATGTGAGAGGTCAATGCAGTCCACTCCATAATCATGTGAACCTGATGTGTCCAGAGGTGGGTAGTACGAGTTACATTAACTCGTTACAGTTTCATTGAGTAAGTTTTTGAAAAATGTACTTTAGGAGTAGTTTAAATCACATATACTTTTCTGTTACTGAGTAGATTAGTGAAAGAAGAACCTGTACTCTTGAATCCGCTGACATTAGGCATACAGGAGCTTCGTTACTCGTTTACCTCTTGATTACGCTTCATGTTTTACCCCTAGCGACGTTCATTTTAATGTTTTATTTGACACAGAGGAGATGTCTTCGCAAGGGACCTCTACCAGTGACTTGTTAACCAATTCACAACGGCGTTTGTGCAGTCACGGACCATGCTTGATCGCAGCGGCGGGACAAGACTGTATAGTATCATGGGCGGGCAAGTGTAGGCTTCAGTCGTAGCAAAAAAGTAATACAACGGTTGCCACGGCAAACATCAGACGGAGGAGGACCCCCCCCTGGCCTCATAGTGATCGAAAAGCATGGTTACCTTTTAGAATAAGTGGAAACAGTCAGCTACACATCGGCGTCTTTACTGTGTCGACAATAATTATGGTGACAGGTGAGCGTCAACAACTAACATCTAACCTGAGGAGACGTAGCGGTAGTAGTTTAGTTGGCTGTGGATAGGTGGCGTTGTCTTTTAGTTACATACAATAGTGGTTGGCACAGCTTTCCATCCAAATTAATGTGACAAGTTTCTCACTTAAAGCTATTTTGTTATTAAAAAGAATTTTAATATTTTATTGATGGATGACAATAGTTCGCCTAAAGAGATTCTTTTATTTGTGGATGTCTGATTGATGGTCTTCTTTGTGTAAGAAATAATCGACGTTACTCAACAGTACTCATACTTGAGTCGTTTTTCTTCAAGACTTTTGTACTCTTACTCAAAGTAATTAGTTTGGAGGACTACTTTAATTTTACGTGAGTCATTTATTCGAAGTAACAGTTACTTTTACTTGTAGTAAAATATGTTGGGCTACTTCTAACACCTCTGTGTCCTTCAGAATACATTTAGGATTTTGTTTGTTAGCAAGAAATTTACAAAAAAAGGTTAATACCAAAGATGGTCTTTCTTGTTGCCAACTCTCACTGTGATCCTGTAACTACAGCGGATTTGCGTATTATATTATCAAATGAACCACATCTCTCTAATTGCATAGGGTTGAATTTGTTTCACACAAAAAAAAACGAATTATTATTTTAAATCAGGACAATATTATTATCCAAAGAAGGACGGCCAACAGGCTCAGGTAACCTCTGATACGTACACTTCTTGTGGTAAGTACTTTCAAAAAAAAGGATGAGATTTCAATACCTAGCCTCTGTACACAAGTAACTATTTTGATTAGGAGTGGCAATCTGATTTTATGTAAACTGTGGGGAAAAAAAAAGCTTTCAACGTCAAACGTGAAAAATAAAAATTAACTATATATTACTACCATTACCAAGAGTAATACAGCAGGTGTGAAATACATGGTAGTATAAACATACTGTGTATTACATTAAAGATACAGTTCACTGTCCTATAAGTCTCCCTGTTTCTACTGGGCCCTTATGACGACGCCAGTGGAGGAGTGGTTGGTGATGGGAGAGCTCCTCCTTCCTCATATCTTCTCCATGCACCCCCTCATCCAGCTCAGCGAGCTGGCAGCGAGGCGGTGTTGAACAGGAACCAGCGAGGAAGAAGACACGTTGTATGCGTGAGGCTAAGCAGAGGAGGAAGATTAGGTGGAGGCGGTGCAGGCCGGGGCCGGCCCTCACTTCCTCTGTGCTCTGACTCCTTCCTGGAGGAGCGGTCGAGATCAAGCTCCCAGGACTGCGGACATTATGCTCCTCGAGGGGCTGCTGAGGCCGCTGGGACGGTTGCGGCTGCAACCCCAGCGACGGAGAAGACGTGGAGCCCGCGGTCTGCTCTGCCTTTATCGGTCGTGATACACCTGTGGGTGGAGTTTGAAGCCACAACTAATTCCCAGGCTGTACTTAAAAAAATTTGGATGAGTCAATAATTATTCAATAATATCGTCCAGTATTGTTGCCCAATTACCTCTCTCTACAATGCAGTCTGAGAAAGGATTATCTTACAAATCTAGACATTGTTAAAAGATTGACGCATATTGATACTTTTATGAGCGCAGAGATGTGACCTGTCAGATGTAATTTTCCACTACACAGCTGATGGACACAATAGCCCTTCACCTAACTAAAGTCGACAACCGTTATCTCTGATCCGTGGAGAGGCAATGCAATGGCACAAGACAGGGTTATAGGTGCTGGTTGTCGACGGAGACAGTAGGAGGAGTAATAGAACGGTGCAAACAAAAATATGGGCTCCTGGTCATCGGGAGATTGGTCTGTAGAATTATGCCAACGTTTGTTTACTGGTGGCACGATGTGTCACAGATGCTAACTTTTCCCTTGGTTGGCTCCAATCACTTCCTCGATTTTTACACCCATCCCCATTCTCACGGTTGAGGACAGCAGCATTAACTGGAAAAGAAAATCCTGAGGTTTTAATATGTTTCTGCTCTCTACCGCTACAACTCAAAAGGAAAATGTCTCAAATGCTTGTCCATTTTAAGGATCAATATAAAATAGTTGTTTAGACGGAACATATCGCTATTCTTGTGATCCCTTTTTTTCATATTTAAAATTATCATACAGATACAAACCAATACACATTGGAACGCGTCCTGAGGCAAAAACACAGAGAGGAAAGCTGGGAGGGAGGGAGACAAAACAACCCAGGCATCAGAGGATGGGTACATGGGGCCATAAAGGGATGGAGTCGTGGTCAGAAAAACCATGCTTCAGGGAAGGACTGGGCCTTAAAACGATGCCCAGTTGGCATAAGGCGGCTTAAAGTGGTGCCAAGAAAACATCCCCCAAAACCATTACAACACCACCACCAGCCTGCAATACCAGCATACTGGATGTTTTTACCTTTAACACCATTCTTTGTAAAACCCTAGAAATGTTGGCCCTGTGAAAAAATCCCATTGACTGGCATGATTGTGAATACTATGACCTGGCCTGTCTGGCACCAACAACCATTGCCATGCCAAAATCTGGTTTAAACACCTTCTTTCCCCTTTTCCTGAATTCCGGTTAGAGTTTCAGGAGATTGTCTGGACAAGGGACCACACCACCTAAATGCATTGAAGCAACTGCAATGTGATTTGGTGATTAGATAATTTGCATGAATGAGAAAATGAACAGGTGTCATAATTAATACTTTGGTGAGTGTACTGAACAGACACCACACACAGAAAGACACACAAACAAGGGACCCAAAAACATGCGCGGTGCTGGCTGTACTGTGGACGCAGGACCAAAGGAGAGCAGCCCGCGCCACACAACGGCCCAGTCCCACTTGATCGGAGGCAAAAGACTCTGCACTGGAGTTGTTTAGAGTGTCCACATTCAGATTCGGATGCGCAGAGGCTTGCGTCAGGGATCTAGGCTGAGCATGTATACGCAGTTAGCTTCTAGTGGCTAATGAGCCATATTTCTTTCTCCGAGAGAACCATGGCTCAAAGCAGCTATTCGTCACTTCAGCAAAGAATCGGCAATGGCGTTCTTGGTTGTTGTGTTCTTGCCTGTCCTTGTGCGTTACTAGAAATGGACTTTATCAAGCACAAAGTGGTAAAACTCACACGAGTAGGACGAATAGAAAAACAATTATTTGCTTAAGGTTAGGGAACGGAGCACCACACTTAAGCTCCGTCAAGCTGATCAGATATATACCACCACATATCATCATAATAAAGATACCAAAAGGCTGGCGTCTAGACCGATTCATTAATTGAGCAGTGTTTCCGCGATTAGAAAGCAATTTGTGAAGTCATTATGCAATCATTGGCATAAAGCTCAGTGGTTGTGTCGAAAGTAGATTGAAGGAAATAGAAATCTTTGCCACATAATCACAAATTCCAATACAGGCAATTCTTTTTACATTAAATTATTTAATCGGTAGGCTATCTTGCAAGTAAAAAGAAATTCTACAAAAAGGAGATAAAAAAAGAATTCAATCCGAAGAATAATTGTAGGCTTTCCAGGGCAGGCCAGCTCGCTGCGTCTTTCTTCTGTTGCGCCTCGTTGGTCTCTATACTACACCGGCCCCCGCTACCGTCTCTTTCCCTCTGTCTACATTGCTACGCAACACGGGAGGGGAGGGGGGCTGCTCTTCTTGCTCCCTCACAAAACAGATTCAGAGAGAGGGGACGGTTAGGACGGCACAGGCGAGAAATGTACCTTGAGTGCTTGCTGGACAATACTTGCCAACTTTTTTTACAGAAAATTGCTGTCTTTTCTTACAGAAAAGTCGCCAGATTTGTCACTAGTTGTTGTTGTGAAGAAAAAAGTTACGATGGGGATCTGAAAAGTCGCTAAATAGATCAACTAAGTATAGCGAAATTGGCAACAATGTTTCATGGAGACAGACGCTGTGGGGGCGGAGGGGAGGTGTTTTTTCCCATGTGTGTATGTGTGAGTTAGGTGACAGAGTACGGAGGACAGGCGGCATGAATGAGTGGTTTAAATAGCGTTTAAAAAAAAGAAAAAAAGCGAGCGTGGTGGCCGGTGCGTGATTGTGTGGCGCACCCCACCAAAAATTAGCCTGTTGTCTTTAGGTATTCTTCATCAAATAGTTCCCGGTTCAAAATGCAGAGGTCTTGTAAAGAGATTCTGACATAAGGAAAATTTAGGGGAATATCACCAGACTTAAACGTACAATAGGTCACTTTCTGCTGCTAGGGGTCTTCTCAACAAAAAAAATGGATGTAAAAAGGAAGTTTTTAATGACGTTGGGAAGTTGCGTGGAATTATGTGGTTGTAGTTTTTAAGTGGAAACAGCCATTGGGGAATTAGGAATGCATCTGTGTCACGGGAATGAGTTTGAACCTATCAAGGCTATTTCATTAATTAGAGGAACGTTTATTCATGTCATTTTAATAAAATAGCTGCACATATTTAGTTTTCATGATTAAATTTTTTGGGCAGCTGACCATGTTAGTGGGGAGGCCAGCAAGCTAACATTAGCCAGCAGTAAAAACACATGTCAATGTCATCTTTCGGATGGTATCAACACCAGGCAGGAGAGGGTTTTGTTGTAACGCTTGAGCTGTTGACTCAATGAGATGAGAGACGGGGTGTGGGTTGGGATCGTCCGGGGGAAAGTGGTGGCTGCTGGCTGATGGGAGGAAATCGGAAACTAGAACGGTATGGCTATGGAGCTGTTGTCAGAGGTCATCCTTACTGCACACTTATCAAAAACCCTAGTTTTTAAGTATATATTGTAGATAACGCAAAAAGGGGACAGTTGTCAATCAAAGCACCAGGATGACCCTCTGAAAAAACTGGCACCCAAGGTCAGTGTGGAACGATGGACCCTACTTGCATGGGCGCCATCATTGACACAAAGAGGAAAAGGGAGGGACCAGGGATGTAGACTGGAGCTGATGGGTGAACGTGTCACCGTGGGTCTGGCCTAGGCTGGCACGATTATGGCCAAATGATAATCGCGAGTATTTTATCAAAATTTGATCGCGATTAGTCTCACGATTATTTGTTGATTTTAACCAAAAATTAATTTATGTCACCTAGGCTATTTATAACTGCGACGATGGGATTGTGATGGAACGCTACTCACAGAGAGGACGGCTGAATTCATTAGATACAAGATCCAGCACGTGGTTCGAACGGCGTGATACACACGTCATGTGTGTATAAACGTCTGTATCTTCACTGCGCGCATTTTATGAAACTATGATATTCTGGGCTATGGTCAATCTCTGGTTGGTCAGGCTTCGGTACAGAGCTCCGTCTCCACGCTGTGACTCTATACCAAATGAAGTTAGCTGCATTCAAAAAACTTCTCTGTGTTTATTGCACGTAGCGGGCCGCATAACAGTTGACCGCGGGGAACACTGGTAACATACAGTTGCCCCATACTTAACAATATACAGTCGTGTTAATGAAAAATTAAAACTGTGCAATATATCAGATATGTGACCGCGGGCCGCTGTGTGGCGGGGCCCGGAGAGTAAGGAGGAGAGAGAGTAGGACGAGAGAGCGTAGAAGATCCAACACAAGCACGGCTTACAGACGAAATGGGTCATGTAACGCAAAATTAAACCATATCCATATAAACAGCATTGCAGCGGATGCGAGGACATGTAGCACCGGTGCGTCCTAGAGGAGCTAACAGTAACAGACGCTAACTAGCAATGGTCCAACGCTGTTGTCTGAAAACAACAAATGGGACAAAGTGCGTTACTGGTTAAACTGGTAACATTGAGACTGACGTATTACGACTGCTATCTGTTGAGTTTTCCTCACGTTACTCTGTCTCTGGCTGTCTACATCTAGAAACTTAGCTGCACGGGTGCAGTGAACTACTCTCGACTGGTCATGAGCAGACGGCTTTAGGAGCGGGAGAGGCTTGCAAAAAACCCGGAGCGTTCTATGAAATGATGCTTTATAAAAATAATCGCTTGATCACGCAAATTGATCGTGGAAGTCCAATGTGATCGCGATTAAAATCGATTAATTGTGCAGCCCTAGTTCGGCCTCTCCCGGATTTCAAAACAGAGCATAATCATAGGACAGTTAAAGAAGTGGACCAACAGATCTCATGTGTTCTGGACCGGAGGACCAGTGAAGGAAAAAATGAAGCCCTTTTCCAGTGATGGGTGAGCGTTACTGCGCAGCCTCCAACTGAGCTGATGGCGAAGATGTGACGTTGAGCAACCTGTCTGAAAGTTGTAAAGTTCTTCTGGTAGCTGTGGCAAGGCGAAATCCTCAATCATTCCCAATCAGCAGAGAAGGAGGAGCGTAGGTATATGTTAGGAGAAAACATAAGCACAGGGTAATTATTGCTAAAATAACCAACGAAACATTAGACGTCTGTCGCGTGCAGAGATGTCTATATTGCGTCAAGACGTGCAAACTAGGTCTTGCAATTTGGTGTCTAAACAGCATGTACGTTTTGGACGTCATGTGTAAATCTTAAACCGATGCGGGAAATGATATTATTAAAGAATTAATTGTTATTTATGACACAAAATCAACATTTTTTTCACAATAGATTAATGACTGATTTATTTATTAAAAAGGTTTTGTAATACATTATTTATTGAGTAGATTATGTTATTTTACATTTTCCTGTTTATTTTAACTAATTATTACTCAATCAATTTATTTATTCATTCATAGAGTCATCGCCACTCTGATTGGCTGAGGCGCACGTGAGCCTAACCCAACCAGTAAACACCACTCTGATTGGCGAGGCAACCACAGTAAGCATTCGGCGGAATTGGCGTGTGCCTGCTGCATGGAAACGGAAGGTAACTCACAGTTGTCATATTCCTAGGGTTAGACAATGAGATAATTTCCCAAATAGTGGCGTTGAATCCTCTGGGGTCCAAGGAAGGCCCCCGTGTCCAATGTGATATTTCTATTAATATCGTACAAATACACAATGCAGAACACGGTTCATTGGGAATCTGTAGATCTTGCTTCCGTTTGCTTTTTTTGTAAGTCTTGCATCCTCCCAGCCAGAGATGATTGGGGATGAAAGTGCTTGTTACAGACAAGAACAGGGCTGAACATAATGGTTCAATCTCTGATGTTTGTTTTTGAATATCCGTTTTTTCTGTAGCAGGAATGCTTGCAAAAAGCGAGTGGTAAAATGGGTGGAACATGCAGTTTCTCAGTGTTTTGGGCTTTGTCTGTGTTTGTCATTTACAGGGAATATTTGGTTAGAGGGTGAAATTTTTATTGAATAGTATACATTGAATAGATAAAGGTTGGTATGTCCTATGAACCCATTCAAGCACCAAAACAATTATTCACATGAATATGCTAGCATTCACAATAGATTTGAAGAATTCTGAAATGCATCTACATTTTTCATCATTTCGGCCCAACACCGCTTTACACAATGCTCTGTCAAATTGTGACTTCTATAACAGAGCTGAGACTGTTCTTGAAAAATTGATATACATGTATCATGCTAGAGCAAGTACCTTTTTAAAGGCAAATTTAAAAAAACATGCAAAAACTTGTGAATTGTTGTTCCTATATACTGTATAATTCACACCGATTTATAAATGTAATTTATCATTTCTTTAGGCTCTTCAGTATGCCCTGATGGCAAAGTTCACTGAAAGGGGAAGGGGAGAAGGCAAGAAGCCTTGGAAAGCAAAAGTTATAGGCCATACAAGGTAAGCCAAGATGTTGACCAAGGGAAGAAAAATAGCTGGTTGCCATCTCGAATAATGACTTGATTGGACAAAATATTTCCTTCCCTGTAGACATTCAAAAATAATGCCATAGCTATCTTCAACATTGTTTGGTTTGTATTATCCAGTATTGGTAGTGGATGCACAGGCAACATTGGTTACAAATATGGGGCTTGGATATACTGTAGTTACCTTTGCACATTTCTAATAATTTGTTTTTCTACTTGTGCAGATGGAGTTGAAATGTGGAGAACACAGCCACAAGGGCTTCATAAGTATGTGCATGCACCACAAAGAAGGGGAGGTGGAGACACACAACTGTCCCAGGATTAGATTATCCATGTGGAGAATCTTTTCACGCTTTGTGTTCAATGGTTCTGGTTGGTTCTTACCTCTTATTTTATATTTTTTATTGTATTATTTATGTGTTTGTACAGACAGGGAAGGGTGGGCTATGTGGTTAATCAGTTCGGCAGACAATGGTAAAACATGTGATTTAAAAAAAAGAATAAAAAAGAAATGAGTGGGGATTGAATTGCCATTTATTGTAAGCATCTGTGTTGACTCCAGTCCCATTTTTCAGAACGTAGATTACCCGTTTCCTGTAACATTCATTTTCCTGTAGCTTTGTTTGGCTCATCAGCCGGCAGCAGGTTTTACCTGAAATGCATTACACCTTTCCGTGTGCCATTTATCTGCTAATAATACAAGGAAAATAAACAGAACATGATGCCACCTTCGAAATGGGACGCCAGAGCCAAGAAGCAGCATAAAAACAACGTCTGAAATGAGTTTAAATTTGATGTAGAAAAGTGTCCACAATGACCACATTTGACTGCAATGCCCTTATAGCGGCCTGTTGACATGATACTGGACGTTGGTGGACGTCTCTGGCGTTTACAGTCTGCACCTTCAGGGGGGAGCAAAACGGATATGCAAAAACAACGTAAAAGACGTTGTTTGGACAAATTCTAGTAACATTAGTAATGAAACCTAAACAGCTAATGTAAGTTGAAACTGCCTGCGAGATTATCCTGTGCTATCGGTAATTCCTCTACTATGCGACAGGAAGTGCGTAGTTAGACACTCTCGTTAGCCTATTTTCACAAAAACGTTGGCTGTGGCGCCATAACGGAGCCTTTTATACATTGTGTTACAAAATAAACAATAGACAAATAGAGGCTTAAATACTTGGATGTCAAGTTATTTGCTGTCAAAGCGCGCCAAATGAATGGAGTCAATGGGATGCAACGGCAGGTGATGGCTAGTAGAATCAATAGGCTCATAGGAGGTACACTGTTGTGGACTCTCGCTTACCCCCTTGGTGAAACATCCCCAGCCCAATGGCGCAGTATCCAGACTCATATTCTGATTAGAATCTGAGATATGACGACGTCAGGCTAGTTTTATGACATCATTAATGAACAAAAAATGTTACATATTGTAGGCTCCTTTAACCTTACAGATTGCTGCTGTACCTGCTCTGGTATGTAGATCTTCATAGCTGCTGTTCCATCCAAATCCTCCGGGAGGATGGTCGTGTGGATGGGGCCTGCGTCAGAGTGAGGGGAGAAGACGGTACTGTGGCTAGATGAGGCCACTCACCTTGGCTTTGATCCAGCCCCTGCCTGGGGGGTCCAGCTGGACTGGCAGGCTGCAGGATCGGTGGTCTGCGTGGGCATCATGATTAGCCCACCTATGAACTCGGTCAGGGGACGCTATGATGGTGCTCTGCTCTAAAGGCAGGCTTGTCTGGTGGACGCCCCTGAAACAGACCAGGTTCCAGTCTTGACCTGCCCATGGGCCTTTCTCCTACCCCTGAATCAAGCTCCAGCTGGGACACGAGGGGTCATCGTTTCCCTTTCCATGTCTGAACATAAATCTTAGGGAGATTCCTTCTGATGATGAGGATGAAGAGGAGGACACCGACAGAGGGAGAAACAGGTGGTCTAAGATACACGGCGAGGAGGCAGAGATGGCCCTCCCATGTCTCTGAGAGGAGTGCGTCAGGGCTGCTCTACTCCAGCTGACATTGCCTTATTTGGAACGCCTCTCTCTTCCTCTCATCTTCATCAACAGACACAGCAGATTTGAGCTCTGCCTTTCTGATGTAGCGTGGAGCAGCCTGCAGTGAAGACTGATGGCATGAAAGAGGAGGTTCCTGATGAAGACCTCCACAGGCTGCAGACAGGCCTCCTTCTCTAAGGGTTTTCAGGGACTGGGAGCTGGCTGGTTTCTCCATGGTGTTTGAGTGCAGTGTAATTCCAGGAGCGCCCAAACACCCCCCTGTTCTGCGCTTTGGTACACTGTCTGGGGCAAAAGTCTCAGACAGACTGAACTGAGCTCTGACTCACCACCTGAGCTGCCTGCTGGTTTTTCACAAAGTCCAAGTGTGTGCTTGCTGCTGTTCTGATTTAGTTTTAAATGTGTTTCCATGTTGCTTGTGTTGTTGTTGAGCATGATACCACCGCGGGTAGAATTGTTTTGCCAGCGATTGCTCCCGGCGGGGCCGGGTGTTGTCACCCCCTCAGTTTCTGCCGAGGTTATCTGTGCTCCAAGCGGACTCAGTTTGGCGTCTCTCGGGGAAGGTGTTCGTGTTCTTCGGGCGGGAAGTCGCGGCGGCTCGGAAGAGATCTCTTCACCGCCTCCACCTTTGAATTCTTTCTGAGAACGACGTACGAGACGCATCAATCTGTTAACGGTGGCCAAGGAGTGACAAATTTTTGAATTGTTCCCGGTTGCGGTTCTGGTCAGGCATGGTCCCTAATGAAATGCCTGAAGTGCAGAAGGAGATCCGAGTTTTTCACCGTGCCCCCGCTGCTCTGGAGGAAATATAACACGTGTCGAGATAATTCTGTGGGCCATTCTGCTCTGAATGTTGTGGCTTCTGTCTCTCTCTCCACTTGTCTGCAGGCTCAAGGTGGGGAGTTGTTTCTGTCAGAGGAATATAGCTCCCGCCCAGCTCAGGGTATTTCTGCTGCATTCCTGCAGAAAACCGGATGTCTGATGATGTAAACTGTAGAAAATACTGGATTGGCACAAACTAAATGTACACAATTATCGCATAGCTATCATTTGGGTATTTTCTTTTATTTTATTTGTACTTATAAGTTTTTTTTCCACAAACACTTTTGAAAGTGTCTCTGATAAGCAATTCAGCATTGGTCTTCTGTTGGCGCTACATTCAGAATAGGGCTAACTAACAATAGAGGCCTTGGTGTTAGTTTTTGCTTAGTAAGTTTAATAAGGTTTCTTGTAAATCAATCTCAAGACGCAATATTGGAAATGACCCCTGTAGACGGCTTGACAAGAGTAGCTACCTTTTTACAGGAGAAGGACACAGTGTTTAAACTGAAAAAAATGCTTATAAGAAGTAAAAACTAAATCAAGGTCATGTCAAAATTATTTTTGACCATTTTTTTTAACCTTTGTCCTTCCTTGTCTTTCTACCCCTACATATATTAATTAAACTGACATTTCTATTACCAATAAAATAAAAATATCTTAGGCTAGGCTATAGGCTATGTGTTTTTATATGACTAATGAGTTTGAAAATTTTACGTAGGTTTGGACTAAGAGTAATGGCTTTACGAGTGGGTCCCCGTCTTAAGCAACATACTGTATTGTATGTAGTCATATGGAGGTACCATGTTCACAAGCAATACATTTGTCAGAAAATAGGTGTTCAAACCGGAAGCAGTAGAACTCTTCATGTTTGTCTGCTTTAGTTTATTATTATTTATTATTATATATTATATTATGCGCTCGAATGAGCAAAGAAAACTGAATTGGGGGAATAACTGAAGTGGTGTTCATGTGCTTACTACAGAAAGATAACCCAATCGGCCATGTGGCGATGTAATTAAGGCTTCAAAATGCAAACTTGAACGGCACGTCCCCCAAAGCCGAAGTCCCGATTGACTTGAAATCCTTTCAGGATATGTCCTCATAAGTACTAAACCACGGCCTTAAAAGTTTCATTCAAATTGTTTTTTTTATTAAAGATTATTTTTTGGGGCTTTCCCTTTATTGTATGACAGTGGATAGACAGGAAAGGGGGAAGAGATGTTGTGGCAAAGGGCCACAGGTCAGATTCAAACCCTGGCCACTGCAGGACCCAGCCTACATGGGCGATTGCTTAACTGATGAGCTAGAGACCGCCCCAAGTATCTTTCAAATGAACCCCAGGGGCGCTTATAAAGCAGACAAACTGCAAGTGATAAATCACAAATCGGCTATAAATGACATAATGTTTGTCCAATCAACAAAAACTTACAGGAATGGCTAAATAATGACCCACACATACAGTACACTGCAAGTCTCATTAATCTGATCATCTGCCAATCTACCAGCAATGAATGTATAGCCGCATTTCGTCATTCGCCGCTGGCTATCGAGGTGGTGTCCAGATAATGATGTGGGCTTGTGGATCACTGGCAGTCTTTCTGGGGAAGACCTGGTTGATTTGGAGACGGCATTCACCCACTTGGGATGAGCAGCTCTCATTTCTAGAAATCTTGAAGTTTATTAGTGTGACCTGATCCTTGACAATCCAGAGTTGGACCAGGAGGTAGGTTAGTCCCAGTCTAACACACTTCATCTGTCTTTATTCCAGGGGTTACCTAGTAAAACCCCATATGACTGTGTGCCCCCTGACCATTGAAATTATTTGAATCAAAGGTAAACAGAAGAGGAGCTGTGCATAAACCTCATAACAATTAAAACCACAAGTGCAATCGTGCAAAAGAATAGGAGAATTAAATG
Organism: Etheostoma spectabile; assembly: GCF_008692095.1. NCBI lineage: Eukaryota > Metazoa > Chordata > Actinopteri > Perciformes > Percidae > Etheostoma > Etheostoma spectabile. The sequence continues at coordinate 20,038,135 of NC_045748.1, read as the reverse complement.
TGGACTCTTACATAATATCCCTCTCTTCTAAGGTGTACTAGTAAATGAATTAATATCAGATTCTAATATGATCTATTCTGTCTCACTGAAACCTGGCTGGGTGATGGAGAATATGTTGTCAAATGAATCTCACCCCCCCAGTTATTAATACTCACATTCCTCGAGGCACAGGCCGAGGAGTGGAGTTGCAGCTATCTTGATCTAGTCTACTAATCAGCTCTAAACCTAAACTGAATATAACTCATTTGAAAGTCTTGTTCTTAGTCTTTCACACACCAAGTTGGAAATACTGCAACCAGTTCTATTTGTTATAGTTACCGAGCACCTTTCCAATTCTGAATTATTTATCCGAATTTGAGAGTTTTTGTCAAACTTAGTGCTAAAAACGCGACAAAGTTCTTATTGTGGGGATTTTAATATTCATGTGGACGATGAGAATGATAGCCTTAGTACTGCGTTTATCTCTCTTAGATTATTGGCTTCTCTCAAAGTGTTCATAACTCACCGTTTAACCACACCCTTGATCTTGTTCTGGTATATGGTGTTGAAATTGAACATTTAATAGTGTTTCCCACAGAATCCCTTTTATCTGACCACGTTTGATACTTTTGAGTTTATACTGCTGAACTATCGCCATTAGGCAAAACCTTCTATACAAGATGTATCTGATAGTGCTGTAACTAAATTTAAGGATGTGATTCATTAGCATTGAATTCATACCAAGTCCCAAAGTAACGGAGGACTCCTATGCTAATTTCAGTCCTCCCCAAATCAATTTTTGTTGACAGTGCTGCAGGCTCACTGCGAACGACACTCGACTCTGTTGCCCTCTAAAAAAGAAGATAAATAAAACAAGACGGTTAGCTCCATGGATAACATGAAACTCGCAAATTAAAGCAAATATCGCGGAAACTTGAGAAGAATTGGCGTTCCACCAATTGTAGAATTCTCGTTTAATCGGCAGATAGTCTTAAACGTATAGAAGGCCCTCCGTAATGCCAGAGCAGCGTACTACTCTCATTAATTCATTGTTCACTGTTCACTTATATATGCTTCCTTTAGGCAAATATTATCAGGAAGCACCTAAACTTTCATTGTTATGCAGATGATACTCATTATATCTATCAATCAAGCCGGATGAAACTAGTCAGTTAGCTAAACTCAATGTGCTTCAGGATATTAAAACGGATGACCTGTAATTTTCTATGTTAAACTCAGATAAAATGAAATTAGCTCTGGGGCTGAAGCACCTCCGTGACGACATATCCAAAGAGATAGTTACTCTGAATGAGATACCCTGGCGTCCAGCACCACTGTGAGGAATCCTAGAGTTATCTTTGATCAGAACATGTCCTTTAATTCCCACTAAAGCAAATTTCAAGGATCGCCTTTTTTCACCTACGTATATTGCAAAGATCAGGAATACCTGTCTAAAAGTGATGCAGAAAAACTAGTCCATGCATTTGTTACTGCTAGGCTGGATTACTGCAATTCTTTGTGATTCAGTGCTTGAAAAAATCCATCAAGACTCTTCAGCTGATCCAGATGCTGCAGCAGTGTTCTGACAGGAACAAAAGAGATCTCTCCTGTTTTAGCTTCTCTGCATTGGCTTCCTGTAAATCTAGAATAGAATTTAAAATACCTTCTTCTCACCTACAAGCTCTTCATGTCAGGCACCATCTTATCTTAAAGAGCTCATAGTACCTTAAACCTACAAGAGCACTACGCTCCCAGAGTGCAGGGTTACTTGTGGTTTCTAGAGACTCTAAAAGTAGAACGGGAGCAGAGAGCGTTCAGTTATCAGGCTTCTCTTCTGTGGAACCAGCAGAGGTGGGTAGAGTAGCCAAAAATTGTACTCAAGTAAAAGTACTGTTACTTCAGAATATTGTACTCAAGTAAAAGTAAAGTAGTCATCCAAAAATTACTTGAGTAAGAGTAAAAAAGTGCTTGATGAAAAACTACTCAAGTAGTAAAGTAACTGTTGAGTAACGTCTGATTTATTTCTTAACACAAGCATCAATCAGACAGACAAAATACAAAATAATCTTTTAGGCAAATCATAGCTCATCCAATCAATAAAATAAATTAAAGTTTTTATTAATACAAAACAGCTTACTTGAGGACTTTCACATCAAATTTGGATGGATACTCCCAGTTGTAAAAAATATTGTATGTAACTAAAAGACAAACATCCACCGATCAAGCAGAAACTAGTTTCCTCAGGTTAGATGTGTGATGTGTTGAATGCGCACATGTCCGTTTGTTTTGGTCGACACAGAAGGCACCGCATAATGTAGCTGCTGTTTCCACTTTTCCTAAAGGTAACCATGCTTCACTATGAGGCGAAGGGGGGGGGGGGGGGGGGGGGGGTTCTCCTGGTCTGCGTTGCCTTGGTGACGTTGGATTCTGACGTCTTTGCTTGCTACGACTGTAAAGCTAACCTGTCCCGCTGCTGCATAGACATATAAAGAGAGACCTCTTTATATGTCTATGCGCTGCTGAGCGAGTATGGTCACGTGACTGCACAACGACGTGTGTATTGGTTAAGCACAGTCACGTGTAGAGCCCTCAGCGAAAGACTCTCACTTGTCAAAATAAAACATTAAAATGAGACGTACGCAGGGTAAAAACAATGAAGCGTAGTAACGAGTAAAAGCTCTTGTAGGCCTAAGTAGCGGAGTAAGAGTACAGTTTCTCTTCATAATCTACTCAAGTAAATAAAAGTATAGTGATTAAAACTACTCCTAGAAGTACAATTTTTTCAAAAACTTACTCAAGTAAATGTAACGGAGTAAATGTAACTCGTTACTACCCACCTCTGGGAACCAGGTTCCAGTTTGGGTTCGGGAGGCATACACCGTCTCCACATTTAAGAATAGGCTTAAGACTTTTCACTTTGATAAAGCTTATTGTTAGGGCATAGAATTAAATATTGTTAGGGAGTGAGG
>NC_045748.1:20035079-20035177 GCF_008692095.1 Etheostoma spectabile | reverse complement strand
TCCGCCTAACCCGGCCCACCTGCTTCTCGTAATAGTTGTTAGATTTATCTATCATATAATCAAGCATATAATAAACTAAAGGGAGACTTGGCATACAG
>NC_045748.1:20034180-20034631 GCF_008692095.1 Etheostoma spectabile | reverse complement strand
GAAGCCTTATTTTCTTTTTTCCCCAGCATGTTCCCTCGGATCAGGGATGCTCCAAAATCATGGTAGCAGCTGTCGCCATGGTCCCGCTACACGTTCTGCGGTGCCATGTTCATCTCCTACACTCTGCAGTGCCCAGCTACGTCCTGCTGTGCCTTGTAATGCCGCACAGTGCCCTGCTATGCCATGAACTACTACAAAGAACTGCACAAACTACTGTTTTTCTATTTTTGTTTATTTCCACTACCCCAACCGGCCGTCACACCGCCTACCAAGCCTGGTCTGTCCGAGGTTTCTGCCTAAAGGATTTTCCTCGCGAACACTGTCGCCTGAGTTTGCTTGTGCTCTGGAGGAAACTACTAAAACTGTTGGGTCCTTGTAAATTCTGGAGTGTGGTCTAAACCTACTCTATCTGTAAAGTATCTTGACATAACTCTTGTTATGAATTGATACT
>NC_045748.1:20018370-20034098 GCF_008692095.1 Etheostoma spectabile | reverse complement strand
CAAATCAAGATTTGAGCTTGGAATCGCAGCTTGCAGCTTTATTAGTAATTGTTTTTGTGTTGGTCATCTTCTTTTCACAAATTGTCGTGAGCTGGACTCAGCTACATATCACGCTGAATTCAATGTAGCATCAGTGACATCACCCATTGGTTTGTTGACTGCCATTTGAAGTTTTTGAAGCTAAAAGCTGAAGAAGGAACCCTTCTGACACAGGTAAACGCAGACCTTTGGGAGCTTTTTGACTGTATGAATGTCAGTACATCACTTTACCAGCTAATGCTAGCACCAGCTAGCTAGCTTTGGTTGACAAGGTGCTACTGAACACTAAACCAGTCAACCAAAATGTTCCATTCAACTTTGGTGAAGGAAAAACACATAGTGAGAGAGGGTAAAAGGTTTACTGAGTTAATAAATCAAGTGAGAAATAGGATAATTTCCCCTTAGACCTCCACAGAAACAGACTTCTTTTTAGAGCCAGTGGACTAGCCCCTTGCTAGAAAGGAGATTCAGGTTTAAGGCACTTCCACGTTGGCTTAACTTTTCAGGCCCGGACGTTTCTGCTTGGTTTAGCACTACCACGGTTCACATTCAATAAAACCTAATAAAGAAATGAAAAATCTTTGAATGGTTCCCTTCCAAAGCCATGTCAGTGTTTTCTAATCTGACCCCAATCAGAGGGACGTTGTTGTCAGTGCCCTCCACAACAATTACAAAAAAACACTACAGGAGAAACTTGGTAGCTGAGTGCTTACAGGGCATTACTGCACCATATTACCGCAACATCTTGGTTTTATTCCCTCCTTGGGCCCTTTGTTACATGTCATAACCCCTTCTATCTTCCTATATCCAGTCTGTCTGTACTTTGTCAAATCAAGGCGAAAATGCCAAAAAACAAAAAAACGCCCCACACAAAATGATTGATTTGAATGTTTTTTCTGTGATATGATAACGTTAAACCAAAGCTACTTTTTTGCATTGCATTGCATACACAAGACCATTTGATCCCTTGTTAATATATAAATAACAGCTGTATGCAGATGTACACCAGCAATCATTTTTATGGCCACTTGGGGCAGAAACACATGCCGTAACCACAACACTGGCCGTGTTTCCATTTAATTGTCAACTGAATTTTAAAGCTTTAGTGCATAGCGTTTTTATATTAATGAACATCCGGGGCGGCTGTGGCTCAGTGGTAGAGCGGTTGCCTGCCAATTGGAAGGTTGGTGGTTCGATCCCCGCCCCTGCAGTCATTGTCGAAGTGTCCTTGGGCAAGGTACTGAACCCAGAGTTGCCCCCGGTGCTGCGCATCGGAGTGTGAATGTGTATGAATGTTTATCTGATGAGCAGGTGGCACCTTGTACAGCAGCCCTGGCCACAGTGTGTGAATGTTTCCTGTAAAAGTGCTTTGAGCAGTTGTTAAGACTGGAAAAGCGCTATATAAATACAGCACATTTTCATCCGTTACATTAAAGCCAATGCCAAATGAGTTGATTCAAAGCTATTAAGACTTTCACAAAACTTGCTTGTTTGGTTAGCCTTTATGTTTGTAGTTGGATAATGGATGTTTGTTGATTAAAGTATTATTAATTATTGATAGGTATTGCTAAAGTTAAATAAACCTTATAGTAATAACAAAGCAATAACAGATGACAGACTTAAAGTAATAACAGATGATCAGGTGAGGAGTCAACTAATGAAAATCAAGGCAAGGAAAGCCCCCAGCATCAGCACAAGCCTACTCAGGGACCGTGACCAGCTCTGTGGTGTGATCAGGTTGTTCAACCTGAGCCTGACCCTGGAGAAAGTCCCAGCCCTGTGGAAGACCTCCTGTGTGGTCCTGGTACCGAAGATGCCGCTCCCCAAGGAGCCAAACCACTTCAGGCCTGTTGCCTTGACTTCTCACCTGATGAAAACCATGGGGAGGATCATCCTGTGACACTTGCGACCCCTGGTGGGCACGCAGCTGGACCCCCTGCAGTTTGCTTACCAGCCTGGGATTGGGGTGGACGACGCAGTGATCTACCTGCTGCACAGATCACTGCTACACCTGGAGGACAGCGGGAGCAATGTGAGAATCCTGTTTCTCAACTTCTCCAGTGCTTTTAACACCCTCCAGCCTTCACTGCTTAGAGTGAAGACGGAGAGAGTTGGAGTGAACTAACACCTGGCTGCATGGACTACAGACTATCTCACCAACAGACTCCATCACTGTGGGTCTGACGTGGTGTACTAAAGTACAGGTGCCCCTCAGGGTACGGTGCTCTCTCCCTTCTTTTTCACCCTCTACACCTCTGACTTCACTCACAACACCACCCACTGCCACATCCAGAAGTTATCCAATGACACAGCTGTTGTTGGATGTGTGGATTTATATTTTTTCATTACAAGTACTTACTTTTTCAATATTATTTGTATTAGTATAATTGGTCACACTTCAATGTTTTATATTATGGTTACTTTTGTTTTATTATTTAATTACATATTCAATTTAATCTAATGTCACTCACATTGCACTATTTTTTGTACTATGGTCACCTCACTTTACTTTACTTTGCAGCCACTTTACTGTTCAGTACTTTTTGCACATTGTCTGTTTGCCTGTTTTTTGTTTGTTGGTTTGTTTTTTATTGTGGAAAAGCTTCTGCTGTGATAAGTGAATTTCCCCTTTGAGGGATGAATAAAGTATTATCTACTCTACTCTAATCTAATGTAATCCAATCTAGTACCTTTAAAGAGCAGTTATTTGTGCATATGGGTCATAAGAAATTTCAAATAATGTATATACAGTACACAAACAAATGCAGTCATTTTGTAAAAATTTGTCCTAAGACTAAATATAATGCCATTGTTCTCTTGTCCAACTTTCTAGAGGACCATGTTAAATACAAGAGAGACAATGAACGCACACTAGAAGAGCAGTGGCAAACTCCAGAGGTAGTGGGGAATTGGTGTGAACTGCTGTATGAGTGCATCATCTACCCAAAGATCATCCAAGAGGTGAATGAGACCCGTGTCCAGGTGAAGTGCATTCATAAAGGGGGGGAAACACGTTTTTTCCCTTTGAAGATGTGCTGACAGTCTTTCCTCCCCATGGCTGTTGCAAAATAGGTATGGGATACCTTGGCCAGTCGTTAATATGAAATCTAAAGATTAGAAAATCATCTTTCTAAACTAATGTGCACCTGTTTGTATGAATTCCTCTGCCAAGTTTTCCAAAAGTGCTGCCAATCTGTTGAGTGCCTTTTTGTGATTGGCCACAGCCATGATCATGCCCACTTTTGGCCAATGGATGTGGAGTATTAATCAGTTATTCCCTGACCCATCCCTACTATTCTGCAAATCCATAAATACTTACTGTAAATCTTTTAATATACTGCAGACAGACAAACTGACACAGATGGACTATTATTCAACAATGTTCCTGTTTTCTTGAGCATTCATTTATTTGTCACATTGACATGATTTAACTCAAAAGTAACGAGTATCTAACACCTAGAACTTTTGCGCAACTCTGTTACCTAAATTTCAAACCTGTTACCATATAATTTTTATTAAAATAACCATAAATTACTTTTTAGCTCACAATGGCTTGAGCTATTGTCCCTATTTTAGTTTGAATGATTACATGCATGATGGATGCCTTTGAGCAAATACTTAAATATATACTGATATCAGTCAAATTAAACATGTCACAGTTTTAAACTTGGCAAAGATGCAACTCAAAACTTACTGAAATTAATTTACATCAAGTGATATCTGAAGTTAAATAGTGAATGTGACTTTCTTTACTTAATGGCAAGAAATTCTATTTTAAAAATTCAATAAATATATTTTTTTTCAGGTTCCTGAGTATTGGTAATAGGGTTGCAGCAGGCACAAAAAAAATAAAAATTAAAGTGTTATGAAAAGTATTTCCTTTGATACCTGAGCTTGACGAATTAAATTATGTAATATTAAATTATATATATTGCTTAACTTTAACCTTTTGTAACCATGCCTTGTACATTGTCTGTACATTTGCTGCCTTTGTTTACAAAGGCAGCAAATGTACAGACAGGTTTTCTGATTTGCACTTCCTTTGCAATTCTGCAACACACTTCTGTGTCTATAGTTGTGTTGGCAATTTCAAATTGTGGTTTGCATTTTGAAGAGAAGTGTTTTCCCAATGACTGCAAAGAGTTTTCATTCTTGAACACAGTTTCTAATGTACAGTGGTTTAGTGTTTTGCAAGAAGTGCATAGCAGAACATGTGTTTGTACTTTTGGTGCCTTTGTTAAAAGTATGGTTACAAAAGTAAGGGGTTTTGATGCTTTAGTCTAAGCATTCACTTGTAGTGTAAATGAGCAAAAACTGTAATAATCTAAGCTAACTTGTAAACCTTTGCTCATAGTTATAGTATGCATGGCAACATATTTACAATTGTTTACTGTACAGGTAAATCAGTCAATTATCTGGCCCTCCATTGTGTAAGTGTTTGTGTGTGTGTGTTTTCAAATTAATTTACAAAATAAATTAATTTTGCAAAAAACAGGAGCTGTTCTTTAATTGTCCTTCTTTCAAAAAGCCAACATTGAATTTCATTCAAAAAATAACATGAACAAACAATAATAGTTAAACCTGGGTTATTGTGTGGTGTAATGTTTAGAGAATATGACAAACCCAATATTTAAAAGGTGCTCTAAAAACTATAACCGTAAAAGGAAACATGTACTTCTGGTGTAGAATGCGGGTAAAAAGAGGAACAGCACTTTAACTATTTGAACCATTTAGAGTCCATCGATAAATTGAACTGAAGAGAAGCCAAATAGCACGTGCTACATGGATAAACTGATGTGACTCAAATATAATCCTGATCCTTTATTGGCAGACAGAGTTAATCCAAGGTGGAAAATTTGCTCTGTAGTAAACTACTGCCCAGAGCCAACAGTGCACTCTCAGATGAAGGTAAAAAAAACTTCAAAAGTGATATTTTTTATGATCGTGACTTACGAAGTTAGACAATAGAAGATGGTGCACTTTCTTTTTTAACTATAACTATTTTATTGTTTGCATTGTCTTGACGTTGCACCTTTTTCCTTTTCATATGTACTTTACCAACTGCGCACAAATTGATGACCATAAAAAATAGTTTCTGATTCCAACAATTATTAAACCATGAGGAGTATAGACCCTTAACATAAAATCAAAGGGGCCATCAACCATTTTTACACATCAAGAAGATTAGTTTTGTGATGGGCATTCTACTCAGCTTGTGACAACAGTCTACTGTGGATCTGTAGGAGAAGTCTATAACCCTGACGATGTCATAATGATGTCATCGTTTGAACACTCAGAATATAATGTTTTATCCCTCTGACCCACGGCTTTGCTTGTGCAACCGCACGTGTCACCCCCTGCTGGAATTTAGATAGAATGCATGTTTAAGACGTCTCCCCCTGCAGGAATTCTGATAGAATGCAGGTTTAAGGTGTCTCCCCCTGCTGGAGATCAGATAGAATCCAGGTTTAAGGCACTTTCACATTTTCAGCACCAAACCAAACCGGATGCTTTGTCCATTAATATTAACAACCAATGTTCATCTCATTCCACCACTCTCTCTCTCTCTCTTTCTCTGGTCCGTTGAAAAAAAGTTGGAAGGGACAACTTTGTTCATCAACTCTGTATGTTTACAAACAATAAGATACCTCCTGTACCTAATAATTACACTGTTAATGATGTTTTAGTTGTTGCTTCTTTTCTATTTTCTGTACGCATTAAATATATTTTGGTTAGTAAATTGTGACATTTGTTGTTCTTGACATTGGTCACTGACTGAGAGATTATTCGGAAGTTATCCTGTGAAAATCTTTGGAATCTAAACTTCTCCATTTTTGGACATCAACATCACAACACATCAACTTTCAAAAAGGCACCAGTAGAACAATGCTTATCATTCAGTGTACATTCTGAAGCAAACAGTAGTCAAGCTGCTACAGTAAAAAGTGCAACAAGCTCCAGACATACAGACAGTAGTGATAGTAGTAGTGTTACAGTCTCATGTGACAGTAATCAGAACAGTTACCGTTCAGGATCTGTGCACTCAGTTTCTGAGAGCTTTCATTATTTTTGTAGCGGTAAAATAAAATCAGCGTCCCTCCAAGTTTGATGTTAGTTTATTTGGTTACACCTTATTTGACGATATCTACATAAGAGTGACATAACACTGTCATGGATGTGTCATAAACATAAACAAGTCATAAAGGTTTATGACATAATGCTTCTTTTAGTAAGTGTAATTCTGGTTTGTCATGACAGGTTATGGTTAGGGTTATGGTTGTGGTTATGGTTATGGTTAGGTTTCATGTGTCATCACTCTTATGTAGAAAACTTCAAGTAAAGTGTTACCATTTATTTTTATAAGTTGACTGTACATGTGTGAAAGCTGACCCAGGTCTTAAGACAATTTCTGAAATGTTTGACAAGATAATATTATTCTAAAAAATGATAGTATTTTGTCTTTTGGAGATAAAACTCCTGCTCACTTCATCTAGTCAGTAGAAATAGAGTCCCTGGAGGAAGGTCTAAATGTTTGAGATTCCTGAAAGCATCATCAGGGTTATCAAAGGACAATTCCAGAGTGTTCTGACTTTTCACCAACTTTTAAAATTAATTAACTAACTATTAATTAATTAACTTTTAATTCAGACTGCTGTCCAGGATTCCGATCAGTAAAAACCCCTTTGGAGTTTACAGCTGAAAAGTTCTCATGTTATTGGTGATACAGGGCCAAAACTACTACTGAGGACATTGAGGTCCTCTAGCTTTCTAATCTGGAATCTGGAAAATGGAACATAAATTGTGCCTGAACTTTACATTTACAGCTTTAAATTGCTGCTCTCGTTGTTACTGAGAAAGATATTTAGATATTGAAAGCCAAAGTATCAAGTATTTTTAACATAAGAGCTGGAAAACTGCAGGGAATTACCCATAACAATGGAATTGTCCTTTGAAGTATTTGACAATGAAATTCCAACCTAAAAACACCTTATGGCCCTTAGAAATCACCTTTAAGAGCAGAGGATCATTAGAAATGTTGGCAGCAGTCGGTTTAGTCCAAACAGCACTGATTGCTGATGTTGAGGTGAACAGAGGTGTAACGTACAGTTGAGTGTGGATAGAATGAGACACATTAAAGGCTTTTCTTCTTCATATGTGAAATCTACATAGTTGATTCAGTTTGAACAGGCCCAATATTCCTTTTTGTAAAGCTCCTCCAATTTAGAGCATCACTCGAGCTCAAAGTGAGTTTTTAGGGAGTAAATTGTCTCTGTTCTTCTTTCCCCATTCTTCACCGCCACTCATAATAGTGACCTGTCCGTGGCATTACAGTGAGGTCACAGTGGTGGACCTGACTAACTGGGCGGGGCCTGGAATAGCAGAGGGTGGAAAAGTAGAAGAGCAGTGGGCCAGGCTTGATGATGAGAATAAATTCCCTCTCGACCAACTGTGAGCCTCCGCCTGCTCCTGCGGCAGACTCTCGGCCAATTGCGTCAGCTGCTCCTCCCCCTGCCGTATGAGGTCGTCAAGGTGCCGCTGGCGAATCAAAAGTGAGGGTTTGGTGCTGACAAAGCGGCGGTAGTCCTGGAGCTGCAATTCTGTGAGGTAGCCAGACAGAATGGCATAGACCACGTGCTGCCGCCGGTCCAAGTTCTCCTTCAGCTCCCAGGCATCTTCGGTTTGACTGAGGAGCAGAGACCGTTTGTGATAGAGGGATTCCTGAATGGGAGGAAATGACAACAACATATTTATCAGTTTAAACACAATATTGTTAATCTCTAATACTATCACGTGTTATGTCAACATCTAAATGGACTACAACTGCACATTGCAAACAGCAGCAATGTGGTTCTAGGAGTCTAGGCAGTCACTTGGGTCCGCTTCCTGGATGGATTGGCACAAAACAAACATTTTAACATTGGACATTTTGACATGTCACAGTTGGAAGCACAGGTAAATAAATGATGGTTAAATTCCAATAACTTGCTTCAGTTTCAGTGTCCTGGTATTGTCCATGCTGGCTCACTGTCACGGCTTACCAGTTCTCATTCAGTGTTCCTACTTAGCTAACCAACTAGTTTTGTTGTCTTAACAGTTTCTCCACAGCAAGCACACTGATCACTTGTGTTGCATGACATTTGTTGCATAACACGCCAAAAAATGTGCATAACCTGTCATTAAGGTATCATACAAACTGTTAACTGTGTAAGGACAGTTGGACTGGGGCACTTGAATAAAGGTGGCCATCAATAATGTTATTATTACTATGCTGGAAATAACACTAGTGATTTTCCTGCAAGGCACTTGCTGTTATCTGACACAGTCATAATCAATTAGGACTGGTGCTTTCTTCAGACTTTCGGTACCGCCATCGACTATGCTGAGTTCACTTGGACACGGAATGTTGGAATTTCTGGGTTCCCAGTTGGAAACTATGTAAATGTAGAGGGACTGTATTCATATTGCACCTTTCTAGTCTTAACAACTTTGGTATATCAAAAGCGCATTGTTGCACTGCTACAAACTACTATTTTTTCTATTTTTGTTATTTCCACTAACCCCAACCGGCCCGTCAGACGCCGCCTACCAAGAGCCTGGGTCTGTCCGAGGTTTCTGCCTAAAAGGAAGTTTTTCCTCACCACTGTCGCACTGTTGCTTGCTCTGGAGGAAACTACTAGAACTGTTGGGTCCTTGTAAATTCTGGAGTGTGGTCTAGACCTACTCTGTCTGTAAAGATAACTCTTGGTATGAATTGATACTATAAATAAAATTTAAATTGTACAGGAACATTCACACACTGTGGCTGAGGCTGCCATACAAAGTGCCACCTGCTCCTCAGATAAACATCTCCACTCATTTACACTCTGATGGCACAGTGTTGCGGGCAATTCAGGTTTCAGTGTCTTAATAATAATAATAATATATTTTATTTATAACGCACTTTTCATTCCAAGGAATCTCAAGTGTACACAGGAGAGTAATAAAATAAAAACAATCAGCACAAAAATGCCTTTCTGAATAAAAAGTCTTCAGTTCAGCTTTGAAAGTGTCCAGGTTCTGTACTGCTCTCAGGTCACTCGGGAGTGGTTCCAGAGCCGTGGTGCAGTCGAACAAAAAGCTCGGTCACCCATAGTACAAAGCCTTGTGGTGGGAACCTGAAGGAGCAATTGTCCGTTGATTGAGGGTGGGGGGGAGGGTTTCAAGGTGATGAGTTTTTGTAGATATGATGGTGCATGTCCAGTGATACATTTTTGTGTAAGCATGAGGATTTGTAGTCGATCGGAATGAAACAGGGAACCAGTGCAATGAGTTAGAATGGGAGTTATGTGATCATTTTCGGACTCTCATTAGGACTCTGGCAGCGCTATTCTGAATGTATTGAAGCTCGGATATTTCTACCAGACCTGCGAGAGTGCCGTTACAGTAGTCCAACCTTGTGGAAATAAAGGCATGAACAAGTTCTCTGCATCTGGAAGAGTAAGAAGGGGGCGGAGTTTGGTGGGTTTGAAGATGGTGGAAGGAGGTTTTACAAATGTGTTTAATGTGATCATTGAAGGTCACGCTGGGGTCAAACCGAACCCCTTGGTTTAGACTGAGGAGAGGAAATGATGAGCTGATTGTCGAAGTGAACTGAGAAATGGGGGAGGAGCGAACTGATGAGGGGTGCCAACAAGTAGTGCCTCAGTTTTACTAGGGTTCAGCTGGAGGAAGTTGCTTTTCATCCATGCCTTTATCTCCTCAAGACACGTGATGAGTCGTGACATGGCTATGGAGGGCTGAGCAGTCTTGATATAAAGTTGCAAGTCATCAGCATAACAATGGAAGGATAGTCCATGTCTGCTGATGACAGAACCAAGTGGTAGCATGTACAGAATGAATAAGATTGGACCAAGAACCGACCCCTGCGGGACACCACATGTAACGGGGAGCATCCTGGACTCACATTCTCCCAATATAACACGCTCAGTCCTGCCAGAGAGGTAGGACTCAAACCACTGCAGTACCGTTCCCGACAATCCAGCTGTGTTGTGGAGGCGGTCCCGGAGGATGGAATGGTCTATTGTGTCAAATGCTGCTGTTAGGTCGAGGAGAATGAGCAATGATGATGATCCTGAATCGGCTGCCATAAGAAGGTCATTTGTCACCCTGAGCAGGGCTGTTTCGGTACTGTGGCCCGAACGAAAGCCTGATTGAAATATCTCATATAGGTTGTTGTTTTTTAAATGGATATGAAGTTGGGAGGCAGCTTCCTTCTCTAGAACCTTTGACAAAAAGGTGAGATTGGAGATTGGCCTGTAATTTCCCAGGACCTCCGGGTCTAGGGTCGGTTTTTTGAGCATTGGACGGATGACAGCAGCTTTCAGAGCAGGGGGGACAAAACCAGCTTTAAGAGAGAGATTAACAACCTCAGTGATAATTGGGTTGACGCTAGGAATGAATGACTTAAGCAGAACAGTCGGGATGGGATCCAAGATGCAGGTGGATGACTTCATTTTTTTAACGGTTTCCTCAACGTGGCTCAGCTGAACCTCAGTGAAGTGCGAAAGGAATGGCGTTTTGCCCAAGAACACTTCAACATGGGACCGCAGGGCCACGTATCAAACCACCAACCTTTCAATTGGTAGGCAATTGCTCTACCCCTGAGCCACATGTCTATGGCATAGACTGTATAACACAGGTCTAAGGTCGGAAATTTCAAATCTGAATAATGTAAGGCCCTATTTTAACAATCTAAGCACACGACGTGAAGCGCATGGCGCAGGTGCGTTTAGGGCACTTTTGCTAGTTTGATGCCGGAAAAAAACGGCGCATGGTTCAAAATAGTGTGTGTATTTCATTAATTCAAAGGTGTGTTTTGGGCGTAACTTGCAATAAACCAATCAGAATAACATCTGCCATTCCCTTTAAAAGACAGAAGCATTTATACCTTGGCACATTGCTATTATGATGCCGGATTTGCATGGAAATATTTTTATTTGTAATCTTTTGCATGTTTGTGTGCTGCTGTGCTTCCCTGTGTGTGTAACAAGCATAGTATGCAAGTGCTGTGCATAGGCCTAGGCACATTTTACTAACGTGCTGTTAAAATAACAATGAAATGCTGCGATATTGACTTTAGACCAGGTTTTTGTCAGTCAATGGCACGATCACTTCCGCGGCCTCTAGATCGCAATACGCCCAGAATTCACCTAAACACACCTCTCTTTATTTCAGTTAAAGACAATGTTTTTTCACACCTAGTTTTTGTAATTTTGTTCGTTTTCGTTAATGATTATAACCTTGGGGCACCTGGATTGTGTTTGCTGCTGCTGCCATGGTGCTGCTTCCCGCCCTGCTATGTCCTGCACTACTAGTACAATCATATCTGGATATCTCTATCATTGTCTCTGTGTCCCAACCTGCATTGGCAGGTGGCCGCCCACCAAGAGTGTTGAAGGTTTCTACCTGTAAAAACTATTTTTTTCCTTGCCTCTTGTGAACAAAGTGCTTGCTCTTGGGGGGGAATTGCTGGGTCTTCGTAAATTATAGAGTGTGTTCTATCTAGTGTCCTGAGATAACTCATAATGATTTGACAATGTAAATAAAATTGAAATAGAAAATTATTATTTAGTTTATGAGTATTAGAATAGTTCATATAAGTATATTTACTGTACAGCCATAGCAGATTTGCACGGGATCAAAAACACAAATGACCTGCAGTTATTTAAGTCAGAGAGACCTTTAACCCAAATAATACGAGTATTGGGTAATACACAGTTACAGATGGATGGGCAGGTAAATAGGCTCATGTCTTACCCTCTCATCTGTCGTGTCTTCCTGCGTCAGCTGCTCTCCTCTTTCCAGAGTGTGCAGAGATCTGTTGATCCTCGACAGCCGGCTGCACAGAGACAGCAGCAGGTTCACGATCTTCTCCAGATCTCCTGCAAACACAACCAGATCAACATCTGAGTTTCTGACACTGCAGGTATATAACAAAAAAAACATCTGAGCTGTATTCACTGAATATTAATACAAATAATTGTTGATATATCAGGGGTTAGGGTTAGTTTCTTCTTCCAGTAACAGTCAGATGTCGTACCAATGAACATGCTGTACTTATCCCTCTCGTTGGTTTTGAGACGTTCCAGCACAAGTGTTTGAATGCTCGCCCCCAACGCCTGGTGACATCTCTCCTCCTCACACAGCACCTCTTTCTCCTGCCGCAAAGCAGCCACACTAAGCCTCAGAGCTTCACACAGTTCCACCTAGTAAACAGGATGAGAAAGTAGATAGAATATTAGCTAATAATAATAATGTTAATAATAACAACTAGAACTGCAAACAGTTATGACCGGGGTCCAAGCCTCATCCCAGTTGTCCCGACGCAAGTCGGCATCGGCAAACTGGTGGAGCGTGCGAAAGCAGAACGTGGGGAGTTAAACGTCAGGAAATATCAAGAGGCGTGAGCCGCAAGGTCAGCGGTACAATGCCGTTGCAAATATCCCGGAGCCCTAAAGGACAACCTGTGGTCCGTCTGGTTTTATTTTCTATAAAAGCTTGTAAAATATCAACCCTGTTGTCCATAGTCAATTTCAGGAAAAACTGGGCTATTAGAATATTTGTGTAACACTGAGGTCACTTGAATGTAAAAAAGGGTGTAAGACCATGAAGACAAATAAATAAATGAATAAAACGGAACATGAATCTCACAGATATATATTGATACACACACACAGCAATGCCATACAAGAATTTGTGTTGTCACCCAGTGCAAAAATAAACATATTGAACATTATAACTCATATAAATGACAAATTTGTTACATTTCTCACATGCGATAGCATTTAGTCTTTGGAGGCCTCCCTGCCTGAAGCCGCTGACCTCCAGTCAGCCAGAACAGAGGATCTGACTGCCTCTACAGCTACAGAGCTACCAGCTCTGTGGGCAGGGATCAGGGACCAGTGTTAGTGGTTTAGAAAAGTAGGTGGGTTAAACCACCCAACCAAATAATTAAAAACAGACAGATCCAAAAATAGACTGCAACCGGTTGTGGCCGATGGCCGTCCACCGAGAATCGGGTTCTGTCTGAGGTTTCTGCCCCTTAAAAAAAGTTTTTCTTCACCGCTGTCGCACCAAATGCATGTTATTGGGGGGAAATGTTGATTCTTTGTAAATTATAGAGTATGGTCTAGACCTACTCTATATGTAAAGTATCCGGAGATAACCTGATATGATTTGACACTATAAACTAAATAGAATTTAATTGACTTAATACATTATTTTAAAATGATCGGATGAATGCATTCAGAAAAGCTGTAAACAGGTCTGTTTTTCTAAGCTTTAGGTTTTAGACATTTTTGCCAACTACTTTCCTGCCAAAATGTTTAAACAGTCAAATCACATGACCCCCCCCAGACATTTTCACAGTTACTATATGGCCCCAAGTTGATTGCCTGTTGCAGTGTATGTAAATAACATCAACTGACAGAAAATAAACAAGGGGCCAGGCTGTTGCCCGGCAATGGAATTCCATTTTTTTAGTAGGAACATTTTTCTTCATAAACAAAAGTTCTTAGGTTCTCAACTGTTATTCCCTCTTTTTTGTGGAAGTTAAGTGACTTATTGAATCACTTTATTTGATCAATAATAAAAAGCAGCAAATGTATAGACTGTTATAAGAATGTGTTTGATGAGCTTCCGTAACACCAAATTGGTTATTTATCCTTTATTTAATATTGTTGTAAATTAAAATTACACATTTATAGTGTATATACACTACCGTTCAAAAGTTTGGGGTCACCCAAACAATTTTGTGTTTACCTGAAAAGTCACACTTATTCACCACCATACGTTGTGAAATGAATAGAAAATAGAGTTAAGACATTGACAAGGTTAGAAATAATGATTTGTATTTGAAATAAGATTTTTTTTACATCACACTTTGCTTTGTCAAAGAATCCTCCATTTGCAGCAATTACAGCATTGCAAACCTTTGGCATTCTAGCTGTTAATTTGTTGAGGTAATCTGGAGAAATTGCACCCCACGCTTCCAGAAGCAGCTCCCCAAGTTGGATTGGTTGGATGGGCACTTCTGGTACCATACGGTCAAGCTGCTCCCACAACAGCTCAATGGGGTTCAGATCTGGTGACGCGCTGGCCACTCCATTACCGATAGAATACCAGTGCCTGCTCTTGCTCTAAATAGTTCTTGCACAATTTGGAGGTGTGTTTAGGGTCATTGTCCTGTTGTAGGATGAAATTGGCTCCAATCAAGCGTGTCCACTGGGTAAGGCATGGCATTGCAAAATGGAGTGATAGCCTTCCTTATTCAGAATCCCTTTTACCCTGTACAAAACTCCCATACCAGCACCAAAGCAACCCAGACCATCATATTACCTCACCATGCTTAACAGATGGCGTAAGGATTCTTCCAGCATCTTTTTATTGTTCTGCGTCTCACAAACGTTCTTCTTTGTGATCCAAACACCTCAAACTTGGATTCATACGTCCACAACACTTTTTCAGTCTTCCTCTGTCCAATATCTGTGTTCTTTTGCCCATCTTAATCTTTTTTTTATGGCCAGTTTCAGATATGGCTTTTTCTTTGCCTTGCCCTGAAGCCCAGAATCCCGCAGCCGCCTCTTCACTGTAGATGTTGACACTGGTGTTTTGCGGGTACTATTTAATGAAGATGCCAGTTGGGGACTGTGAGGCGTCTGTTTCTCAAACTAGAGACTTTAATGACTATCTTCTTGCTCAGTTTTGCAACGCGGCCTCCCACTCTTTTCTACTCTGGTTAGAGCCTGTTTGTGATGTCTCTGAAGGGAGTAGTACACACCGTTGTAGGAAATCTTCAATGTCTTAGCAATGTCTCGCATGGAATAGCCTTCATTTCTAAGGACAAGAATAGACTGTGGGTTTCAGATGAAAGTTCTCTTTTTCTGGCCATTTTGAGCGTTTAATTGACCCACCAAATGTGATGCTCCAGAAACTCAATCTGCTCAAGGAAGGTCCGTTTTGTAGCTTCGTAACGACCTAAACTGTTTTAGATGTGTGAACTGATTGCACAAGGGTTTTCTAATCATCAATAAGCCTTCTGCGCCAATGAGCAAACACATTGTACCATTAGAAACATGGAGTGATATTTGCTGGAAATGGGCCTCTATACACCTATGTAGATATTGCACCAAAAACCAGACATTTGCAGCTAGAATAGTCATTTACCACATTAGCAATGTATAGAGTGTATTTCTTCAAAGTTAAGACTAGTTTAAAGTTAAAAGTTTAAAGTTATCAGTCAGAGCTACCAGATCTGTGGGCAGGGATCAGGGACCAGGGTTAGTGGTTTAGAAAAGTAGGTGGGACATCAGTTGATTTTACTTTCTATAAAAGCTTGTAAAATATCAACCCTGTTGTCCATAGTTAATCTATGAACATCATTTCTTTTCAGGAAAAACTGGGCTTTTAGAATATCTGGATTGATATCCCAAACACAGCAATGCCACACAAGCATTTGTTCTACATATTTGGAATTATCCAGTGCAAAAATAAACATATTGAACATTATAACTCATATAAAGGTCAAATTAGTTACATTTCTTACATACAGTGTATCAATCTTAAATGTAACAGTTAATTGCACAAAGACCCCAAAAAACTGTGGACTTCTACGCTGGATGCAAAAACCTTCTGTAAGGGATAGGAAGACA
>NC_045748.1:20016735-20018360 GCF_008692095.1 Etheostoma spectabile | reverse complement strand
ACATCAGCAGAACGGGGCCACTGTTAGTTTTTAGCTCCAAAAGGCAGTATGTCTCTACTAGTTATATTATTAAGTTACAAAGTAATAACTCAGAAATGTTGTTTGGCGTCATATACAATGCACCCGAACTCAGAAGGGACAAAATAGCCCAAAATGGTCTATGTTGATTATAGCGCCCCATAATGGCCTATCTTTATTAAAATTGGTACCGAGCAGCATCACAAACAATCATCCCAGGTGTTTATAGCATTTATTGTGGCAGAGATATTGCAATTGCAAACTTCCCATTTAAATGCATTCAGATTTTAGACAAAACGAACAAACGTTAAATATAGCGCCCCCTAAAGGCCAATATTTGCCACATTTGGAACAGAGCATAGGGTAGGCATGTGAAACACTGTCCTCAAGTACTTTAATTTGGCTGAGATATAATTTGATATGTGCTTGGTAGCTTTGATAGAAAATTTGTTTGGTCATCAAACGGCCATCTGGAGATGTACAGAGCAGATTTCGTGCAGATTTGTCGCACAGCCAAGGACAAATTCGAAAAAGTTAGTTTCGAGCGGAATATTGCGAAAAGAACTTTGAACATAAATGGGCGTGGCCTATATCAGGTGACTCGGCGTGATTCATTTAACATGTGGATGTAAAGATTTTTAATGTGTGATGTATAATGTGGGAGTTTGACATGTTTGACGTCATTGTAGCGCCACCTAGTGGTCCACATTTGTAATATTTGGTAGGTCAGGTCAGCTACCCATTGTTAATATTCCCTGTTAATTTCAAGTAATTCACTTTAGTGTAAGTGGGTAATCCAAACGTGGGTCCTATAGGCCACGCCTACTTCAACTGATCAAAACTCGACTGTAAGGGGTGCCTCCGGAGTGGCCCCAGATGGTCCCCATCAAATTTGGTAAAAATTGGAAGAACGGTTCATGAGATATAAACTTTTTGTATTTGTAGCGTTCCCTAGTGGCCCATTTTTGTGAATTTTTTTGGTAGCCCCAGAGGGTCATACCAAAGAATAATCTAAAGTTTGGCTTCAACAGCATTTATTTTGGCCGACATATGGCAAAGTTGGTGTTTTCATAGCTAGCTACACAAATTAGTTTGTGCGTAATGTGCAAAATTTTTATTACATAAATATTCTTTTAATGACTCCTTTCATGTCAGTCTGGAAATGATATGTGCCAAGTTTCGTGCAGCTCAATCGCACGGTCTAGGAGGAGTTTGAAAAAGGTTTTCGATAAATCACAATTTATTATTTATTATTTATTTGTATGCAAGTGGATTAATGGTTAATGGAGAAGGAAAAGAAGGAGAAAGAATAATCCTTAGATTAGAAAAACAATAGGGTCCCACAGCCCTGCTGTGTGAACCGCGTAGCCTTGCTGCTGCGGTTCCCAGCCCCCTTGGGCTTGCACCCCTAATAACAACAATAATATGAGTAAAGAGTTTCATAAGAAATACGTTGTTTACCTTAATGGTGTTAATGTCTTTCCCATCCTCATCCAGATCTGTCTCCTTCACTTGATTCGTCACCGTGCTCTGAGCGGTATCACAGACGCCATCTTGGATTCTTTGAATGGAACGTTATTTCAAACAAACAATCAATATGCCATTCC
>NC_045748.1:20008512-20016725 GCF_008692095.1 Etheostoma spectabile | reverse complement strand
GTCTAGTCATATATATATATATATATATATATATATATATATATATATATTGCTCCACCTGTAAATAAATGTGTTTCAGTATACATATTACCATTACTCTCTCCTAATGTTCTTTATTTCCTATTTTACTCTGTATTTTTTATCCTATTTATATTTAATGTGTATTTTTCTTATTGTTTGTGGTTCATTGAGCTGCTGTGACAAGTAGCCTAATTTTCCCCATTGTGGGATCAATAAAAGTCTATGTCTGTAACCTACATTTTTATTTTGAAAATGATTTTAATGACTATTTTCTAAAGATCTTTTTATTAATTAGATTTTCACACTGCTGCTGTTTAAGGCCAAGAGGAGATATGTTTTTCAAGATCAGTAAATAGAGCAAAATGAAAGAGAATCACATAGAAAGCAACAGAAAAGGCAAAGTAATGAAGATATAAAGAGCAGGATAACTTAGATACACAACACGTTGAAAAACTAATCAAGAAATTCCCTCAAGTATAGCCTTTTAAACAAACTTTTTTGTTGTTGTTGTTTTTGATGTGAAAATATGGATTTAAATAACAAAACAGATCAGATTGGGAGGGGGCCTCTATGATAAGAAGTCCACAATAAAAGTTAATGTTGCTGCTGTATCACTATCCATCTCTGGCCACTAGGTGTCAGCGTTGTTTAGCTGTTTAGACTGCAGGAAGCACTCTGTCACACACTGATATGGACATTCATCTGCTATGGTTAGAAGAAAGGACAGTAAAAAAATGATTTACATATTTCCTCTGGACAGAGACTTCAGCCTTTTAATCATGTGGAATTTAAAAACCTTTATCCAGTTGGTTTTACAACTAAGATCAGTAATGTTTGTTTTTTTATTAATCCACAGTTCTTTTATGATTTTTATGTGTAGTGAAGTTTAATGAAATAGTCACAGTGGATGTGGTTCTTTCCACACTTTGTTGTTGAGAAACATCAGGTTTGTCTTGTCTCTCCTGTCCTGGCTGACAATGCCAACACCCTCTAACTTCAACGCTTAGTCTCACTTTGCCAGACCCACCTTCAAAGCGCTCTGAAAGAGGACCTGTCTACTCCACGTAGCATTCAGGGATAGCAGGAAAACTTGCTCTGGTTTAATGGAATCTCTTTAAACCATTCAGAATCGTTATATGCAGCGCTACACTCCGCACAGAGCTGCTGCAAAATAGTTGTGAAAGGGAAAACTTCTGTACGTTCAAGTTAGCTGTCTTAATTTACCCAGCAGAGATCTGAGGAGCAGTTAACAATAGTCCTAATTAATCCACCAAATGTAAAATTCCAACACAAAGAAAGCGGTTTCCAGACCTCCAGCAAATTCCAATGCATCTGGTGGTCTGTTCATTGATGATTGGAGAAGTATTTGAAAGAATTCAAAAGAATTAGATCTTTGTAGATGGGATTAAGAATGGGGACGTCATCTTCCTACA
Organism: Etheostoma spectabile; assembly: GCF_008692095.1. NCBI lineage: Eukaryota > Metazoa > Chordata > Actinopteri > Perciformes > Percidae > Etheostoma > Etheostoma spectabile. The sequence goes on along the minus strand of NC_045748.1, from coordinate 20,015,271 downwards.
CAGAAGCTACAGCTACATCCAAGATTGAACCCAATGTAATTGCTGCCATGACCTGGACAACAAAGCCTGACAACTAAATATACTCATTTTCAGGAACGGTAACAGTAACAAAAGAAAACATCTATTCCAACTTTAAAACATAGGGGAAAAAATACTTGTACAGTACATAGGCAACATTAAAATCAATATAGCTGCAGAATATGTTTCACCGAGGTCAAAGCTAAAACACTGCAACTGACTTGACTGATGTATAACAGAGGAAATGATGGCTCTAAATTGATGGTTGTTTGCCTTTGTTTTAATGAGGAAACATTCCTTCCTTGAACATCATGTTCACCAACAAACCAAAACACGTTCAAGATGCCAAAGACTTTAAAGGCTACAACAAATTTCAAATTTCTAATAAGAAGTGGTTCCACTGTCTTGATACCGGCTGGCAGCATGGTGGTTCAGTGGTTAGCACTTTTTCCTTGCAGCAAGAAGGTTCTGGGTTTGAATCTAGGTTGTTCTGGGGCTTTCTGCGTGTTTGCCCCGTGTTTTCTCTGGGTGCTCTGGTTTCTTCCCACCATAAAGACATGCATTCTAGGTAACTAGGACTACATTTGAAACAAGGACTACAGTTGAAAAATGTACAGAAATGTTGATTAATGTAATGATTAAATAAATCTACTTCTGAACTGGTTGCAATTCCACCAGAGTTCCACTGGGGGTGATGCAGAATGAATGCAGTTCTATGGTAGCCTAGAAAACTAGACGGGCCCTAGCGGCAAATAGGTCAGTTCTGGTGAGTTCCCGTTGGGTCTGGCTTGTCAGACTATGGAGCTATACTCCTCAAAAATCCACTTTTCTCAGGATATAATTTTTTGTCTAGTAATTTGAACGTTAAGAAAAAACACACTGCTGGGAGTTGGATTTTTTTAAAGTCGCTTTTTTGTTCTAAAAAGCCTTTTAAATTGTCAATGACGACATGAGATATTTCTTTAAGGCGAGCTCTGAGTCACTTCCTTTTTTCTTCAAGGCGAGAACAAAACAACAACACTGACAGGTTAGGCTCTCCCTGTCAATACACGTGCTAGAAAGAAGTTGGCTAATGTTTTAAAGACCACGCCGAAACATTCACTCTTCGGAGGCCATCAAGTGGGATCTCTGGTTGTAATCAGTCCTTCACTGACCAATCAGCAATCATTAACAGAATGTTAGCATGTTATGGGCAACAACTTAACCTTTAAGAAATTGAAAGGACATAAGTACTTGTTCATTTTTGACCTATAATCCATGTTAAACTTACAAAACTACAATGCATGAAGTGACCTTCTGTAATGTTGGTCTAATGGCTAAATAAACACACTCAAGATAAAAGGTCTTTATCCTTGTGTTACATATGGTTATGTAAAGCACTTTGAAGGGAATTCAATGTGATACTCCTCCAAACTTCAGTCTGTGATGTTTAGTGCATTCAATTGTTTCTATTTGATATCCACTGTACTTCATTTACATATTTCGCTGTTGTGGAGAGAGTGACAGCAGTAGTAATCATCACAGATTTGCATTTTGAGTAACATGTGGAAAGTCCTCTGTACATCTACATCACAAACAAACTAGCAAGATTTAATCAGAAGCACAAAGAGTATAATAATAAAAGTAAAATAATAACAAGAGTAAAATAATCAAAATATTCACAAACCAAAGAGTGTTTTGATGATGCTAAAACTCAGTATCTTAGTGTATTTAAAACATAACATCTTTAAGAATATTCAAAGGCAAAAACACATGATAGAATTACCTTTCCTCCAATCTGCTACTGCCCCTTCGTTGCCATGGTGATTTACCAACCAATCTGATGTTTGGAAAAATCTCCTCCATGAGCTCTACAGTGGATTTACTGCCCCAAGTGTCCAGGAGGGGAGCCAACGAGCGATCCTGCAACACCTGGATACAGTGAAAAAGGAAGAATCAAACTATATAAGACAACAAAGGTGAAGTCAGATCTAGCCAAAGTCAACTGCGACAGCCTCTGAAACAGCAGACACCACACAGTGACAATACCCAACATGTTCAGGAGAATACGTGGACTAGGTACTATGACAATGGTAGTGTCAAAACTAGGTACACTGGCAAAAGTAGAGTCAGAACTAGGTACTACAAGAAATTCAGAACAGTATTCTACAACAAAAGTAGAGTCAGAACTAGCTACGAAAACAAAGGCAGAGTCATACCTATATATAAAAACAAAGACAGAGTATAAACCATGTACAACAACAAAGACTGTCAGATGTAGGTAGGAAAAGGCTAAGGAAGAAGGAAAAATTAGGGACACTGATTAGACTCTGGTAGAGTCAGAACTAGGAAGGACAATGAAGTCTGAATCACGTATGACAACAAAGGTAGAATCAGAATTAGGTACAAAAACAAAGGTAAAGTCACAACGATGTTGACAAAGGTAGAGTCCAAACTAGATAAAGCAACCTTTAGTCAAATTAACTGTTGACTCCAGGTACCCACCAGCTGCCGGGCCAGCACTTCCACTCTCAGCTCCTCAGATGTTTTTTCCCTCTTGGGTAGGGGCTGGTACTCAAGACCTAGGCTGTCCTTGGTTGAGGTGGATGTGGTGATGGAGGTGATTGTGGAGGGCTGTGGCTTCGGGGAAGGAAGGAGGATGGACATAGGCGAAGGAAAGAAGGAGGAGGAAGGGAACATTGGAGGGGAATGAAGGGATGACTTTCTGGCTGAAAGGACGGGGTTGTTTAAGAAATCCATGCTAGGACTAAACACAGGGAAGAGAACAGATAAATGGAAAAAGAGAAAGAACCGGTAAAATCATCAACAATATATTTAAATTCAGGTTTGAATATGAAAATATTTTACAATGAACCTTTCCACAATCTGGTGTCCAGCTTCCTGCTCCAAATCCAGGAAGGGAGGAGGAGGTGTAGGGAAGTCCTCCAAGATGCTTCTCTCTTTGATTAGTGGAGGAGGTGACAGAGAGGCAGGATTTTGGAGGAAGACCTCATCAAAGTTCTCCTGTAATAGGCCTATGGAGGATTCTAGTGGTTGCTGCTGGTCAATGGAGCTGGAGAGACTGGACTCAGAGATTCGCAGAGAGGACAGGTGCTGGGGAATGGGCGGATGGGATGATGGGGGAGGAGACAACACAATGTTCCCACTGTCCTTCCCTTTAAGTGGGGATGCAAGCTGGAAATGGGGCAGGCCAACTGGTTTGGCGTTTTCTGCAGAACACCCTCCACTCATCTCTAAGCTGAAGGCTCTCCCTCCATATGTGTCCTCTGCCGTGTCTTCTAATATGCTGGTGTCACTCAAACTGTGTCTTGTCTGTCTGTCCGTCACCAGGGTTTCATTGTAGCCAGCAGTAGTAACGCCATCCCCGTCACATGTGCTGGGTTGTGGGATGCCTGGGAAGGTGATGGCATCTAGGTTGGCCTGGCTTAGCCTCTTGCTAGCTTGCCACTCAGTGCTTCCTTGGTTCTGAGTCCCAGGTGGGGATAAAGGGCAGGGCAGGCCAACAGAGGCTGCCAAGGTGGAGGTGCTGGGGACTCGTTGGCGCTCACTGTTCCTCTGTCGCTCTCTGCGAGTGACAATAGTGTGGGAGGAGCTTGGGTCTAGGATCAGAACACAAGGAAGGGTCACAGAGGACTCACAGTGCTAGCAGATATATTTGTTATCTGCCCATGATAGTGAGTGTCTTTTATTTTTATTTTGCTCACCTTGCGAAGGTCCTGCAGACTGGACGGTGTTCTGACTGTTTTGGGAGTGTTGAGGAGAGATGAGGCCGTCTGATAGCTGGACTTCTGCAGGTCTGAGAGACAGAAAGACAGATTTAGAGAGCAGTTCATTTGACATAATTTAACTATGGGAATATGGTCACATTTTAGTCTTTACTACAAAGTTGTGACAAAATTAGAAGGGCACTTAGAGAGACCTCCGCTAAGGCATGCCATGGTGTGAATTTTCCCTTTTGTGTACACATTTTTCCAATTATTCCTCCACAATTTGATGTGTTATCCAACCTGCCTTAAACCTGCATTCTATCTAATTTCCAGCAGGGGGTGACTGCACTGGTTGCAAAAAGAAATAAATAAGAAAAAGAAGACAGATTTTAAAATGACCCTATTTCTTAGTTGATTTATTACTTCCATAAACATTTTTATAATGAGTTTATTGCCTCAATGACTAATTTTAAGTCTATTTCAATTCAAGCTTTTTTATAAAATAAATCCAGACGGACAATGAACTGTAAAAATGGCCTTAGGGTTCAGAGGGTTAACACTGACATAAAAATCTTGCAAAATTCCTAGCCTATCTTTTCCAGTCTCAAATGTCAAAATTTGTTAACTCTGACCAAACAGGATCCATAAAAACAAGACTAGCAATTCAGCTATTCAATGTGCATGCATGTGTGGGATTCTGAAACGTCCTTAAATTCGTGAATTGTCGTTTGTTTGTTCAAAGACAAAGACACGCCAAAGTGGTGCAACTTTGCACATTTTTGTGGGTCTGAGATGTATTTCACATTTTAGGTGCCAAACCTCTGCTGCTTTCTGTCTCTGGTCTGCTCAGTCAGTGATCAGTGTGAGAGGAGGAGAGGCCAGCGGCTAGAGCAGCAAAAGCCAATGTATGCTTCTTTTACGGTATATATTTAACGATATCTTTTGCATTTCCCAAACAACATCAAACCGCACTGCATTAACTCAACTTTAGCATGGGTTCATAAACTTATGAGCACCACTGTAGTATGGCAGTACACTCTCCACAGAGCACTGCCTGGATGTAAGGTAAACAATGTAGAAACTGATGGATAGTTTGGAAAATAACAGTAATGAACATGCAATTCGTAGTAAAACAAACCAATGTGTTATGGGTCTTTCAATACGTAATGTATACGATTTACTACCATCCAGTTTTTGAACATTCAAATTTCTGATCTTATGGGCTGCTCAGTAGCCAGTAACAGTGCATTAATTTTCCTGGTTACGTTCAAGCATCAGACAGATATGTGTAAACAACCACAGAATTCCTGAAGTGACCTCTGTCCATGACATTTTGAGAGTAAACATATTTAAGAGTTTTAAGTGAATAAATCCCTGCGGACTGGAGTTGGTACTTTGTTTATTTTTTTGTGTCTGTGCCAGTGTCAGAAATTCCTCAGTTTCTCCCTTCTTCACTCCTCTGTCTCCCCTTTCTCTCTTCCTTCCAGTGAACTTCTCTCCTCTCAACTCCTTCTCTTCTTCTATCTTTCCTGTCATCTGAACTCTTGACTTCTTTGTCTAATTTTTTACCTTCCTCCATCCTCCTCTTCCCTTCCCTTCATCTTCAACTTTCATACCAAGGGACATTCCTTCCCAGTAGCTTTCAGAAAGTCTGTCGTAAAGCAGCCTGGAATTCAATTTCAGACTTTCTCTCTTTTTACCTCCTACCTCTGTTGTTTCAACTTCCCCATTCCTCTTCTTTCCATCTCCCCCTATTCTACCTCCTCCCTCTTCTCTTTCTTTTCCGCTCCTTCCTTGTCCTCAGTCCTCACTTCCTGTCCTTCACTCTCTCTATGGTGCCAGTTGATGGGCACACAGACTCATAAGGCACCAGTTAGGTTTAAAATAGCAAAGAGCCTAAACCACACAAAAAGACACACACACACACACACACACACACACACAAACACACACACAGTCTACCTTTTATTGCTTTATACATGCTAATAGAGGTTACTGAACTGAACTAAGAAACATAATGACATGAAGGGACAGATGGATGATTATAAGAACCCACAAAGAAAAACCTGGTCTGAAATTTGAGCCATCAGCTGTTTGGTCACATGATCACTTGGTCTGAATGGAGGTGTGGCATACCTGTCCTCAGCCACAGAGTAATGTCCAGGTTCAGATATATGGACCCCAAACATCACGACATCACCTGGAGGGGAGTCCTGAAACACACAAAGACAAGTTTAGTCTTTTAGGAAGGGACTTCCAATACTTTTGTTTTCCCTCTCCAGATGGAGTCCTGTTGTATCATATCTCATATAATTTATAATTTACATCATTGGGAATCTCCCAGCTTTTTACTTTTGGGGGGCTGAAGAACACAACAGGACAACACAAATGGACCATTTCAGTGACACTCCCACTGCCACACGACACTGTGGAAAATCACTGGATCGCTTTTTCTGGTCTGAATGTACACTTAGAGCTGTAAACAGATTTAGGTCTTCACCACAAACTAAACATGTCTGTGTAATCAAACACATCACAGATTACATACAGTACTGCATCAATCAAGTGTGATTAAAAATACAGCCAAGGAGTTTTGTTTGTTGCATTTTAGGCCTTTATTGATAGGAAAGCATAGACATGAAAGGGGAAAGAGAGGGGGGAACAACATACAGCAAAGGGCTGCAGGTCGGAATTTAACTTGCAGACGCTGCACTGCGGACTGAGCCTCTGTACACGGGGCGCACGCTATACCAGGTGAGCTACCTAGGCACCCCGGAGCTATGTTTCATATGCAGTTTGGAAAATTTTCCTTACTAGTGTGTTCAGGGACATTTTAAATTCCTTCCTGCAGTGTAAGAGGACAGAGTGTCTACAGTTTGTCTGACTGAAGTGTAATGATGTTTATGTGACACCGCCTGTTCTGATCACTGAAGGAGATAAAAGACAAATTCATCCTTACTGCATTCCTTTAAAAACTCTGTAGTTGGGTGTCTGATGTATGTATGTGTGTGTGTGTGTGTGTGTGTGTGTGTGT
>NC_045748.1:19977544-20008502 GCF_008692095.1 Etheostoma spectabile | reverse complement strand
GTGTGTGTGTGTGTGTGTGTGTGTGTGTGTGTTATCTTTGCTATAATCCACATCGGACAGCGCCCAGTGACCGTCTGCGGCTCTCTGGCACCTCACAGGAAACTTTGAGGACTCTGGGTATTTCCTGCGTTATTCAAGGCCAAATGTCCCATAATTGCAAAATGTCGTCAAATAAACGGTAATGCCAAGAGGGCCATGAATGTTTTCTTAGCACTCCATTCGAGGTGATGATATATTTAATTTTGGACCAAAGTAGATAAAACTACAATAACCTCCTTGTAGTTATATACCTTTGCCAACCAGTTGGCAGTTGTTGCAGTTTACATCCATGTCTGTCCAGACAAACATAAAATATGTAGTGAATGCTTTGAAAGAATTTAATAAAAAGTGTAATTTTGTCCGAGACATGGATGCTTAACACACACTTTCAACCTGGCAGCACAGAGTATAATTAATGTCACCATCTCAGTATCTGACCAAATGTCTTCCATTCTGTGGTTATTATTATTGCGTTGAATAACAGCCTAAAAAGCATTTCTGCAGAACATTATTATGTCACAAAAATTGATTGAAAAAAAAATTGATAAATGGTGAGATATATTTTTTACACTGGCGTTGTAAGACACAAAGAGGAACCACAGGGTATACAGTAAAACTATGGCTTTCACAGCTGCACCACAGCTACCCCACAGCTACACCACAGCGCCTTGCCTGCCAGTTGCAGTCCACTGGACAACCCTATGTTTTATTGCTGGAGCCCTTTGTATTGATACCCCTGCTGCATCGCCAACTGGCCTCAGTCAACTGAACAAGGTGGTTGCATTTGGTTCACACAGGGGCTAAATCTGTCTGAAAGCAGCCTACAATCAAAGAAAAAAATCCCTAAGGAAAAGATCTTGTTGTTATTTTAATATTGGTCACACTTTTACTATGATTCCTTGTAAAGTCACTACATTCTGTTGTTGTTTCTAACTTTCTGTGCTAAAATGTCTTTAGCCAAAGTGATATCGCTTCATACCTCTTTGCAAGTGTATTAATTAGAAAGTATACTATATTATTTTGCATCTTGGGTTATTACATAATGTTTTATCCAGTTATCATGGAAGACCAAAATTGAAATATTGTAAACAATATTGTATTTCATTAAATACATCTGTTAATGTAAAGCTATTATTTCAAAAACTATGTCTGAAGTTATAATTTGTTTCTTATAATGCTTAGAATTCCTGGCTAACTGTCTGCACAAAATACCAGCTTCCACCTAATGCAAGACTTTTAATCCCCCACCACTCACATCAACAAAGTCAATTTATATTCTGATTACATAATTTCTTGATTCTATAATAGTGTTACTGCTAACATGCAACTTGCAACAAAATTACTTCAAAATAACTTCAAAAAGAAAACTTGGCAAAACAGAATGGTTCAGAAAATCCACAGTAAATTCTGTAGTTTTGGGCTGCATTCAATATTAACTAAAAGGTGATTTCCCGGTAGGACTAGAGTGTTACCTGGTTCAGTCTCTCTTCTGTAGGGGAGGAGCGGCGGCGGTAGTGTTCAGGAGTCATTTGTGTCTTCTCAGATTTCTCCAGGAGATTCTCAGCAGAAGCCGTCTTCCTGGAGTCCCGAGCTGACCCAGCCCTCTGCAGAACCCCATTGAGCTGCTTGGACAGTCTTCTGTTGAGTTGAGGCTCTGTGGCAAGCGATTGCGGGTCCAGGTCCAGGTCTCTGCTGGAGGACTGACTCTGTCTGCTGAGCCCTGCGTCAGGGATGATATTCTCGAAGATCTGGGCCTGTGGCTCAGGAAGGGAACCAGAAGGAGGACTGGAAGTAGAAAACAGAAAGGAGTTATTAAATTGTAATAATAATGTAATAATTCAACTCCATATTAAAATGTAAATGTAAGGTTTTACAATCATCCAGTGGGGCATGTGAATTTCAAAATGTAATGTCAATCCATCCATGAGACATTTAACTTAAAGCTATAGTGCGTAGGTTCTCTCTTCCCCATAAAGAACAGTGTGTCCCATACAGTGATATATTTGTGGCAGCCCACCACACAATTAATGTTGACCCCCACATACTGCCCTGTACGCTTTCTCTCTCTCACAAACACAACATACCCTACTCCTGCATGCAGATTAGTTAATGCCATTGATTATTCTACACACTCCAATACAGTAATGTTGGTGGCGGTATGAGCCTTAAACTTGGTTTGCGATCCGCTAATTAACACACAGAAGAAGAAGTAACTTTTCCCACATCAATCTTTTTCCCCGCAGAGAAGCAACTGGAGTCAATCCGGAGTTTAATGGTTAGTATTATGAAGTTATAACTGGTATTTATTCAGGGTTTATACTGCATAGAGAAAGTTTTGGCACCCCCAGGGGCGTTTCTAGGACTTGAGGATATTCGGTTCTTAGACCGGACTATTTAAATATACTTAATGCAACAGCAATTTGCTTGCCCAGCTTGTTAATAAACTGGGCAGCTAGTATGAACGGTGTATGTTCATACTAGCTGCCCAGTTTATAGCATTTATAACATTTGACCTAATCATAACTGGCCGGGCAAGCCTTCCGTGATTGTGCGCAACTCCACGCAGTTGCTTGTAAACAAGGAGGAGACAGAGGATTAAAAATTATGAAGTAGGTCACCTGGTAGGGCGGGCGCCTATATATAGAGGTTTACTCCTCAACCATAAAGCCACATAAAGGCCTAAAATGCCCAAAACATATTATTAAAAAAAAAAACACAGAAAAAATGATCTTCTTTTCAGAAGAGGTTTACTCAATTTTCTGTTCACGAAAGTTGCCAGACGACACAATTTTCTGAACATATCCATATTGAGAAATACAGAGAGAGTTGTGTGGAGCTGATAGTCTAAATTAGCTTTGAAGCAACTCCTTTGGCAATGGCTTGGATGTAACGGACGTTTGTTAATATAAAAAAAGTTACGCTCTAAAGCTTTAAACCACAAATGTTGAGTTATGCCACTGGATGAGTGAAAACTTAACTGCTGGTTACCAAAGTCATTAGGTTTCATCATCTTGGGAAAATGGATGTTTGTACAGAATTTTATGGCAATCCATGTTGTTGAGATATGTTGGTATGGACCAAAGTTGTGGACCTACAAACTGACAGACCAACATTGCATCCCTAAAACCACACTGCTTGCAAGGCCAATTAACTGTGTTATATGCAGTTGGTTTGGTTACCTAAGAGGTGGTTGCGCCGGAGCTCTTGGAATAGTCACCCTGCCCGGGTAGAAAAGGTTGGACTGGAGGCTCCGCAGGTCAGCTTCAGGAGGCAGGGTGGAGCAGAGACGCCTCTCTCCGAAGGAGAAGCTACGATCTGTGCCAGAGTCCTGGAGTGAGAGCAGGCTGGAGGTGGAGGAGAGGCTTAGGGTGTCAGAGTGACAAGAGGAGTCTAGAGAGAGAGGGAAGAAGGGGAAGAAAAATGTAATTAATTTATTTGATCCACTCTGTGTCTCAATTAAAAATTTGCTTTACCCACCATTCTTTATATACCCATTAAACCAGCACCTCTTACCACATCCTTTTTCTTCCCTTCCTCTCTCCACCCACCTGTATAGTTGCTGTTTTCATGCTGTAGATAGACACTACGGGGCCTCAGTCCACTCCTCTGTCCTCCCTTGTCTCTTTTTACACTTCTCTTTCTCTCCACGTAATCAGCCAAAGCGTTGTGCTGAAGCTGCCGCAGGTCGGGCCTTGAGGTGGCATTTTGCAAAGCCCCGACACGACTTGCTACAAGCTCAAACATCTTCCGCCGATCTGCCACGCTGGTCTCTGAAAGACAGGGAGATCAGAGTCAATGCCCATGGTTAGCCACATATATTGATGTTTCTTTTATTTTTAAAAGATCATTTTTTGGGCATTTTAGACCTTTATTTAATGACAGCTGAAGACAAGAAAGGGGAGAGAGAGGGGAATGACGTGCAGCAAAGGGATGCTGGTCAGAGGCAAACCCGGGCCTGTTGTGCTGAGGAGCAAATATCGGCACATGGTTGCCCGCTCCATCAACCAAGCTATCCGGGTGCCCAACTCTTGATGTTTCTGATGTGCCATAACAGATAACATTACAATACTGACATTTATATTGTATTTTGTGAGCAGCCTCCATGCAGATGTCCAGGTGGTGCCCTGAACTGGTAACATTCTAAAATGCGTTGGTGTGATGGAAAAGCTACTATTTATATATCAAAAAAGGTCTTGGTTGGGCTGGATATTCTTTGCGATATTTTCAATACCGTTGCCAGAACTGAAGCCCAGATTCAGTAATAATATTGTATGATACTTAGCCTATTAAAACAAACATGTTTATCTAGCATACCAATTTTACTTAATTCAAAGTAATTAGCCCGCCACAATTTGACATTAGTCTAACATCATTAGTCATCATCACTAGCAAGCTAATTGGAGCTAGCTGAAGTCATTTTTACAAATCACATTTTTCAGTTCAGTTGCCTATATTAATATGTTACTATAACCTTTATGTTGGTCCACCAATTTCCACAAAATAATCAAGTTTTTGTTACATTGTGTTTACACTGTCTGTAGTCTATATGTTTTTGTCTTTTGATTTTTATGTATGACTAATTAGATTATTTTCTTTACTTGTTTGTGCATTAAAGACATGCTGCATGACCCAAGTCATTTTGATCCCTTGTCATTGTGATATTTACAACATTGCCTTGATTCTTTGGAGATATTGTGGCAGGTATTTGGAGAGGTTTGTCGCCACTATGAGGGGTGTAAGGTCACATCTGTTTTTATATCTGCATTTTCTAAAGTTTATTTACCTCCTCCACGCTTGAAAAGGGCGTCTGTCTCTGCATCTGAAATTCCAACCTTGTTCATGTTTTCTGGCTCAGAGTATGATTGCTTCTTCTGGTCCACTGTCAGCCGCTTGCGGCCACAGATCCGCATCACAGCAGGAGGTCCAACCGGTGGGAGGCTGGGGAGGGCTGGGGGGCTCGGGCCTCGAGTCTCTGGGCTGACCACATGCCGCTCCTTTGGGGTGTGAAGGGAAGTGAGCGGTGGTTGCGACTGTGGTGTAATGACAATGCCCTGTGGTTTGGGCATGGTTTTTGGGCCTTTTTTCTCCAGGGAGTGGTGCTTGGCAAGGACAGGTGGAGGCTGATTGCTGCTGGAGGAGGAGATGAGAGGAGTAGCTGCAGGAGATGGGGGGCTGATCGAGGAGCTGAGGTCTCTCCGTCTGAAGGAGGTGGATTGCAGGACCTTAGACTGGGCATCTTTTAAAGAGTCCCTATAAGATCTGATTAGAGACAATTGTCAGGGTGTATGAGAGAGACTCACAATACTGACCTGTTGGAATACTCTGACCTATTTAAAGACTCTGACCTGCAGTTTATACCAGTTGGCGTACTGTGACACGCTCAAGGACTGTAATGGAGCACATTGATCCATTGAAAGACTGAATTACTGGAGGACTCTGACCTGTTGGAATACTCTGACCTGTTGGAATACTCTGACCTGTTGGAGGACTCTGACCTGTTGAAAGACTCTGACCTGCTGGAAGACTCTGACATGCTGAAAGACTCTGACCTGTTGGAGGACTCTGACCTATTGAAAGACTCTGACCTGTTGGAGGACTCTGACCTGTCAAGAGACTCTGACCTGAGGAAGGACTCTGACATGCTGAAGGACTCTAACCTGGGACTCTGACGTGGAGGACCCTGACATGTTTGAACACTCTTACCTGTTCAAGGACGTGTCTTGCATGTAGCCCAGCATCTCTTGGATGTCCTGTGTCCGGGGGAAGTCTTTGCTGCTGTCACCCTCCCTGGATTCGTCCAGCTGGAAGCTGCTGCGGCTCCTCTGGAGGGCTGAACTGGGATCTGCTGGGGTCCTAAACACCACACAGAAATTCAAATACCTTTTGTAATAAGATTAGTAAGAAATTATAGCCAATTTGAAAGGACTTTAAATCAAATGTTGCAATACATGGACCAAACATGTTTTTACCAATGGGTAACAATTTGAATAAAAATAAAAGTGAATGCAAATAATTTTTGGCCTTAAAGGCGGACATTTTTAAAAATAAAGTTGCTGGGGTGTCACATGACCTAATGGCAAACTAGTTTGGTGAAGGACGAGTTCCGTGTAGTATACTGTGGTATTCATTCTTTTCAAGATTCTGACGAGAAATATTTGTGCTCAGCCGGGACGAGAAACATTCTGGATGCCGAAAAAGTCAAAATCTAAAAGGTTAGCAGCTGGTGGAGATACAAAGCAGGGGAGCTAATTGTGGAGTTGCTGGAGACTGAGGGGGAGATTGAGATTAGGCGTGCACACAGAACCATCATCAAGCATCCACAGAGAATATCCCAGAATATGTCTATATATATTTATGGCGCTAATGTGAGACATTGGCTGGGATTCTAGTTGGACATTTCTTTTGTATTAGTCGAACGGATACGTACTCTACGGACCGAAAAGACAAACTTTTAAGTTTAGTTGAACAGTGCATTGTTCAGTTTCTGGTATACATGGAGTGTGTATTTGTTATGTTGTCTAACTTAAGCTCTGTACATTTCTCCAGTCAAGAGGAGGTGGATTATGTCTTGTCTTATAAAAACAAACAAAATGTGCAAGAAACGCATATGTTTATTGTGGAATCTGAAAAATAGTTTTGAGGATGGGTTGGATATGTGTTTTTTAGTGTCAGGTCTAGCAGGAGTAGAGGGGTAATTACACTGATTAGCAAGCACCTGCAATTTAAATAAATTAAATAAATTAAGGATAATTCTGGAAGGGTTTTCATTGTGGCTGAAATACAAGGGCCAGAACTAATTCTGGCTAACACAAATGCACCAAATATAGACAATCAGGCATTTTTATAGATTTGGAATAGAAATTACAAGCTGCAAGGAACCAAAATATTGTTCTAGGGGGCAATTTTAATACAGCAAAGACTACAGCAAAGATTTAGGCTTAGTTGATATTTGGAAAATTTTGAACCCAGCTGAGAGAGACTATCCATTTTTTTTGTCAGTGCACAAGACATATTCTAGGTCTTTTTTTAATGTCCAAATCACTTTCTCCCTGTGGAGATGTTTTTACAGCAACTGTAGATATTGAGTACTGTAGATACAAGATTTTTAAAGAATTTCACACTGATCTCTGTAGCTTGTAATCTACCTCTGCTAATGAAGAAATGTGTTCCTTCATAGGGCCACTAGGGCTTCCCAAAATGACAGATAACTTCCTTGATGCAGATTTGGCTATAGAGGAAATTGAAGAGGTGGTGGGGGCCCTGCCTGTGGGTGAAGCCCCAGGGACTGATGGCTTCACAGCAGAAAGTTTTAAGAGTTTTGCAACTGAAATGGCTCTACTTCTGTTAGAGATATATAAAGAGGCACTGGAGGAGGGTAAACTTCCACCAACATTTAGGCAAGCTTTGATAACTTTGGTCTTTCTAAAAGGTGAGGACCCAGGAGACTGCAATAATTACTGCCCAATTTCCCTAATGCAGTTAGACATTAAGATTATTTAAAAAATGTTGGCAAATAGATCAAGGTTTTTTTCCTCTTTAATTCATCCTGATCAGGTGGGGTTTATTAACAGGCGTCTTATTATTTCTTGCATGGTTTTTAGCTGATAGACAATCCCCAATAGCTGCTATTTCCCCCGATGGCAAAAAGGCGTTTGATATGGTTGAATGGAGTGGGCTTGTGAGAGGGCTAGGGACGCAGCATTTGAAAAAAATCAATGTAAAAACGGTTTGCCAGATTGGATGTACAGTATACAATAGAAAATGGGGAAAGAACCTGAACTTTCTGGAGGGCTCTTCAGAAGCTTTGTGCTGGGGAGAGACAACCATTAGGTCAGTCTACAGATGCTATGTGCCGAGTTTCATGCAGATCGGTAGCAGGGTCTAGGAGGAGTTTGGCAAAGTAGGTTTTTGATAAATCTCGATTTTTCACACATAGAACTACAGTGGTGTGAAAAAGTGTTTGCCCCCTTCCTCATTTTCTGTTCCTTGGCATGTTTGTCACACCTAAGTGTGTCGGAACATCAAACCAATTTAAACAATAGTCAAGGACAACACAAGTAAACACAAATGCAATGGTAAATGAAGGTGTTTATTATTAAAGGTGAAAAAAAATCCAAACCATCATGGCCGTGGTGAAAAAGTGATTGCCCCCTAAACCTAATAACTGGTTGGGCCACCCTTAGCAGCAACAACTGCAACCAAGGTTTGCGATAACGTGCAATGAGGCTTTTACAGCGTCCTGGAGGAATTTTGGCCCACTCATCTTTGCAGAATTGTCCTAATTCAGTACATTAGAGGGTTTTCGAGCATGAACGGCCTTTAAGGTCATACCACAACATCTCAATAGGATTCAGGTCAGGACTTTGGATAGGCCACTCCAAAGTCTTCATTTTGTTTTTCTTCAGCGATATGGTGGTGGACTTGCTGGTGTGTTTAGGATCATTGTCCTGCTGCAGAACCCAAGTTCGTTTCAGCTGAGTACACGAACAGATGGGCGGACATTCTCCTTCAGGATCTCTTGGTAGACAGAGAATTCATAGTTCCTGTTATCACGGCAAGTCTTCCAGGTCTGATGCAGCAAACAGCCCCAGACCATCAACACCACCACCATATTTACTGTTGGTATAATGTTCTTTAGAAATGCAGTGTTCCTTCTACGCCAGATATACTTGGAACACAACCTTCCAAAGAGTTCACTTTTGTCACGGTCACAGAATGTTGTCCCAAAGGTCTGGGGATCATCAAGATGTGTTGTGGAGAAATTGAGACGAGCTTTGATGTTCTTTTTGCTTAGCAGTGGTTTTCTCCTTGGAACTCTGCCAGCAGGCCATTTTTGCCCAGTCTTTTCCTGATGGTGGAGGCATGACGCTGACCTTAATGAGGCAAGTGAGGCCTGCAGTTCTTTGGACGTTGTGTAGGGTCTTTTTTGACCTCTTGGATGAGTCGTCGCTGTGCTTGGGGTAATTTGGGCGGCCGGCCACTCTGGGAAGGTTCACCACTGTTCCAGTCTTCGCCATTTGTGGATAATGGCTCTCACTGTGGTTCGCTGGATTCCCAAAGCTTTGGAAATGGCTTTATAACCCTTTCCAGACTGATAGATCTTAATTACTTTCTTTCTCAAAGTTCCTGAATTTCTTTGGGTCTCGGCATGATGTGTAGCTTTTAAGGAACTTCTGGTGGACCTTACTGTGTCAAGCAGCTCCTATTTAAGTGATGCCTTGATTGTGAACAGGTGTGGCAATAATCAGGCCTGGGTGTGGCTAGAGAAATTGAACTCAGGTGTGGACAACCACAGTTATAGTATGTTTTAACAAGGGGGGCAATCCCTTTTTCACACAGGGCCATGATGGTTTGGATTTTTTTTCACCTTTAATAATAAACACCTTGATTTACAAATTGCATTTTGTGTTTACTTGTATTGTCCTTGACTATTGTTTAAATTGGTTTGATGTTCCGAAACACTTAAGTGTGACAAACATGCAAAGGAACAGGAAATGAGGAAGGGGGCAAACACTTTTTCACACCACTGTATATGCGGAAACCGGCGTGGCCCATATCAGGAGATTCAGTTGGATCCAGGGAATGCGTGGATATATGATGTGGGAGTTTCCGCATCAAACACAAGTTCTTCTGCTATAGTGCCACCTAGTGGTGGAAGTGGGTCAATTGATGAGCCTGAGGTCCTTGCGAAGTTTTGGACTAGCCCTGAAAATGGCACCCCCCACCATGTACAGTGTAGGCTATAGCAGGAGTTTTAGAAAGAGAAGAATAATAAAAATAATTCTTCTAAAACAATAGGGTTCCACAGCCCTGCTGTGTGAGCCGCGTAGCTTTGCTACTGCGGCCCCTACGGTCTTGGGCTTGGACCCCTAAAAATACAGTTGGTATTATTGCAACATTTATTGAGATACTTTGTTATATATTTATATACAGTATATATAGTTTTATTGATTTCCCACGATCACTCTACCTGTATTTCGTATGTTCGCTACTGCCTCCTCTGTAGCTAAGAGTCCTGTGGGCTTTGACCCTGCTGGTGCTTCTCTCAAGCATGTTTCTGAGGTCATCTGCTCCACATGGGGTGCTGAAGCCTTTATCAGACATCTGAATAAAAATAAAAAGACATAAAGCAATAAAGAAGTATCACAGCCAACAACAAATCAAGATTTTCAAATTTAGGAGGTACATTTGGGATGACGGAAATCTTGTCTGGGAAGTCAAACATTCATTCAAATTAAGTTTTGTTATTTTTCCCTTACAAATGACTGCTAGGCTATTGTGTGTTTTGAAAACTCTAAGTTAAACCACCAAAAGAAAACATGGTGAATAAACAAAGTTTGGTTTGAGTTACCCTTAAATGCGTGGCCTTGTCTTGTACGGTGGTGGTGCTGAGACTGCGCGGCTTTCCGGTGCATTCCTGGCGCTCAAAGCGACTGACCTTCTCCAGGACAGAGAGGCTGCGGACAGGTCCCTGGCTGTCATTACCAAGACTACTGTTGCCATGGTTACATGCAGAGACACTGCTGGGGCTGGCGCATCGCTGGACTTCGGCAAGGGCAATCTCCAGACGGGTCAGTGGGTGTTCCCTGTCTTTGTCCTGCTGTTTGTTGTCCCAGTGCTGGTACTGCAGAACTGCTGAGTCACTGAGGTGACGGGGGTGATGCTGGGAGGCATAGGGGGGTAAATCCTGAGGCTGAGGGTGAACAGGTAAGTGGGTAAGAGACAGTTCTCCCTGGGTGAGCCTGGTGGATGCCACTGGCTCTGAATGAATGCTGGCCTGGTCCATTGATCTGGAGGGAGGGAGGGAAGAAAGGACAACAAGAAGTTTGTAAAGGAGGGGGAATAATCAGGGAATAATAATCTGACATCAGCTACTTCTCCTGATACATACAGTACATCCAACTATTGTATGAACTAACCAACCATTCACTGTTAGGAAGCAGCTTTGATAGGTGGAAATGTATCTGGCAAAATAGCATATGTTTGTTTTGTTGTGGATGTGTCTGGTTGCTGGGCCCAGTAACACAATGTTAATGTTACACTACTTTAGGATAAAGTCTTTGCCAGGCTTTGCACCTCACCTCACGATTGTGATTGGTTTAAAGAAATGCTAAAAACCCAGAGCTTTTTTTTCTTCTACCCCAGAATGTATCTGTGGTGTAGCCAGACCTTACACCACAGTGCTGTGGAAATCGGCCTCGCGATGCAAGACTAATCTCAAACCAACTTCCTCTCTAGTGGTCTCAAATCTCACCATTTTCTGGCAAAGGCACTGGGTTTGGCACTGTGTTGCCTTGAGCCCTCCAGCGGCAGATGTGGCTCTTTGGAACTCTATAAGGGTGTGTCTCTTGTTTTCTGCAAAGCTAGTGTCATCCAAAAGAACAGATGAGTATGTGTTGTCTTGAACACTGCTGGTAGTATGACATGAATGTAAAACACCAACTTCTGACTAGCTGGAGGATTCTGACTTGCTAAAGGACTTTAATCAGAAGATGACTGATTGCTTGATTGAAAAACAAACTCATTAACTAAATCGTTCATTCATTCACCGCTATTCAATTTTTGACATGTTTTTGGGGAGCTGCTGATTGCATCCCAAAAAAGGATTACAAAGACAGACACAGAATCAGAAATCTTAAAATGCTGGGAAAATATTTCCACACTAAGTTCTGATGCTGAAGACTTAAGCACACAGAAATGCTAAAAACAGCAGTTGCTTGAATGGCCTGTTGAGGCTAGCTCCAAGGGACTCATAGATTAGTTCTCCCTTTATGATAACTGTAGTGGGGGTGCTGCCGTCACAAGAGGTGAGCAGAGATTGTAGGCTTAATTTGGCCCCCCTTTGCTCCATTCATGCTCCACCGCCAAGATGACAGTCACCTATGGTTCCATATTTCATACAGTCTATGGTAAATTCACTTAGTCATCCCTCCATACTGTACCTGTTTATGTCTCCCTTGGACTGGACAGGTATGCAGGTGTCCCCCCACTCTTGTGAGGATGGAAGTCTGAGTCCAGCAGTCGATTGGACGTGGGGAATATGGAAATCCTGGTTCTGTTCCTGGAACAATTGGCTGTGGGTTCTCTGGCTTGCATGAAGATGGGACCCTTGGAAGCATTGAACATGAGGTCCCTGGTGGTTTAGAGGCCTTTTGTCCCTTGTATGGTCAGACTTAACCTCTTCTTGTTGAGGCCTCATAAAAGTAGAAGACCAAGTTACCATTAATGACCAAGAATCGTGTACGTAATATCAGATGTGATCAGTGTCTGGAAAGCCCTGCAACACCTTGCCAAATAGCCTGGGAATAAAGGTGCTCCAAGCAATGTTTAGGCTACAACATTTGTTGTCACATTCAGCAAACATCTCCTCAGTCTGCTGTCCCCAGGACACACTGTAAAAAACGTGATCTCTGTGGACAGTCCAAGGTCAACAAACTGCAATTAAAATAAACTGTGCCCATCAACACCACAAAGCATACACGGTGTTCCCGCTTTCCAGCCAATAACCGATAAGAAGGATTTGGGGGTGGGGGGTTAGTTTGCGGAAGCACGGAAGTGAGTTGGAGGGGAAGGCGCAAGCTATCTTGTTTGGTTCAAAAATACTTTGACCGTCAAGAAGAAGTAACTTCACCCAACATCGCTTAGAGCACCTTTAATTTGTGACTCTTGGGAACATTCTCCAACTAATTTCATCTACAAAAGTTTTACAGCCACTAGTAGTAGGTGATGACAATCACAACACAGCTGTTGGGTAAAATATTAATACAAAAATACCTGTCTGCCTCGTGTGCTGGAGTGCTAAGCTGTGTAGAGGCAGATGTTGTAGAAGAGGAATAGGGGTATAGTGAAGAAGTAGTGTTGTTTTGGTATCCGTTTTCTGTAGCTGACATCCTTAAATCCCTCTGCTTCTCTGTTGCTCCTTCCTTTCTACCTCTGACACCCTGCAGCAGCTGCTGCTGTCCGCTGCTGTCCTTGGCCAGTGTGTCGTAGACTCCCGAGGAGCCTGGCCTGTGGTTGGCGCTGGGCATCTGTGCGTAGTGTGGCTCAAGCTGGGGGACAGGGTACATGCTGGTGGGCTGAATGAGCCAGCCAGATTGGGAGACAGGGTCTGCAGGTTCAGAGTAGGGTCCAGTAACGGAAGGGGGTTGGGGAAAGCCTCCACCCTGACGAGGCTTTGTGGTGGGGCTGCTTTCTGGACTCTTCTCTATCACTGTGTGGAGGAGACCCTCAGCGCCGTACGAGCCTTTAGCTGGACCCACATTAAGGATGTCAGTGCTTTTACAGTTAGAGCAATGCAGAGTATGATGATAGCAGAGCTTGGTCGAATTGTCTACTTAATACACAACTGCAAACGCACATGCAACGCTATAGTTTATCACCATTATAATATAAATTGGGCCTTCTAGGACCCTCTAAATGAATGGTTAAAATGGCTTTAAAATGAGTGAAATCATGGAGACATAATTCAAATATTACCTCCACCTGAGGCAACAGGGCCACTGGAGTGATGCCAGGAACCTTTCTGCAGAGACCTGAGTAAAATACATAAGATTGAATAACATTTGAGTAAATTAAATAGTTTTAGTAAGTATTTTACACAAGTACGTCATATTTCAAAACAATTAAAACCAACTCCATTGTTTTCTCCTCATCACCATTGTCATTGTCGCACCTTGGTTGACTTTTGAGAATCAATATTCACTCTGATTTGACAGACCCTACTCACCGTAGTGACCGGGCGTGTTCAAGACTGGACCAGGAATTTGGTCTTTCATGGTTCCTGATGGCTGCGTAGCTGTCGCTACGTCTCGGTGGAGCCGGTGCCCCCTTAAGGCTCTCGTAGGAGCTGTGGCTGGCTGCCGGGCCCCATATTGGACCCACACTGTGTCTGTTTGATGCCAGTACGCCATCACTGCTGCTGCCGCTACTGCTGCTGACACTGCTGCTGCCATGGTAACAGACCCCACCTACTGAATCTGGAACAAATAGAACAAAGAAAAGCAATGATGTCATCAAAACTAAATTAGTTTACCCAAAAACCTTCCTAAAGCAGAAACTTTACCTTGCCGATCTTGGTTTAGCCCTGGCCTCGCCCCACCTCTGGAATTACTGGTCCGCATCAGCGCAACAGAGGGGGAGCTCAGCTCGTTCTCTTGAGATAGGCCCTGCTGGGTGTCGTAAACCGTCTGGACATAACATATGTCAGCCTGCTGAATCTCTCCTCCTCTCTGAGGGACGGTCTCCAGTGAAAATGAACGCTCTGGACTGAAAGAAGGGGTGGAGGCGAGGTACTCCGGGATACTGGAGCTGGTGGAGAAGGAGGAGTAGGCAGAGTCTCGTTTACTGTGGAGGTGGTCAATGCTGTTGGAAGACCTGGAACATGACAAGAGATTTGATTTGAGATCATGACATCAGTGTCTGTGTCCAAACTGGTAGGGACAGACACAAAGAACCTGGGTCTGTCCGAGGTTTCTACCTAAATTAAGTTTTTTCCCACCACCAAAATCCTAGCTTGTTGGGTCTTTGTAAATAATAGAGTGTTGTCTAGACCTACTCTATCTGTAATGTGTCTTGAGATAACTCTTGTTATGATTTCATACTATAAATAAAAATGAATTGAATTGAATCACCTTCAAAGGTTGTTATAGTCGTGCAACAGAAAACTCTGATTGGACAGATAGTCTAGCTAGCTGTCTGGATTTACCCTGCAGAGATCTGAGGACCAGGTAACCATAGTCCTCAGAAATCCACCAAAGTTTAAAATGCCAACACAAAAAAAGTAAAAGGTGACGGACATCCGGCGGAAATGAGGGATGTCTGGCAGAATTTCCAATGGCAATCAAATGTTGTCGATACTACTTCAAGACTAACTGCTGCTACATCCACAATGTCTCCTTTATAAATTTTGATTTCTACAGATGTTCAATAACAAGATACCACAAGTAAATCAGACAGCTTTGGAGTTATTTCTCTTTTGATTATTTTGACTAGATGTTTTCACTTACTCCTAGTATTTGTGCAAAGCTAGGTTAGACCCAACCTGAACCTGTCTCAGTATTTCACAAACTTTTAAACAGTAACTGTAGCTGAGGGATATGTTTGTATGAACCTGGAAGAGGACAGCTGGTGGCAGGAAGAGTAGGCGGGGTGAGGTCCGCTGTGGGCGTGGGGGTGCTTAGCTCCAGAGTGAAGATTGGAGGACAAAGGATGGTCCAGGCTCTCCATGCTGCCCCTAGAGCTGTACTGGTCCGGACTCTTTCTCATGTAGCTGCCGCCAGAGTCAAACCCGCCGGACAGGTCAGTGGTCGAGGCACTGAGAGACAGAGACAGAGAATTTAAATTGTTATTAAGGAGACTCAGACATGCAATGTGGCTAAATCTTCATGCAGACTTAAATAAACTAAGAAATAGTGGTGCATAAGCTTAAAGTGAACATCAGCATGCTAGCAGGCACACAATGGCAATGCTAACATGCTGATTAGCAGGTAGTATTAATTATATCCACCAACTCAGTTTAGCATGTTAGAATCCTAACATTTGCCAATTAGCACTATACACAAAGTACAACTGAGGCTGATGGGAATGCCACGTTTCCTGGTATTTGGTCATAATGAAGTACTAGATAATTGGTTTTAAATGTTTATTGGGACTAGATGAAAAGTCAATACATCACTAAAGTGATCATGATTGATCCTTCACATGGAAAAAGGCACAATGCGGGGAAGTTTGAAAGTAATGATAATCATATGTTCAACATTTAAGGTTCTCACACAGCCTACGTCATTTTAAAACTTATTTTGTAATTGAAGCCTTAACTTATGACCATGAGCATAAGGGACACTTGCCCCTCTCACAGTGAATCTTCTACATTTTCTCCTCAATTTCATAATTTATTAAAAAATTCTCCTGCCATTAAAAAAGCCATTCTATATGTATAGTGTTTCTTAGATATTCATATCTCTATGAATATCTGGCTTTAATGCTAAAGACGAATGGGAAGTAGTGAAAAAAGTTGGAAAAGTGGGAATGGTTTAAATTAGTATACATTTCTTTGAAATGTTATATAACACCAAACATGTATGAAACGAGTGGAATATTTTAAGTTTTTCTAAAAAAGCTGTCTCTACACTAAATTTCTGGCTTCTTTGTGTAAGAAGTTGGGGACTTTGTAGTAAAAAGTGGAACTGGTTCAATGTCTGTAAAAAGTCAAATAATACCAACATTGTATGAAAGTTTTTTGATGCTAAACTGAATTTGCTGGCTTTAATTTGAAAGAATACATATTTAATATTTTCACAAGATTGTATAATACTTTTAATGAATTAAAGATGTAGAACATTTTAAGGTTTTGTTGAAGTTGAAAGTTGAAGAATAAACAATTGTAAACAGTATAATAAACAGTTTTAAGAAGGCCGAACAAGATGTGCAATATGCTCTATATTTAACCTTTTGCGGCTGTTACATCAATGTGACATCAATTGAGACTTGTGCTGTGATAACGTGAAATATTACAGGACTGACCTCGTCAGATTGCCGTGGGGGTGTATTCAGACATTAGAGCAACATGTTACATCATTGTCAGAACAATTACATAACCAGGTACATATCTGAAATGAGTTTTAATTGTTAACTTTTGATTGTAAAGTTGAATCTGCAGTTACCCACTCTAGATAACTGAATGGAATGTAAATGTGTGTGTGTATGTGTGTACTTTACAGTTTGACCCACGAAGTCCTTCAACTGAAAACAATGCAATTACTGTACTGCTCTGGAAAATGGGACACTCTCTGTCTGTTTGTCTGTCTCTTTCTGCATTTTTCTTTATCTGTGTCAGTAACTTCTCTGAGTCTAACTTTTGTGTCAGCATCCATCTCTTTCTGTCAGCCGTACTGTCCATCTCTGTTTGACTTTCTGCCTTCTGTTTCCTAATTCCAATTAGAACATTAAAGCAGATCTGCAGGAACAAACTGTTAGAGGTAAGGGGGAAGGGCACCAGGAATGTCCATTTCTGCTGGCATCGACGTCATTGACCTATCCAGCCATTTCACACACAGAGGTTTTTATTCGCCCTTCGCTGCTGTTTAACAGTGATGTAACTTCCTCTGATGACATAAACCCGCTGACCAACAGCTCCACTTTACAAAATACACAACAGACACTGAAACAATAGAAACATGTATTTACACGTTCTTGCAACTGGAACAACTGAATATATCACTGAAGATACTGTAACTTGGAACACACATTATTGTTTGTATGTAAACTTTTATCATGATCATGACTGCAGACAAATCATCTAACCGGAGCTTTGACTTGTCTGAAACAACAGATGACTTTCCAAAAATGTCCCCTCTGCCAAATAAGTTTTTCATTTTTAAATAATGTCCCCTTTGCCAAAATGTTTCTTACTTTACAAATATATCCTAATTTTTCAAAAAGTTCCCTACTGTCTCAAATGTCTCAATTTTTTTAAAATTTCTTATTTTTCCAAAATGTCCACACTTTCCGAAAGGTTTGTCACTTTCAAAAAATTTTCTTGTTGTCCAAAAAGTGTAACTCACTGTCTTAATTTTCCAAAATCTCCCCACTTTTCAAAATGTCTATATTTAAAAATAGTATATATTTTAAAAAATGTCTTCACTTTCCAAAAACGCCCACATTTTCTAAAAGTATTTTTATTTCCTTAAAAGGTTAATTTAGTTTTTTTCTGTTCAGGTTGAAAATACTAAAAATATAAATTACCCTTTGGAGCTCCTCACCAAAATGTTGTAATTTTCCGAAAATGTTTCTAAAATAGTCCCCCCTCTAATCGGGCCTCACAAAAATAGAAGTACTGCCAGGGTTACAGCTTCAGTTTTCAATGTGGCCAATCCATAATCATTATATTTAATTAACTACTATATTTCAATGTGTAATAATTAATATTTAGATCCATTTAAACCATAATATGGACCTTCTCAAATTTAAAGTTTTAGATCAGTGTTAGTACAAACTGACATTTGACATACTATTTAGACATCATATAACAGACAGATGACTAAAGCTGAAATCTCCTTAAAGTGATCCATCTGTGGTCCTCCGTCGCAACAAATTCCTGTCCTAGTAAAAATAAACATTTATTTGGGTTATACAAACACTGTGAATACTTAATAAAAAGATTAAATAAGCTGGCTTGTGTAACATTAACCATGAGTGGCCAAGTCTGGTAATCAGTACTGTTTGTTTGGTGTCATTATGTCATTATGTCAAACCACAACTGACTATTAACTCCTCAGGAAAATTAAGGCCATAAATCACTTACTTCATTATGTCCTTTTGCAGTGGATTGTTTTTTTTATTGTCATCTGGTGAGGGGCATTAAAAATGTAACTGCAGATTTACATGCATGTAATTTTGAGCCTGGAACGCTACCGACCAAGTGTCAGTATGTGACAAGTTGGGAGTAAGAATGAGTTGGTATAAAAGAAGATCCTGATTGAGTTTTTATATATTCACATATATTATATATATATATATATATATATATACATTATATATTGCCTTGCTGACTACGGAAAAATGTATCCAAAGGTAGAATAAAAATGAGGAGCAGAGCCAGACCCAGGAACGTTATGAATATTATTGTCAGAGCTGTTTCTTGAACACTGACCTCGTGTGGTAGTTGTGGTGCCAGGCGCTGCTCATCTTGTCCATCCCTCTCTGAGCCGACTGCTGCTGACCTTCACTGAGCTTCGTTGAATGCCATGAGTGAGGACGAGATGCTGGTTCGCTACGTCTGTTGGGATAGAGATACAAAAAGAGAGTCAGTATACAAGCATTCCCACCAGCTGCAACGCCATGGACCCTCCCTACTTCCTACCTCAAGAACCCTTGCACTGTACACATGCCTTGTTTGAACTTTGCCTTCATTTTGATCTCAACTACACACCTGCAAAGTTTTGCGATCGCATCTTGCACAGTTGTGACGCTATCGCAGGGACAAAATCTATCCACAGATAGACAGAAAAATTAAAATTAAATAATATTTATTTAAAGCTCACACACACACACACACACACACACACACAAAAATGCAACATGACGTATTTGTTTGCCATATTGTGGTAAAAATATATATGTCTGGAAAAAATTTACTGACTAAACAAATGGACCCTGTAAGTGAAACATGTCACAGAAGTGGCTTAAAAAGATTCTATAGACATTTTAATGGTATTTTTCAAATCTGTCAAAAATGAATTCAAACTGCCTACTGACTGGACTGTATTGAGCCCATTAACAACCATGGGTTCAGTTTTGGTTTTGTGATCAAATATTTTATTATAAGATTAACAAACAATACACTCAGATGTAAGAACGCATCGCAGGACCAAAAAACACAAAGAGGAAAGATGGCGAGGGGGCAGACCCACAGTAGGAATGGAGTCTGCAGCTTACCAAAAAAACATACAAAAACAGACATACACAAACAAACAAACAAAAGACATTGACAGAAAGACGGACATTAGAAATACGGGACCAAACACATGCACAGATAGAAGTAAGGAATCTAAAGCACAAGTCTATAGTCTAGCAGAGTCTAGGATTTTAAGGATTTAGCAATGTTGAGCTGAGAGTCCAAAGTCTTTTGTGGCGCTCCACTTATGCAAGTTGTAGAAAGCTCCATATATATATATATGTATATATATATACATATATATATATATGACTTCCAAAAAGAAAAGGGCCCATGTACAAATAGACAAGTCATAAAGTGGATTCAGGGTGGAACGCAAAGGACCCCTTTATGGTCAGACAATGCCATTGGAAGTAACCTGCTTTATCAATTAAATTAAATAATTGAGGGGATGCAAAAAGAAAATCTATTCTGGAAAAAGATTTATGTCTACCTGAGAAAAAGGAATAATCTTTGTGTAGGGTTAACTGCATGACAAATATCTGGCTCATGATTTCAGAGCCTGAGTCTGGTCCCCAGTGGCTTTTGCATTGGACTGATCAATATTTGGGTCCCACACAGCATTGAAATCTACACCAACAATAAAAGAACAGTCAGTTAACTTCAGCATTTGATTGGTGAGCGTATTATAGAAATTGCCATCAAAAACATTTGGCACATAAGCTGACACAAGTGCAATTTTTCTGGCACCAAATTCTATTGTGGAGATCACAATCGCGCCTGTATCATCTGACCAAGAGGACAACACTTTAAGTGGGAGATTCGGTTTTGCAACAAGGGCTACTTCTTTTGTTTTAGAACTTGCTGAGAAGGAAATTGTATGATAGAATCTATTGACTAAACGGCCGGTATCCACCTGCAGCAAATGTGTCTTCTGTAGTAATGCAATATCAAAATTTCTCTTTTTTAATAAGCCTAGAGTGCTGGATTGTTTGTGAGGAACATTCAGTCCGCCACAATTCCAAACCAAAAATGAAAGATCACCCATTATCAAAAAAACTGCGTTGTAAAGTATGTGTGGGTATGCTATTGCCTTTCATTTTGTTAAATCCTAACAATAGTGCATCAAAATTCAAGTCCCTTAATACACAAAACATGTAAAACACAGAACAAGAACATATGAGACAGTGAATAGTAGTGGTATTCTTCTTTGGGTATCTCTGTAATTTCAATGGACTCTCATAATCTTGATCGGAACATCTGCTAAATTGGGAAACACTTAGGCAGGGAGCGCGAGAGATAGCATTAGAACCTTCAAACCCGTCTTTCAACCAGACAATGGGGATATTTTTCTTCAGTTTCTGTCCTCCATGTCTGCTAGCTTCACCGCCATCTCTTGAAAAGCGTGGCCATGGCTGTCAAGAATACTTTCATTGCTTTCCACAATAGTTTTTAGGTTGTTCACATCAGCTTTGATAGAGCCAAGGCTTGCAGTCAGAGATGCTAGCTGGACATGGATAGCAGTTAGCTTCTCATCGTTGTTGATCCCCACCTGTTGAATCTGAGACTGAATCTGAGAAAAACGTGGTTTGAAGTAGCTTTTTTGTTTCTCCAGTAATGCCTCTGGAATAGCATCAGTATCGCGGCGTTGGATTCTGCTCGTTTGCTATTCTGCTTTAAGTAACTATCGAGCACAAAGTTGTTGAAAATTGGAGTCAGAACCATATGAACCAAATATCATATTTTAGTGGGAAACCTCACTGTTTTCTCATCTGCATCAATTATGATTTGCTGTTAATGCTATTTGCTTTTAATGTAGCTGTGGAGAAGGGTCTGGCAATGCAAAATGACTTTTAAATCAAGCTTTACATATTTTCCATGTTGTCTTTATAAATTATGCATAATGTTCCATCAGTCATGCCACACTCACCATTCTGTTGTTCTCAGTTTAATTTCTTCCTACACATACTGTTTTCATGTCAGTTTTCAGGTTGTTTCATTAATATTAAGCTAGTGCCAAAATAAAAAGCCTTCAAGTGGCTCAAAGGGAATAAAGCCTCCCCCTGGTAGGCTTCAAATGCAAATCATCAGCTGGAGGTGACAAAAACTTAACAGCATTTAAAACATAAAATTAAAATATAACAGAAAAGTATGTGTTTTGTTCATCTGATGAACATACAAAAACCATTTCATTTCTTCACATGTATATTATTTCAGGGATAAAGGTTATTCTTTTTATAGCGATAACCTTTGTGACCTCCCCATCATTATTTTAAATGTGCTAACCAGTTATGATAAGAGAGTTGCCGAAAAGTATGGCAGTTACAATAATCTTCCCTCATCTTCGTCCTATTGGACATGTTCTGCTGCTTGTTCCACACAACAGATAAACAGGAAAAGATTGTATCTAAGTAAGAAGAAGACAGGGACATAAATGCTTGCATGCTTGCCCAGGAACCTGCGTAATGACAGGACGTGACTGGAATACCTCGACACGTTATCATGGCCTTTACCCGTGTATAGATAATAACCCTCTCCATTAGCTCTTGGGGGACTGGCTTAAGTACAGTATGGTATTTGGTTTAAGTTTCAAATCCAAGTCTAATTCTGAAACCTGGCCCACACAACAAATCTTTTAAACCATACGACGATATGGGTCATTTGTTCCTAGCCTCTGATACGACCCGCAGCAGTGATTTCCATCCTCATAGTATCTAAACGAGAGAGTGTCGGTT
Source organism: Etheostoma spectabile (assembly GCF_008692095.1). Taxonomy (NCBI): domain Eukaryota; kingdom Metazoa; phylum Chordata; class Actinopteri; order Perciformes; family Percidae; genus Etheostoma; species Etheostoma spectabile. Next base: position 19,986,335 of record NC_045748.1, on the reverse strand, counting down.
GCAGTTTTGAATGTAAAGATTGGAGTTTTAAACACGTCTTTAATGTTGTTAAACGGTCACAGTTATTTTATGTTTAGGTAGCAAGACTACTAATTTAAGTTTAGAAAAAGATTGCGGTTGTGGTTCAAATCAGATGTTACTTCAGTTCTGGTTACACACATGATGTTGACCATGACGTTTGTAAAGTTAAAAAACCCCATCACCACTTACTTTTACTGTCAAATAGGACTCGAACACCACACATCTGGGTGAACGTCCTGTGTTTGTTTGACCAATTCACAATTCACCACCCCGATCTACCTCTTTATATGGACATTTTGGCACTCCTATACCTTTTCACCTTACTTCCTGCTTTGCTCCAGTAGTGGGCGCCATCACTGAAAACGTAAATATAGGTTGTCAATGCAGCTTGAACAAACAACCTGTGGGAGTGTTTTTTGGGTCTCAGACCACACCAATGCACATAAACGTCTTGCCTTTGCCCTCCATTCAAAAGTCAGCAAGGTTGTGTCCAAACCGAGGTTTCATGTCCGAGTCACAAAGGTTAAGTCCAAGTCTTAAATGTCACAACCAAGTCATAAATACCATATCAATGTTATACATTTCACAAATTTAATTTGAAGTCCTGAAACATTTAAATCTTACCAGTCACCAGTGAGTATTTTGGAACACAAAAAAAATAATTTGTTTTACACATACACATGTTTATTAAGGCCCTGACACACCAAGGAGATTGTCGGCCGTTGGTCCAAGTTGGGTGAACGTGAATTGTCCAAGAGTTTGTGAGGTGTCATGCACCATCTCTACTGTTCGACCCTCATATGCCTTTTTTTTGGCCAATGCAACATTTGGAATCTGCGTCGGGGTCTACTTTGGCGCAAGAATCTGATTGGTTATTCCGCTTAAGCTAATTAGTACCATGCATGTATTATAATGATTAGTTCAATGTTGTTGCCATTTATTTGGCTTTCTGTTTTGAAATTTGTTAAAAACATCCAGAGAAGAAGATGCACATTTCAAGCTGTGCTATAAAAGGGGAACTATGTTCATTTACAAAATTATTTTAATAATTCATATGGCTAATGAAAGTCAAAAAATATTAGTAAAGATTACCAACTCTCTCTCAAATCCAAAGTGCTAAATTGCTAAAACTCAAATGGTGATGCCATCAAATTTAACATCTGTAACTGTTCCAAAGACATTAAATGGAATGACATTGGTGGAGTATTTATATACAGTATATAATGGGTGCACAAATCAGTTTCCTGTTTATGTCTATGAAGCAGCTTCAGGTTCTCTGGTTTCTGACTTTGAGAAAGGGTAGCTCATAATCACAACTGAACTTTCCTAGGCCATGAAGATAAAACTGTAATTCTTAATTAGATAGATAGATAGATACTTTAATCATCCCAAGGACATTTTAAATTAATTAATAAATAAATAAATATAATAATTAAGGTGGTGTTCCCCTTTAGAGTCAATTCATGATGAAAAAATTGGGTCTAAAGTCAGACTTCATTACTTTAGCAACAATTAGCTATACAGCTATACAGTCCCATCAACTAATTTGCTTTTTCTCTAGAGAAAACTATTTAGCAAACTGACACAGGCCTCTTTTGACAAAACTCTGATCTTGACATGAACAAACCTAAATCAGACCTCTAAGAGTTCTAAATGTGTTTCTGATTAATAAAATCCAGTTTTACCTGGAGGTGAACCTGAGGACTTTGGAGATGAGGCCGGACGCCAGGCCGTTGACGCTGGCCTGTGATGGTGATCGACACAGTGCCCCATCCGACCGGCCCAGCTCAACTTTCTTCGGCTTCTTCCGGAGCTTCCTACGGTAGAACGCTTCCAGCAGCTCCATGGCTTCAATTCAAAGTCCACTTAATAGTAGTTTCTACTCTACTACTTTTTTTTTTTAAGCTGTACCCTTCTCGTCCAATTGTTTGAGTTTACTTTTAGAAATCCCAGAATTTTCTAATTGTACACCCTTTACTCTGGGATTTTTGTTTGGATTCTACTTACTAACTTACCTACTTTCTCATTTCAAGTAAACTCTACTTAACTGTTACCTTACATACGTACAAGAGAACTTCCAAAATATTTGTCCTTTTATGAAATCTGCGCAACCAACCTATTCCTATTCTACTTCTCTTTTCCATTAAAGCTCAATCGCAAAAGGCTTGCCACTATCCGTCTCTACCAGCCTTTAGTATGTCTCTCTGCTCCAGTTCAAGTCTGGGGCTGGCTGGTTGGATTGAGCCGCATTGTGTTGGTCCTCGTCCCTGAGCTTGTTAAGTAAAGCAATTAAACGTCATTAGGCCTTATGATAAAAGCAAGAAGTAAACATCCTTGGCCAGGCTTGGTCGGGATGGTAGTTGTTGATGTGGTGTGTGAGTGAGAGACACAGAGTCTTAAAAGAGAGAGAGAGAGAGAGAGAGAGAGAGAGAGAGAGAGAGAGAGAGAGAGAGAGAGAGAGAGAGAGAGAGAGAGAGAAAGGGGAGGGAGGGAGGGTACAAGATAGTGAGAAAGAATAAGTTGCAAAAAAGGGAGGGATGACGGAGGGAGATAAGAGTAATTAGGCGGGAGATACTGATGAGTGAAGCAACTGAAAGACTGATAGAGAGATGGTAGAGAAGAAATAGTGAGATAGCTTAAGGAAAGGGATGATAAAAAAGTCAGATGGATGAGAAAGATTGAACTTCACAATATTGCCCTTACTGTCTAACAGCCGTGAAATTAAATTAAAATAGAGAATAAGTGAGAGAAGAAGGAAGGAGGAGGAGAACAGTGAGGAGGAGAGGATGAAGGGAGGAAGAAGAGGGACACAAGTTAGAGAGAAAGTTGCGGGAAACAGTGGGTAATTGAGCAGATTTTGAAGCCGCGGGGAGAAAGACATCTCATGATGCAGCATGTGCTTCTACAGTGAACAATGAGCTGACTATTATTGATTGTTACAGTAGATCACTGCTGGACAGACTGGAGTTCAAAAGCAAGAGCAGATGCATCAACAAAGGTTAGGAATCACTGATGAGCATTGGGGAAGTTACTTGACAAATTTAACTACTTACTTTAATATTGATTACTTGCTAGAAATTAAATAATTAAATAACCATGGTACCCAGACTTTGGTAATCCTGTTTTTTTTCTGTACCACCACATTGACATTTTTGGTTCAGAGAAAAAGTTGGTACAGGTATCCATGTTGACCACATGCACAATTCCCATCAACTTTGTACTCCCTTGAACTTTAGCTACAAAACAGCATGGATAGCGTTTTTTCCAAGTTTGAATACGTGTGGAAGCACCAGAGACACAAAATAACACCCCAAATCCCTGTAAAAGGGATTTCTTTTTCACAATATGGGCACTCTAACTATACAACTATTGGAAATTGTGCAAAAACTGTGCAAACTGTGAAATTTGCTACAGATAGAACTCAAGCAACTCAAAACCTATAGAGCCCCTTGTTAAAACTCCCATCTTTACAGCAGAAATAAACATGTTTCCATCATTGACTGTATACAATCAAAACTGGTCTCCGATGGCATCACAATCTTGGCAGTGCTGACAATGGGCATGGAGGTGGAGCATAGTAGCGCTAAGGTGGACTTAAGGAAGCCTGGTTCCTGAAACCATGCCCACCTACCTCAAAGCTACCAAATAACCAAAAGCTAATAAGCTAGGCTAAGAAGTAAAAATGAACCATTACAGTAAAAAAGAAACTAGGCTCAAACCGTTCTACTGTGTGTGTGTGTGTGTGTGTGTGTGTGTGTGTGTGTGTGTGTGTGTAGGGTGTGTCTCTCTGAACAGAGACCTTATCTTTTGCCGTGGGAAACTTCTTCCAGCCCAGACTAATGTCTGTCATCTGCTCGGAAACCAAAAATGGAGAGAGAGAGGTGGGCAAAAGTGGATACTAGGACATTGGCTCGTGGCTTTCTGTGCTGGATGCCCAGCTAGCAGGGTATGTTCCCAAAACATTGGCCAACATTACCCACATGTTCTAATAATGTTTTAAAGGAAACGTAATCTGATATTCACAGAACATGTATATGATGTTCAAAATTATGTAAAATGTTCTTATAACGTTAAATGTTAATCTATAGACATAACATTTTAACTATTACATAATAACAAAAGGAAGAACATTCTCAAAGAAACATTTGGAAAATGTTTTGAGGCTGTAAGGCCTCAGATTAAAGATGGTGACATGTTAACAAAGGTGGAATGTTCTTTCTGCAACCTTCTGATGAGGTTTTGGGGGTGTTGTTGAGGATTACAAAATAGAAAATTATTTTATAAAGCATCTGGACAATGTTACATAATAACAGAAGACCATTTTCAATGACACATTCTGAAAATGTTTTGAGTATGTTATTGAGGCCTTACGGTTTTCATAAAACGTTCCTGTAATGTGACATGTTAACAAAAGTGGAATGTTATTTCTGCAACCTTCTCATAATGTTTTGGGGGTTTTATGGAGGATTACAAAATGTTCTTTTATAAAACATCTTCACAATATTACGTCATAACAAAAAAAACATTTTCAATGACACATTCTGAAAATGTTTTGAGTTTGTTATTGAGGACTTAGGACCCAATTCTATTTATAAAATGTTTAATGTGATGTTAACAAAAGTAGGACGTTCTACCTGCAACATCTTGAAACGGTTTTGAAGATTTTGTTGAGGTTCACCTCAACAAAATCTATAAAAGAACTTTTTTTTAATTTGTTTCAACAAATTAAAAAAAAGTTCTTTTATAAAACATTCTTACAATCTTAGAACAACTAACAAAGGACAAACATTTTCAATTAAACGTTTAGAAAATGTTATGTTATTGAGGCCTCAGAACCTTACAGATTTTTATAAATGTTCCTGTAATGTGTTAACAAAGGTAGAACATTCTATCCAGAGATGACGAGTATCCGGTACGGATAAAGCACTTTTGCCGAATACAAGTAACGAGTAACACGAGTCAATATCTGTGCTCGGATTGAAAACTCCTCATTGGGTAGCGGACTGTGTCTGCGTTCTGTGATAGGCTAGTCGTCACAGCGCCCCTCCCCTACACACACGCTCTGCTCACTCAGACGCAGAACACTGAGACGTGAACAGCTCTCTTCGTCTCCCTCTCCCTCAGTCACTCAGGTCCGCGGGTCTTTTCCGTTAACGTTTAGGGTTTCTTCAGCTTCAGGTTTGTTTTTTACCTCGGTTTGTAGTACTTACTTAACCAATGGCTTTCTGGTAAACATGGGGTTTCAGACATGGGGGTTGGTAGAATGCGACTCGCGTCTATGCCGATGGCTCTAACTTATTCAATCTATTTGATTCGTAGAACACAGTAAAAAAGAAAATTATATTGAGTATGAAAACTCTTTTTCATTACATTTTACTTCATAATTGCAACCGCATGTGTTGTATTCGTTGTTGCAAAACTTGTTCTGTATATAATTTGTTTGTTACCATAACAACACCATTGCTCAATGCTGACGCTGTCATGTAAATAGTTTTCTAATCAGCAATAAATGTAACAATTTCTGATCAACCCATATCAATTGCATGCTTATATAACTTACCAGTTAAAGCCCCGCCCATTTCAAGACAACCCGACCCACTTCTGGGTTAAATCCTGTCCACTTCCGGGTTAGGCCCCGCCCAGTCCCAGTACAGATACAGATACAGATAATTAATGTGGTAAACAGATACAGATACCGATAATGCTGTACTCTCTCATCCCTAATTCTATCTGTAACATTCTGTTGATGTCATTCTTGGGGATGTTGTTGAGGCAACAGATTACAAAATTATACTATTTTTTATTTAGTAATCTTACATAAAACATAAAGTTCTGGAGTTTATTTTCTAAAGAAACTACAGCTTTTGTTCAGGGAAACTCTTTGACATTGTTATATTTCTGTGTGCATATGTTGGGTGATAAGGAACGTGATTCAAGTGGTGCTAGTGTTTATTCTAGCTTTGTTGCAAGACCTAACTAAATTTTATTTTAGTCTTTGCATTTTATGATTTTAAATTTTCCAGGTTGCCAGATACATGTAATTATATACCTGTAAAAGCTTAAATTCAACGCGCTACAGCTGTAACGTTATTACAATCATGAAAGCAGCAAACAATGAACAAGATCAATATAGATAGATTCTACCAAACTTAGAAAAAACAGCTTGCTAACAGTTGCGTGACCAGAGACGTAACAAACCCCGGGTAAATACTGGAGATGTATTTTAAAGATGCCGAGTTGGCTAATTTCCTCCTAAACAGGTAAGCATTAGCTTCAGGATAATTTATCACGTCTACAAGGGACAGCATTTGATGTCATTTCAACATTTGTGTACTAACACTGAATTATTCACATTGAATTATATAACTAATAGACCCAAGCCTGATGGCACCTGGAACTATACACGTATAAATTTTACGAGATACACATTTGGTTCCGTTAGGCTCTAAGCCATTCGGCTGATAGCACTAACTCGACCAATGTTAGACAAAAAAAAAGCTTCTGGGAGTGGGGTGTTTGGGTCCCGCTTAAAACATTGACAACCTTAGAAATAAAATGTGTTAAACGTAATGTATTCATTCTATTTTTACTGTGTGAATAGAACAATGCATGTTTTTGGAAGAAATTCTAGCTGGGTGTCCCTCACCTTCTGCTCTCTTTTGTGTTGCCGTTCTCAAAATCCCTGGCCTTCAGGAAACAACAACAAACTTAGAGCTAGAAAGCTACCTGCTGAAAATGGCAGGTTTTGAAGAAAAATTTGATCCTGCAATAAGACAGGCCTGCCTGGTTCTTTTGTGAAATGATCATAAAGATTTACAACAAATATGTTTACATCATTTACTATTTAACTGGGACGTTTTGTCCAAAGCGGCCGGCAGAATCAACACAAACTGAAAGTTTCAAATAGCCACTTTAACCAGGTATCTAGCTAACTTAAATAGCTCTTGTTACTGTATTGTCTGAACAGTTAATTTAATATTGTATATTGCGTCTTTTGTGGGGTGCAACTGTTCAAAAAATTGGCATTTATCATCTACTGGAACGTTTTGGGGTTGAACTGACCACATTAAATGTTGAACAGTTCTCACCCCAAACTTGTAAAATACGGACGCTTGGGCAATGGTTGTCAGCGCCAGATACAATGCTAAAAGGTCCCGTCAGCATGTGTAGAACGCACTGGGCAGAGTAGTGGCTAAGCAGAGTTTGAAAATGACGTAGTATTAAGAGTACCTTGAGCTAGTAACAAATTATTCCGCTTCAGGAGGTTGGTTAGGTTGGTGGATTAGTCAAACAACACAGGATCTTCACCCTGGAGACTGGGGTTCCTGTCCCGCATGTCACTTTTCCTAAACCCAACTGTCCCGTTCTTGTCCATCGTGTCACAAAACTTACCTTATATAATCCCACCCATTATCTTTTCCTAAACCTAACTTCGTCAAAAATAACCCCAATAATGTAGATAAAGCACGTTTAGAAATGCTTTTAGCGCCAATAACAACGACAACAGAACCTGACCTGTTACCATAACACAAAACACGGATGCACACTGCAATGATTCCCAAATGTATTGACAGGTCTGTTAATACAGGGACTAACAGTTTTTCATTAAACTGTCAGTGTAAGGGAGTTGTGTTTGTATAGTGTGTGTGTGTGTGTGTGGGGGGGGGGGGGGGGGGGGGGGGGGGGGGTGTGTGTGTGTGGGGGTGTGGGTGTGTGAGTGAGTTTAGCTCAATAATGTGATGATGTTTTAGAAAAATGTGGTGATTCAACTAAAGAAACATCTAATGAGGAAAGAGGGGAGGAGAGGGGGGAAAGTAAGAAGGAGAAGAGGAGGCAGAAAAAAGAAAGCTGAGGGGAGTGGAGAAGAAAAAAGGAGGATGAAAAAAGGAACAGAAAGAAAAAGAGAGGAAAGTTAAGAAAGAGAGAAGCAAGGTGAAGAAGGAAAGGAAGAGAGAATAGGGGAAAAAAATGGACAAAAGAGAAGAAAAGGAAAGGAAAGCAGTCGGAGAAACACACTGTATGTGTTTCTAAATCAGTATGTCATCTCAATATTAACACCCAGCCTCATGGGGCTCTGATGGTCCACTTCCTGTTTGTAGACCAATGTGGACCAACAAGCATTTCGCCCACTCTACCTCCTTCTCTCTCCTCAGTGGTATCTGATAAACACCCAGAGACCAGGGAATTGTGGGAGAATAGAGTCATGTTGCCTGTTTAACTAAGTCTATGAGACCAACAGTAGAGTAATTTTAAATTATTCTGTTTTTAAAATCACCTGTAAATGTGTTGCTGGTCATAAGCATTTTAGCACCCATTGCTGAAGACTAACTTTAATTCTGCAAGACGTTTTAATGTAACTGCTTAAACATTGTTTTCAAACTTCACAGTTTCAAAAAGGACTCGCAAGTCTTCGTACTATTAACTTACAGACTTCAACTTTGATTCCTCTTTAATGATAACATTGGGGACTGGACAACAGGGCACAAGAAAGATCAACCAGAGAAAATGTCTGTAGTCACATTAGCACCCTCTTGAGGCTGCGATGAGGTTGTACTTCTAGGACCTCATCTCCATATTAGGCTGAAACTGGCTGTAGCAGAGTGTCAGTATTTATAGACTGTTTGCCTGTAAAGACTCTGACAAACACTTAAAGAGAGAGAGAGAGAGAGAGAGAGAGAGAGAGAGAGAGAGAGGACATTACAGTGTTGAACCAGGAAGGTTCTATTCCAGCCTTCCAGACCATTATTGCATATCAGAACTCTCTCTCTCT
>NC_045748.1:19977011-19977534 GCF_008692095.1 Etheostoma spectabile | reverse complement strand
CTCTCTCTCTCTCTCTCTCTCTCTCTGGTGAAAATTCCTGAAATTTAGAATTCACACTTTTTACAATATGGGACCTTTAAAAGAATTCATTAATTTACTGTTTGGTTTCTGACCATTTTGGTGCCCTAGGCCATACATCCTTTTTCACCTGCGTAACATTGACAAAATTAGGAATTTCCTGTCTCAAAACAATGCAGAAAAACTAATCCAAGGCTGGACTATTGCAATTCCTTGTTATCAGGTTGCTCAAACAAGTCTCTTGAGACCCTCCAGTTGATCCAGAATGCTGCAGTACATATACTGACAACAACTATGATAAGAGATCATATCTATTCTCTACATTGGCTTCTTGTAAAATCCAGGATTGAATTTAAAATCCTTCTGCTGACCTACAAAGCTCTTAATAGTCAGGCTCCATCATATCTTAAAGAGCGCATAGTACCTTATTGTCCCACTTGAGCACTGCACTCCCAGAATGCAGAGTTACTTGTGGCTCCCAGAGTCTCTAAAAGTAGAATGGGAG
>NC_045748.1:19974559-19977001 GCF_008692095.1 Etheostoma spectabile | reverse complement strand
AGCCTTCAGCTATCAGGCTCCTCTCCTGTGAAATCAGCTTTTCAGGGTTCGGGAGGCAAAAACTGTCCCCACATTCAAGAGTAAGCTTAATTTTCTTTGACAAAGCTTAAGTTAGGGAGTGAGGTGTGGCAACGTTCACCTAGATTGGGGAGGAAGGGTGTGTAGCCACAAGCAACAAGCCCCCTCCCTATCTCTGCTTCTCCTCATAGTTGTCAGATTCAACAACCATCCCTTTGTAGGCTGGCTCACATTTGCTATGGACCAGCTCTTAGTTACAATGCTAGTTTTAGACTGCCGGGGGACTTTTTTTTGACACACTGTGTTCTCTCTCCTTTCTCTTTTCATCTGTGTGCATTCATGTCCCAGTAATGCTTGCTACCAACTTAGCTTGTGAGTCCTTATGTTGTCTAAACTTGTAGTTTTTCTTGGATTGGGGTGGAATCTGGATCGTGGTTGCAGCTGCTGCAGTGGTCCTGCTTTACGCCCTGCACTGCTTCTACTTAGGGGTGGGGGAAAAAATCGATACAGCATAGTTTCGTGATATTTTCTGTGGCATTACTGTATCAATACACAGGCACCAAGTATCAATTTTTTATTATATTTGTATTGGCCATTTTGCAGCAATAAAATTTAAGGGATATGAACAAACAGAGAAATGTATCTTTTTAGATAAAACAGATGTTGACAAAGTATCCTTTTTTGAAATTGGGAAAAATTAGATGTTGAATTGCAATATATTGCAATATGTTTAAAATCAAACTAATATTGTATTGTGATGATATTGTATTGGGAGGTGTCTGGTGATTCCCACCCCTACTTCTACTGTTCTGTTCTAGTCATAGTTCTATTATGTTTATTGGTACTGTACTTTCCACTGTTCATCAAATCAACTGCTAGAATTATTATGAATTATATTTCTGTGTTAGTGTCTCTGTGTCCCAACCGGCAGTGGCAGATAGCCGCCCACTAAGAGCCAGGGTCTGTCTGAGGTTTCTGCATGTAAAAAGGAAAATTTTCCTTGCCACTGTCGCACCAAATGCTTGTTCGTGGGAAATTGTTGGTTCTTTGTAAATTATAGAATGTGGTCTAGACCTGTAAAGTGTCCTGAGATAACTCCGGTTTTGATTTGACAATCTAAATAAAATGTAATTGAATCCTGCTCCCCTTAGGGAATTGATTATATGATATTTTTAGTTTATCTATTTTTATTATATTCAGCTTTACTCAACTTTTGGTCTGTGTCATGTCATCAACAAGACATATCTGTTAATGAGTATTTTACTAATTTAAGCCCATGCTCACGCAGAGCTCTGTACCCAACTGACATGCACACTTTTTTGGTTTAGAATTATAGTAGGAACCACTAAAAACACAACACGTCTCCACTAGACGGATACACACACTTCATCGGCTTAGAAGTACGTTGAGAACTGCTAAAAAAACCTATTGTGCTGTCCTCTCCACCCGACTGAACACACTTTATTGGCTTAGAATTACGACAACAATCGCTAATAACACTGTAAACTCACGGTCCTCTCTTCTCAATTTTAAGCCCCCTTCTTGGCTTAAAAGAACTTACCATTGCCGGCTACAGCAGCTGAATAGGCCACACGTTGTAGGCTAAACAGCTGTGAACCACATGTCTAGCTAGCAGGTAACAGGGTTAGTTTGGCGACGTAAGCCAGGCCCAGTTGGGATCACTTGGGTCCTTTAGCTATATAATTCAATATGAGTACACAAATGTTTAAATGGCATAAAATGCCGTCCCTTGTAGCTTTGATAAATTAGCCCAAAGCTAATGCTTACCTGTTCAGGAGGAAGTTAGCCAACTCGGCGTCTTTAAAATACATTGCCAATATTTACCAGGGGTTTATAACGTCTCTGGTCACGCAACTGTTAGAAACATGCCAATTTCAAAAGGAGAAAATCCTAGCACTGTTGTCAGAAAAGATAGTGTTTCAACTTAGCATGTTTTCTTGATATTGGATGACGTATTGGGTTCATTTTTGGATTTATTATAGTAAATATTTTACATACTGGACCTTTGAACTTGCTTTCTATCTAATTTCCAGCAGGGGGGTGACTTGACTCAACTTAAAAAAAGTCAGTCTAGGAAAATGAGCCTACTTATGCCTTGATTTATTAACTCAATGAACATTTTCCCTAAAGAGTTTGTGGCCTCAATCGCTAATTTGAAGTTGTATTAAACATTATGATAAAGCAGGGAATGCTTTAGAGGGCAGGGCTTGCTTCGCAATGTTTACACTGTGTAAATTAAAATAGATGTTAACTTGTTTTTGGGTGTTGTCAATGTTTTTGTCCTAAACTTTGACACTCTCATTGTGTTTTCACTTCATTAAAGTTAGTAGAAAGACTTTGGTTACCTAGAAATGTCTTGTTCAATGTTCTGCCAACCAAGCTAGCTAGCTAGCGCTAGTGTTA